>NC_138663.1:86857302-87165749 GCF_964273445.1 Streptopelia decaocto | reverse complement strand
GTTTTCACAGTCCCAAATTGTTTCTCTCACTCTTTTTGCTGTTTTTTTCCTCTTCCATTGCTTGCAGAATACCTTCAGAAGCTCGAGGAAGTTCTTGTAATTGCCTTACTTTCTCTCTTTTCTTTCTCCTCAGATGAATCCAGGAGTTCTCAATGGCAGTCACAAAAAGGCTAACTTCATCTTTCCCACAGGGAACACGTTTATGCTGAACCTATTGCAGAATACAGCAGAACTTCATCCTTATCCTCTCACAGTTATGCTTTCAAGTAGGATGTTGTTTTAACATATAATAATTAATACTGTACCTTCAGATCAGTGAGAATCTTCTCTACCCAGGCTCTAACCACAGCAATAGCTTCTACAGCATCCCAGCCCATAGCTGCAGCTTTGACAGATAACTCTTTGACTGTAGAAGCCAATACCATAAATGTAATTGGCTTTCGGGGTTTTTCTAATTTTCTTCTTTTAGAAGGAGGTGACTAGAAGAAGAAAGAAAAAAAATTACAAAGCTATGCAGTATTAGTGGGATGGCTTTTGTACTCAGAAGACATGGGGATTTAGAGTACAAAGTAAGCCACTAAACAGTCACTGACATGGTCTGTGTTTCACTCAATTCCAAAGAGTTTTAGATTAAAAACAGCTAACAGGATCATACACTTCATGCTAGCCTGAGGGACAGAGGGAGTTTATCCTCAGGTGTTAGGCAAAAAGTTTCATCAGTTCCTTCAAACTATTATATTAGCTCCCTGTGAGGTGAGAGAGTGCAGCTGCTCTTTAGAATAGAGGTCAAGTGCTAACATCCATGCTTTTATCCAAGCTCACTGAAGGTTTACTTGCATGTTCTATAAGGTTAGTTAGTCTACACCTATCTTCAAGTATATGTACATCTGGATGCAAAAAAGCAATTGGCTCATTATTTAAGGTGAGCAAGCTCCACTTATATTCATATAGGCAAGTCTGAGCTAGACATGTTCATATCTATCTGGTGACAGAATCTATATGGTAAGTTAAAAACAAGTTATCAGAGGGAAGGTTAAATTTCAAATCTAGCCCCAAACTTAGCAATTTAGTAGTATCAAAAATATCCTATTTGAAGTATGTTACAAGTGAGACTTATTTTCACTGAAACCCACAAGAAGTTCCTACACAGGATTCTCTTTTCCTCCCTAAACACAGGTCATTTGTTAATCACACACAACAACCGCTAACAGACTGGCAGCCAGCTACAAAATCCCACTGTCCACACAGCCCAGTGCATCCAATGTGCCAGTCTTAAGAAGAACAGTTTATTCCACAGTAGTTATAGCTCATCATGCCTTTCCTCAAATAAGAGGCACAGACAACCACAAGCAAACCAGAATTAAGCTACTTACAGGTACTTGTACATCATCATAGAAACTCCATGCCAGTGCCCATCTCATGGTGCGTCCTTGGCAGAATTCAGTATGAGTAACTTTAGGAACCTATGCAAAGAAGCAATACAAAACTTTGTTTTGTATTAATAAACACCATTGTTTTACTGCACACATTTTCAAATTTTAAAAAATTGTAAAGTTAGCATAGAGTTATTTTCTCATGACAGAAATGGAGATTCTTTCTGACATGACTCATGGATGTCAGGGCCACTTGAAGCTGGTCAGTACCAAGCCTGGTACCAGTGCTCAGGAGTTCCTATCTCTGTTCCGCCATGTCTGTGCCCCTTCAGAGCTCCAAGTTCAGCAACACACAACACAACCTTTTTTGTGCAGCAATCCAGCACAACTACAGCACACATCTGCATTCTGATTCTGCAAAAAGCACATCCCTTCTTCTTGTTCAGAACCTGCTCCTGTTCCATATTTGATTACTGAACCCACTGCTGTAGCATAGGACCACAGTACAAAGGTGACTAAAAGCTGTGAAACCAAACCACTCACCTGTCTGCAGATGGCAGAGACATGCACAGAAACACTTGTCTATATTTGCCCCAACAAATCAAATCTGAATTTAACATGGCTGTTAAATCTAAAATTCAGACGTTAGTGTTGTCTAGTGTTTCTGCATGTGGATGATGCAAGGCATCTATGTATGGTATGGAAAAAGTGCTAAATAGTAGCAAGGATAAATATCAGCCGTCTGACCTAACTACGAATTATCACCAGCTCCAGAGCATAAGCCCCAGGTCCACACAGAAGGAGAGGGGAGAATAAAAAAAAAAAAAAAAAGAAAGGTGTCTCTATCCTAGAACTTTCCCCACCCTTCAATTCCTAATTCTATCAAATTCTACAATAAATACAGCAAATGTCAAGACAGTTTGAACGATTAGTAGACCTTCTGGAAGTTTTATGCTGCATCCTAACCTGAACCACAACATAGCATGTGCTTGGTTAAAATTAACATGTTCCCAGCTTTTATACAACAGAGATTACAAACCTGAACAAAATTAATCTGGTAATTTAAAGAAAACTACTAAAGGTAACCTCAGCTTTTTTATGTAAGGTTTGCAAGGACTTCTCTAACTTTACTAAGACAGAGGTGCAACAGTTCAAGCATAGGGAAAAAAGTCAGATACTTGAAATTTTGTGCCTACCTCAGTATCTGCTTTTGGCATCAAGTTTATGGATTCCCTATGGTCTGTAGTTCACCTTTCTGGGAACTGATTTCAACATGCATTCTCTTTCCTTCCACTCTCCACTATACACAAGGACAGATCTCACAATAATTTTCTTTGTATGGCAATTAGAGAAGACTATGCTTCCTCCACAAAGCCATAAAAAAGTTATTTGCACAGCCTTCTTGCATGAGAATTGTAGCACAAGGTTCAATTTTACTCTGTGGTGCCAGAATTGAACACAAACAAAATGATACTGTAACTTAAATATTGATAAAATTTCTTTTATCAACTGAATTGCTAGATCTCACATTAGCTAAAAGGAAAGAAAACTAGATTTTTATTTCTTTTTTTACAACAGCCCTGTTAAGGCTATCTTACAGCAGAAACCCTGTATGTTCTAGAAAGGACAGAGACATGCTTCTACATGTGATAAAGACAAAAATCTGTAGACAATATGTGCTACTTACCTAACAGCTTTGAATCTACAATAACTAAATCTCAACAGTTTTGAGTGCTTCCCTAAAAAGGAATTGCAGTTTGTTCTTGAAAAAAAACCTCAGTAAAATAATTCAATAATAATTACCTACATGCATCAGAACACAGCATATATTGTACAGAACACATACGAGATATACATGGACATATATAAACCTACCCCCTGGATTCGAAGTTCCTCTTTTAATGGTGCTAAACTGCATTTCTTCCCCAACATGCAACTGTACCATCTGCAAAGAATACACAAACAAAGCGTTTTACAAATACAGATCAACTGAAAATGGCAACTACCAGAAATAACTACTTGGATCAAAACCTGCAAGAACAATAGATTTAAAAACAAAACAACAACAACAACAACAAAATCACACTCTTAAACAGAGTGCCTAGGACATAACACAACATAAATTAGAACAGAAGGCCCAATGACAGACAGGACATGGGAATCTTTTCAAGTTTTTAGGAAATACATTAAGACTACTATTGAAACTACACCTAAATAACCAAGAATCTTATTCAAAGAGTGACTTCAGTTATGTGGAAGACGTTACCCCTTACCATAATTTGTTTCAGTTTCTCTACTTTCTTTGGAGAATGGATCAGAATAAAAAGGAGTATTCAACTATTGAAAAGCATTTGTGCCTCAGAAGCAGACATAGTGACTACCCCTTCAGCTCATTTGTAATTCATTATCCAGGTTTCCATCAGCTAACCCATATTTCATGAGGAAACAAACAAGGGCAAAAAAGGACAGAAATTCATTTTCCCACTTCTGATGAAGCTTATCCTTCTACCCAGCTCCACATCTTCAATATCTCCAAACATTACAGCTCTGTTCTTCATCCAGGTTACTATTCCAGGTCTACAACCCCCTCTTCCAACCGTCCTTGATGACTGGATCCAAAAAGTTTACTCATAAATACAGTGTATTAATGTATGAAAATTAGAGTTCCCAGTTATCAAGGGAGTTTTCTCAAGAGTATGCATCTAAAATGAAGGGAAGCACTTTAAGTTGCTCACATATACAAATTAAATATACTTTAAAAAAAAAAAAGTATTAACAACAGTGTTAAGGGGCAATTCTTTAAATTTACTTCCTGCATAATGCAACATACAGAATTTCAGGCAGCAATATGTAAATGACAGGCCAAAATTTCTGGCAAAACTAAAACATACCTCTTTCTCAAAATTACAAAATATGGAACCTGCAACTCCTAGCTGAAGTAAGTCAAGATAACCTCCTGGCCAAGGGAGTCTCTGTCTACTATCAGTTCATTACTCATACCCTTTGGTAGAGTTGCCCAACCTTATCTCCAACAAAAGAGGAAACAGTATTTCTGCAAGAGATTCTCCAAGGTATTTTATTCAAAAACATTAACTGAACTATTTCTACCTCCCAAACATACAGAGCTTATTTTTCCTAAGTATGATAAACCATTAGCATGTGGGTACGTTCTATGTCTTATGCTACCAGTTTATCAGATCAAGAAATACCCTCCTCTTTCCTAGAAGAGCCGAGAGGAGCATACTGACGGACATCAGTTAAGTTCTCTGTTACATTTGCCACCCTTCCCAAGGTCCTTATCAAAAGAAAGTTTCCCGTGGATCCACATACACCATGTGGAAGCAGAAACAATGTTGCAATTGCATTTTCAGGAAACTTCAAAACACCAGTCACTTTGTTACCTGCATCCTCAGCTAAAACTTGTGTTCTGTGTTAGTGATGAGTTTATGAAGGTCACACAGAAGAGGAAGATGGACATCTGCTTAATTTTTTGTTTTTCTCCTCTCACCTATTGGATCGCTGACTAAATTCAGAACAACTCTTTCAGCTTATATTTAGTTTTGAAAAATCACTATATTTTAGACACAAATAAGAGCATACACACTTAAAAAAAACGGTTTACAGCAAGTAGCTTACAATAGCATTATACCTACAAGCTTTGACAGGAACACCAACGATTTCCCAGTGTCCTTGCTGGCACAAACAATATTGCTAAGAAGTCTCAGAAGTTTAATTCTTCTGGCTTGTAACCACTTCTGAACACCAAAACATCTATTTTATCACCTCGCCATACTATCTATCTCCTTTTTATACTTTATATTATTTGAGGGGTGACAGAGAAAAGAATGACATTAAAAAAACAAACTGACCATGTGTCAAGCTTTGCAAAATTGCAACCTCTGCAAATCTTCTCAACTTTTTTTCTTCAAAGCACTACAAGACAGAAGCACTTCTAACAGAGCCAAATGCTGTTTTGCTTTGTCTTGTTTTTCCAAAAACTTGTATATAGTTGTCATTTTTTTCAGGTCCATTACTAGAAAACAAATATTCTAAGGAAAAAATTTGGTATCAGATAGGTGAAGATGACATTCTAATGCAATGCTCTGCTTAGAAGGATCTAAACAAAACAAAACCAAAACACTTCATGAACATATAAAAGGCAAGCTGTATTTCCTCAGCTTAGGGCACTGATTGAGCAGTGGTAACACCAAATACAATTTTGGAAGCTATATTATAGAGGGATATTAAAAAAGCCCCAAACAAAACAAAAAAACAATAGAATCTTCCAGAAGAGCTAGAGAAACAATGTACAGCATCTGGGGAGGCTGATAGTCAAAAAAATGAAGATGTGCCATCTCTTTACCTTGTTCAAAATAAGGTTTCACTATAGTTTTTATTGCAGCTTATGGTCACCCAAGATAGCATTCAGTACAACAGTAACCTTCAGTAGGCAGAGCTGCAAAATTCAGCCAAGAAAGGATAAAAACTTTGAGGTAACAGATAACTAGGCAATGTCATCAGTCCTCCCATCCCAGATGCCATTGACACTGTCTTCAGCAAGTATGAGAGCTAATTCAGCTGCAAGCTACAAGCGTCACTAGTATGGGGGGGTTGCCTTCTGTTTTTAAATGCCTCCAATGATGAGTTGTAATTGTTTGATGCTCAGGAGCAACTAATTCTCTGGAAACTGAGAGTTATTACTGATATGTATATAACACTAAACAAATCAAACAGGTATCACTGGACCAAAGCTACTTTCCTTACTTAAAATATCATTTTCACATGATTTCTGCCAAAGAAGCAGATAAAAATGCATTGCGTTTTGTTTTATTTTTTAACTGGAACAAAGCACTTACCGTAACCTCTTTTTAAGCTGTAGACTATCATGAATAATTCTTTTGACAAATTCTAGTTCTCCCCCCTCAGCCATTATTTCTGTGATCCCTCCTGTATTTACAGAACTGGGAGGGGGACGCCGTGGATTTCGAGAATTTACTCCCTGAATAGAAAAAAGAACATGTGAGATGAACATATAATGAAATGTTAGGCTGCTTTGTACATGGCTTCCTGCCCCAATCTTTACTGGGTAGCAAGTGTCACCACCTCTAGTTATCCTCCCCTCATCAGAACAATTGATAATAGACAAAGATATGTTCAAAGTAAGCACAACTGAGTGAATTCCCTAGAATCTCAAACCCAGGTTAGCTACTTGTCACACATCAATATCCTGCTAATACAAAATATGTGGTAAGACATGTTGGTTACATGCGTCTACATAATTACAATCTATACTGTTTAATTTCAATACTTAAATCTCTTTTCTACTGCCCTGTATTAGAGAGTTAGGTTTCTGATTATATTTAGTGGGTATTGCAAGAACAGTTCTGAGCTGCATGATATTGCCTAAATCACTAAGGAAACAAGAAAGTGAGACAGTCACAATGCCAGAATCCAATTCCTCTGTACCACTGCTACACAACAGGCACTTTATTTCACATTTACCAGCTGTCTACTTTCCAAACTAATTCTCTAAGATAGTAAGAACTCGTGAAAAAATTCTACAGGTCATCATCCACTTTAGGAAGGGGAACAGTTAAGTTTTTCAAAACTCCTTTGAGGCGGAGGGTGTGGAAGAAAACTGAAATGCAATTTCATAATGATTTAGGATTGTCCATTCAACCTTCCCCAAGGGAACAGGTTAAATTGTTACTACCCTCCCATTCACTGACCATTGAAGTACCTGCAACATTTAGGTTGTTAACTTACCTTCGCTTCCAATTGGTTAGCAAAAAAGGGGGGGTTGCACATGCAGAAATCATAAACGATCTCAGATTCTTCTTTCAGGGCATCCATTAGAAGAGTCTTCTGTGGTACCTTAACCACTAATAGCAAACAGGCATTTGGTCAGTAAGAAACTTCGTATTTTATCTAGCATGCCATTTCCATTTCAGTGTTTTGTGAAACAATACATTGTATCAAAACTGTACTTCCTAAACTTTCTACAAAAAAAAAAATAACAACCAATACTAGCAGCAAATAAAGACTTCAGGTTAGCATACAAACAGCTTGTATGTTTATATACAGTAGTGAAATTATATGAGTCTGTCTAAAACAATAGGAACTGCTTGAGTTATACTGAGGTCTCTGATGCAATTACAAATTCACTTTAAGGCCTTCCAAAAGTTAACACAAGCGTCAGTTGATCACCCCACAGGCTCCTCAGAAATAAAAGAAATCCTAGTCTAAACAATTTTTTTAAGTTATGGAATTCTGATATGTTATTCAAGAAAATACACTCTTTAGTCTTTCTAGTGTATAAAGCTAAGAAATAGAAAGACTAAAAGCTATCTTCACTGAAGATACACCACACCAAGGTTAGCTTTAAATCTAAACTTAGGATAATAAAACAGAATGAATGTGTTAGCAATACTATGTAAATTTACTTAGAAGGTGACAACAACTTGTTAAACTACTACTATTTAACTGCTAAGACACATTTGACCTACACAGTTAGCTGTTTAATTCATAGTATGTAATTCTACTTGGAAATAGGAAAGTAAATAAAACAGGAAGGAAAAAATGTTGTTGTGGAACAATTCTAAATTACCCTGAAAGCAGTTTGAAAACTTCCAGAGTCCAAGTTTTTTAAAATTTCTTAACTTACCATTATATGCAGGGTACTGATTTTTAAAATTTTTAATTATTGTTTTAAACACCAGCAGACGAGTTCTGGCCATCACCCCACTCCAGTAAAGTAGATGCACAACTAAGAACACCATGTGATTTTTTTTTTAGCATTTACGAGCAATCCCCACACTTACCAGTTTCTATTTTGCACATATAGGAGAAATTACCTTTGGAAGAAAGTTACTGCAAACAGTATTTCACTCTCAAACAAATAAACATTACTATTTTTTTTTCTCTGGGAAGAAAGAAGCTATGATGCAATTAGTAAACCATCGCCACTTTACTGCTGTTTTTATGATCACTGAATTTCTTTTTTTTTTTTCATTGAAGTTAGAAGAAAGAAGGCTATATCCAATAGGTTCTCCAAAAGAAGCTATCTGGCAAAAATTTCAAGATAAACTCTTAGAACATGACAAAAACTGTGGCTTTAAGAAAAAAAAAAAAAAAACAAAAAAAAACAAAAAAAAAACACCACATAGAGGTACAGAAAGATTTCTAGTATGACTTCAAAATGCCTTGCTAAACAAGTTCCTAAAGTAGAACACTCAGCTCTAGGTAAACAATTCAGGCCCAGGAGTTAAAAAGTGGTAGGGCGGTTCATTCCCAGGCAGCATCTGGCTACAGGCACCACCAGTGACACTCCCTTGCCCATGGCACTGCCCACCAGCAATCAGTCGCTTACTCCAGCTTTTCTCCTTTGGCACTACACCTTCACATGAGGCACTTCCCTTTGCCAGAGGTTTTTCCAGGGTAGTGAAGCACTACCATACCACTAAAAGTTCTATGACGGAAGCAGTAACAGAAAACTGTCATTGTTCTCCACATCAAGTCCTGGCTCTTCAAGACTGACACGGAGGATGGACCAAGACAACATTTTCATAAAAATGATGATTCCAAATTCCAGCAGAACTAAATTTGTTATTTCAGAGCTGAATAATGGACCTGCTTTTTAGTATACTGAGTTCCTACATGAAATTTTCCAAGCTCATCCACAGACCAAGCCTGGCATACTGCTATTATTACAACAGGCATTGTTGGGACCTCATTCAGGGATGAGGATGAAGGACACTCTCTGAACAAGATATGTATATGTGGCAGTACCAGGCAAATTATCTGAAGAGAGCACTCCAGGTCTCCTAGCAGTAGAAACAGCTTGAACTCTAAGAAATACTTCCGTACCGGTCAAAGAATACAGAGAGAGGAAAAAAAATAAACAAGAGGGTAAGGTTTAATTTTCAGATTTTCATAATGAAGAATAGTTCTCCATCCACACATCCCATCCCAGACAAGTTTTCTGGCTTAAGTATACACAGACCCTAGTAAACATTCTGCTTCAGTAAAAACAATTGAGCACGTGTTTGGCAGAAATATAGATTCTGATATGCCACTGATCATGGCAAAAATACATTACAACATTTGTATGCTACTAAATACCTTACTACATCATACCTTTTATAAGATCAGACAAGTTATTCTGTTCCACATTCTTCTTGGCATAATTGAAGCACATATCATCCACTTCTGTTGCAAGAAAATACCAACCATTTAAAGTTGCTCCAAGTAATGGGTATATGCAAGATGCCCCTGTCCCTGCAGAAGTGAAGAGCCATGAGAAAGACAAATCAAGTCTCTGGTGTTACACACAGTGTGGCTGATAACTATGTACTTTTTACAACAAAAAGAACTAATTTCAAGAAAACACTGATTACTGATCATGTCCTATTCAGTTCCTTAATGAACTTTCTGTTCTTAATTTGAAATACAGCATTGTCAAATATGCACTTTTAATAAAACAAATGATTTAATAATCTGGAATAAATTTTCTAGTAAATTATCAACTTTTTTGGAAGCCATTTATTTCTATATGATAGTGATTAATTTATATAGTGAAAGCTAAATATATTCTGGTTTCACAAAAAAAATCCCTATCACAAATGTACTTTTCTTCTGCATTTTTCTATTATCCACCACAAATAATTTACTTTGATGCACACAGCAGCCAAAAAAAAAACAAACAACAGTCAGTCAGTTCCATCAGACTGTCTTTCCCTGACACCCAAAACTACCAAAGAAACAGAGATGCCAATTAAGAGAGACAAAAACAAATTGAAAATTTCGCAATATTTGGAGGACTTAAAGGATCTGTCTCTTCTATCAGTCACCTATTGTGCTGAAGCTCATTGAAATAGTTTTCAAAAATGCAACCTAATATCAAATGCATAGAAGATGGCCAACAAGTTTAAAAGTTATGAAAGGAAAACAGCTTTGCACATACCACATGATGATACAAACCTTGTATCTATCACAAATACAGGTAAAAATACAAGCCAAAAATTCCATTTAAAAAAAATCACGCTAGCAAACATCAAGAAAACAGTAATGTAAAGACTGGCATGGTAACCAAAATCACTGAACTGAAGCCTTGAGGAAGTCAGTAACTTCAACGTTTTAATGTCAAGCATTAAAACGTAAGTTTAAAAGGAAATTCCAGCTTCTCTGAATGTCATTATGAGTTTACTTCAGCACAAAACAATCTTCAAAAACAAGCCTTTGAAATCATGAAGGAAGATTCTATTAACAAATAAAATATGTGAACTAAATTCAAATGTACCATCACAGGTACCTTTTAAATAATTCATACAGAATCACCAAAAATTTGAAATCCAAATGCCAATTTTATTATCTATATGTGAGATACAGTTTCTTGCTCCTACAGAGCTTGCCTATTTTATTTCTAATGAAAACCAAATTATGTGCATCTGTGTACATCTTACAAATTCACATCTCTACTGAATAACTGTTTACATCAATCTGCTGCTTAATCCAAATATTGTCCAGATATTATTCAATACTCTGGGTACTGAAACCAAACAAATCTGTACTATCATCCATCTGCAGATGCTTAATCCAGTTTAAAAATATTCTGTTTTCAACAATAAACAGGAAACCTTTCACCATCTACAACCAAAATGCAGGTTTGATAGTACTTTCTAATTAAGCCTCTTTTAAAATTTAGCTTATGAAAACTGCTGCACTAAAAAAAAAAAAAATTAAAAAAAAAATAAATCAATGTTTAAAAAGGATAGATCATTCATCTGTCAAATACACCTGAAACAACAGAAAAAATGTCATTAACAGGAAAGCGAGAAAATATTGTTATGCAACTCACAAACTCTCTCATGCAGACATTCAGAAGCAAAATTAATAGATTGCTAATATAATTGATTAGTTAGAAGACTGAGAAAAAACACCATATTTTTTAGAATTCCTTTAGGATGGTATTTTTGCCTGCATTACTAGCAGCATAATTCTTGCATATCCACAAAGTTACACTCTGTTGAGTTCAAGGATACAAAAAAACAAATAATTGCCAGCTATGCCCATTCTTCTGTTTGTGCAGAGAAATCCTATCCACCAAGAAGCCAAATGAAACACCAGTGGAGGCAGATTGCACGGTTCACCACAGCAAACACAGTCTCAAACTTCATGTTTCTCTACAGATGCACAACAAATTTTACCAGCTAGTTTCACTGACAGCAAATAACAAATTAAAAATTTTGCTTTTCCAAGTACCTATGTCAATGCCTCGCCTGAGCACTTGCTTGTCACCATCCTGGTGACCGATGAGATCCTCCACCCAGTGGATGTAGTTCAGCCTCAAGGGAACGGTAGGAATAAGCCTTTCCACGGGGATGTCAATCGTAAGCCCAAAATCCTCCTTCAGGAGGGTGCACGTCAGAGCCCTCACCGCCTCGGGGTCCTTGAAATTCAGGCTGAAAGGTACAAGCAGCGGTTACTGGTGCCCTCTCGCTCGCCACAGCCCGGGGGCGGACACGCACACATAAACACACACACACAGCGTTCGGTAGGCGGCGGGAGCCGCGCCACAGCCCCCGGACGCGGCCTGGCCTGGCCTGGCCCACCCCGCCCTCCGTCGCTCCCGCCGCCCCGCCAGCGGCCGCCGCGCGGGCCCTACCTCACCCTGCCGGTGAGGGTGGTCTGCACGTGCTGCTGGAACTCGGGGTACTTGGCGGCCAGGTAGGCGAAGTCGGGCGGTTTGTCCTTGTAGCGGTTGCGCGCGTGCATGGACTTGTTGAGGGCCATGGCGGGCGGTGAGGGGGGAACCGCCGGCAGCGCGGGGCGGATTAACGGCCTGACCCCGCCACCAACCGACACACCGGCAGCCACCGCCACCGCTCTGCCCGCCCGCCCACCTCCCGGCGCGCACCGCGGGCCCTTGGGGCGTACCAAGGCGCACCGGACGGCGGGGGGGGGGCGGAGGCGGGCCCACCGCGGTGACAGAGGAGCGGGGTGTTACAGCTGTTGGGACGGAATGGGACGAATCGAGGAGCGACCAACGTGTTTTATAATCTGAATGTTTTATATACGGGCATAATCGCTTCAGAGTTAGGTACTCAACGAGTAATAAATATAAAATTATGTGAACAGCTCAAAATTCCGTTTTTCTCGGCAGTGTGAGGCGCCTCCGCTCCCATACTACAGAATCACACCATGTTTGGGATTGGAGCGGACCTCAAAGGATCATCCAGTTCAATCCCCCTGCCGGAGCAGGAACACCTAGATGAGGTTACACAGGAATGTGTCCCGGTGGGTTTTGAATGTCTCCAGAGAAGGAGACTCCACAACCTCCCTGGGCAGCCTGTTCCAGTGCTCTGGCACCCTCACTGAGAAGAAGTTTCTTCTCAAATTTAAATGGAACCAACTGTGTTCCAGTTTATACCCATTGCCCCTTGTCCTACCATTGGTTGTCACCGAGAAGAGCCTGGCTCCATCCTCATGACACTCACCCTTTACATATTTATAAACATGAATGAGGTCACCCCCCAGTCTCCTCCAAGCTAAAGAGACCCAGCTCCCTCAGCCTTTCCTCATAAGGGAGATGCTCCACTCCCTTCATCATCTTTGTTGCCCTGCGCTGGACTCTCTCCAGCAGTTCCCTGTCCTTCCTGAACTGAGGGGCCCAGAACTGGACACAATATTCCAGATGTGGTCTTACCAGGGCAGAGTAGAGGGCCAGGAGAACCTCTCTGGATGTACTAATCACCCCCCTTCTAATACACCCCAGGCCATTGGCCTTCTTGGCCACAAGGGCACAGTGCTGGCTCATGATCATCCTGGTGTCTACCAGGACTCCCAGGTCCCTTTCCCCTACACTGCTCTCTAAGAGGTCATTCCCCAACTTATACTGGACCCTGGGGTTGTTCCTACCCAGATGCAAGACTCCACACTTGCCCTGTTGACAGACGTTACCTGCCCGAGGCATCCTTGTTACCTTGAAGTGCCCTTTAACATTCTCCGAAATGCCCCATAGTCGTGCATTTCTGTATAATTGGTACACACAGTCACTGGCAACCGAGCAGCGGCCTGGGGCCTGCTGCTCCTGGCTTACCTTGCACAGCCAGCTTTGAAATACCTGCGTTTTAAATGATGGGTTACATGGTTTGATTTGCAGGGAGGAAGGCTTAGGTATCATACCTGGAGATTTCTGCAAATTTTCCCACTTTAAGCAGAGTTTCACACCTAGAGCAGGTATTTCTGGTAATTATCATAGTGCTGTACTTGTTGAACATAAATTATGAAAGACAAAGTGTATTGCAACAACCTTTGTACTGTCTCCTTTGATTTGAAAAAAAAAATAATCAGCCTCAATTAAAATAATATGTAGGCATAGCAAAACAAAGCCTCAAACTGGGAATTAAAACTGACCTTTCTTAGGAGGAGAGACTGAGAGAGCTGGGTCTGTTCAGCCTGGTGAAGGCTGAGAAGTGATCTTATTGATGCTTATAGCATGTCAAAGTTGGATGTCAAGAGGATGGGACCAAACTCCTTTCAATGGTGCCCAATGATAGGATGAGGGGCAACAGGCACAGGCTGAAGCAACAGGAGGTTCCATATGAATATGAAACTTCTTTATTTTGAGGGTGCCAGATCCCTGGAACAGGCTGCCCAGAGAGGTTATGGAGTCTCCTTCTCCAGAGATATTCAAGACCTGCCTGGATGCCTTCCTGTGCGATCTGCTCTGGGTGAACTTGCTTTAGCAGGTGGGTTGGACGAGATGATCTCCAGAGATCCCTTCCAGCCCCAACCATTCTATGATTCAGTTCCTAGCTTTGTCAGTGACTGTTGTGAACTTGGACTCTTAACTTGGAAGTTTCAAGTTTTCTCATAGGCAGAGTAGGAACAGTCCTCTCTGCCTTTACACAGTACTTTGGTTCCTCAGACAAAAACATGCTTCTGTAAGGTTAGTATTAAATTATAATCTATTATTATTCTTTTATTTAAAGATCTTTTCCTCTTTAAAAAGACAAATAAAAAGTGACTCATTGCATGTTGTTTAAAAATTCACTTTAAATACGCTAGCATCCTCTGACTCTTGAATATCTGAGAAGATCTGCAACTGGATTTAATTTCAATCCTACGTCCTGCCCTCAGCCAGCTTCCTGTTACTTGAGGGCAGCTAAGCTTTACATACAAAAGTTCATAAAACTTGTTTTTTAAAAAAAAAAAAACACACAACCAAATTCATCAGACCATGAAGCCACCCACTCTCGCAACCTACTCTTGCCACTTCTGGAAGTTATTCCCCTTTCTCTGCCCCCACCCACAGTGATATGGACAAAACCAGAACAGAGGCAAAGGTAAAATTACGAATTTTAATTTGGAGCATTTAGTGTATTTACAACAGGAAGTTTCTCTGTGGTCAAGGGATGAGAGACTAAAGTAAAAATCCACATTACAAGTGTGTGGATAACCTGCACCTGATGCAGGCAAATTGATTTTTGCTACTTCTGCTTCACCCACCTGTGAGAAAGTGCTGATGAGAGCCTGGAGATGGTACCGAATGCTCCCACACCCAAGTAGCAATCCCAGAATGCAGTCCAGGAAGTAGTGTGAAATTATTCAACAGTTGTTAAAAAATATATTTATATATGTACACATACACAGTCCCATTTGCAGTTAGATCAGATTCAGCAAATCATTCAGAGATAGATTAGCAGGTAGACACAAGCCTACAGACATGTGCAAGCACAGATTTGCAGAGGTGCTCACGCTACTCAGTAAACACAGGTACCTTCTCACCCAGACAGACACATGCATTCCTTTCCCCTCTGCACTTGGACAAACACACAAGCAGGTGTTTTGTTAATGCTATCTTACATGGGTTTCAGGTAGAGGGAAAAAAAACTTGAAGGAAAAAAAAAAGCACCAACCCTCTTATCTGACTCACTGGCTCAGAATCCTTATTCCCATTGAACTTGAGGGAAACGGGGGTGTGGAAAGGATAATGTCCTGTTTCTCAGAGAGACGCCTCTTTCTTTTGCCACAGCAACAACTAGTTGATACCGAAAGGGGGCAATCCTCTCCTACTTCCAGAAATAGGCACATCCTCCTGCCACTTCCCTTGAGTCAGACTTGGCAATCAAAGGGCTGCAATGTGAGCCAGTTCAACTGTCTGATCTTGCAGTAAAATAGATCTGCAAAACGTAAGCGAGTACTTTACCATCTGAACAGCCAGCTTAACCAAGTCACCCTACAAGTTTACCCACCACATGGTGGGTGGAGCACCCGTTTCAGCAACAACTTGTCCACAAAGGAGCTGATCTATCAAGTCACTCTGAGCTCCTGTTTTCATCTTGGTCAGAGTCCACATCTCTTCCTTTAGGAGGTGCTTTCCCTTCTTGGGAAAGGAGTTGTTCCAGAGGTCTGTCTTAGCTTAAAGGTGTTGAACTATGTGGTAGCTGAGAAGCAAACCTCAGCCTTCCTTCAGCATCACCTGCTGCTGCCTCCAACAAAATCAGTTGAGGAGTGTTAGAAAGATTATGGAGGTATGGGAAGACAGGGAAGGAAGGGAGTTATGATCCCCTCTTAACAGTCATAGCAAGGGCAACTAAAGCAGAAATAGATTAAAGATGGCTGTGGAGGCTGCAAGGCTGAGGAGAGTTCTGGTTTAGCAAAGCCTCCTGAATAGCTTCACTGCAGCCACTCAGCTCCATTTGGTTGAGAACACAGCTGATGTTCTCCACAGTTGCAGCATGGCCCATCTGCAGTTTCCACAGTCTAAGCATTTCATACTGGGCATCTCGTAAACGCCGATGCTCCATCTCAATTCGCTCTAGATCGTGGTCACTCAGACCCAGACGCCTCACAAACTCCTTCCACCGAGATGGCGGTACATAATCCACCACAGTGTAGAGAATAGCAGGGTCTGCAAAAAGAGAATAAAGTATGAGAACCAGGACTCTCAAGGAGAATGGAAATAATCCATGGCTGGATGGTGCCTCGGGATTGTGTACTGCCCCCTCCTGTTAAGTCTTCTACAGAGTAGCCACACAGGCTCATGTCATGTCCAGACTTGCCCTTATCCATCAAAAAGCAATGGGAATGCCTCCATATGCTCTTGTGATAAGGTTATGAGCAGAGCTGAGCACACACACTTAGGGCCTTGCTGCTACACATTCCTGCACAAAGAATGCTCTAGGCCACCATCCCAGAGGCAGCATGTCACCTCATATAACAATCCGCTTTGCTGGTAGAAAAAAGGGACAACAGCAAGTCCATAAACAGATGTTTAGCATACACAGGCTCACAGGCTCTGGGCATGCTTCTGCCCTTGTACTGGGCCATGCATGAAGCATACACACTGGCTAAGGTCTGTCCAACATCCTTCAAGCCATGTCTGCATAATCAGGTTCTCGTTTGCCCAGGGAAAGAGGGAAGGATGGTGGGAGTTTCACTTACTGTCTGGAAGCTGTGTCTTCCTGGCAGGTCTGACACAGTCTGGTAACTCATGTGAACTTTGTGGCAGAGGTGTAGGTGGTGGTGCTGCATTCACTAATAATTCTGTTTCCTTCTGGGGCTCAGGAAGAAGGATGGAAATTTCACTTCTTTTTACCTCAACCTGAAAGACATGTTTTCTTAGTCCACAATCACCCACAGCAGCACAATACACCTGTTTCCTGCAATGAACCACTACCTTTATAAATTAAAATTTATTCAAGATAGGTGGGAAGTGGGTTCTGAGGTTTTAATTTTTCACATATGCCTTGTTTGAGCAGAAGGCACCAAACATTTCTTTCCAGCAGAACCCAAGGTTTTTAACTCTCTTTTGGCATCAAAAAAGGTAATCTGGAAAAAAATACTTCTTTACAAAATCAAGTAAGGCTGGGACCTGAAATCATAACCATTCTGTAAGTTCCATGTGCCATCTTTCCTGTCAGCCTTCCCTATAAGGCTGTGGAAACTCCAACCTCAACTGCTGCTTGGGCCCTCTAAATTGCAGAAAAACACTGGACCTGAGAGAAAACTGTGAAGCAGCACTGAGAGGCTTGTGGGTCAAGATCTTAAGTGTAGTAAAATTAGTTAAATACTCCGAGCTTGGGGCATATGTAGACAAAAAGGGATTAAGGATCAGATATCTGAAAAAAATGCATTCAGGAAGAGCAAAAAGCCAGGAGTTTGAAAAGCATCCTCTAGAAAAGGGGAAATAACATGTTAATAGCTCCATCCTCTACAGGAAAAGACTTCATAGAATCATTTTGGTTGGAAGAGACCCTCAAGATCATCAAGTTCAACCATTAACCTAACACTGGCACTAAACCACGTCCCTAAGAACCTCATCTATGTGTATTTTAAACACCTCCAGGGATGGTGCCTCAACCACTTCCCTGGGCAACCTGTTCCAATGCTTCACAACCCTTTCCATGAAGAAATTCTTCCTAATATCCAATCTAAACCTCCCTGGCACAACTTGAGGCCATTTTCTCTTGTCCTATCACTTGCTACTTTGGAGAAGAGACCAACTCCCTCCATGCTACAACCTCCTTTCAGGTAGCTGTAGAGAGCAATAATGTCTCCCCTCAGTCTCCTTTTCTCCAGGTTAAACGGCCCCAGTTCCCTCAGCTGCTGCTCTTCATCAGACTTGTGCTCCAGACCCCTCACCAGCTTCATTGCCCTTCTCTGACTCTCTCCAGCACCTCAATGTGTTTTTTTTAGCAAGGGGTTCAAAACACAGTATTCAAGGTGCAGCCTCACCAGCACTTCTGAATTAAAAAGACCTGTTACTCAGCTCATTTCAAAAGACAAGGCCTGAAAACAGCCCATGGGGAAAAAAAATGTTAGTCTGGATCCCAGGCTAATATTAGCTGAAAGCAGAAGGAAAGCACTTCTACCCATCATCTGGCTCACCTCAGATACTGGCTCCTTGGTTGTCTGCGGCAAAGCAACTTTAAAGAAAAGAAAAAGAAAGCAGAAATTATTTTCACTTCCCCTCATCCCAGAGAAAACAGGAAAGCAGCTATTCATAATCCTGCCCTCAAAAATGTTTTACAGCAAAATGCACATGTCCCAGCAATGAGCTCACATGCACTTCGAGTCACAACTATAGGCATGGATGCAGAGTTGCTAGAACTGCACCAATAAGCTTAGCTGTCAAGTTCTCATGTTCCTCTGGTCTTGCAGCAAAACAGAGTAATGAGATACCACTTTTTCCCCCGCACACGTATGTGAATACACAAACACAAAGAGAACGATGTCTACCCCAATTAGTATCACTGCACATGCTGCTGTACTCACCACAGGAGTAGAAAGATGTTATCCCATTTTCCCGGACCAGCTTCACTACTTTATTTACAATGTACAGGACAGAGATAACTCCAAATATTGCGACGATGATGCCAAGGATAAGGCTCCCATCTGGACAAAAGAGAGTGCGAATGACTGAATGACTAAGAAAGAAAGAAGTAGGTGCTAGAGGAAGAACAGCAAGTGAAGGCACGCAAATGGTAGGTAGAAAAAGAATAATGGTTTGAGAGAGTAGAGAAAAAGAACACTTTATAAAAGGCATTAGCAGACCAAAAGCCCACACTGGAAAAGATTCCACTGTTCCTCATTCCCCCAGTACTCACTCGGCCCAGACAAAGTCGGTGAGGTAGTCACTGGGCTATGACACTGCAAACATTCTTCTCCATTGCAGCTGAAAGAGCAAATCAGAGAGGTGAGCATGCATGAAATGAAACATAAGCCATTTGCAGCAATACAAAGTAACAAACAAGTCAAGATAAGCCTGGAAAGCAGAGGATTGCAGTGTGGCTAGTGACTCTGGGTTCTTAGTGGGCTGACACCTACATGGAGAAGGCCAGCGTGGCAGAGGGGAAGACCCAATCGCCTCAGAAAGGCAGAAGGTTGTAAAGTTACATCAAAATGGACGAAGCCTTGAGAAAAATTTCCCTCCCTCCGTGCAGCCTGTGTCTGCTCTCTCTCCTGCTCAATGGAGGGGCATACAAAGAAAAAAGCTCACCTGTTGCAAGGCTTGCAAACATTATTAAGTGACAGGAAGAAGTGAGGCTTACACCTGCAAATTGTGTCTCTGTTCTTTGAACCTGCAGAGGGAAGAAGAAACTGTTGCCATAGTCTGGACAAGCGAAGAAAACAAAAGGACAAAAATTCACTCCAAGGTGGAAGATTATCCCTCTTTGAGCCTAGGGAACTGCTACTAAAGAAGAGGATTCAGTCTATGTTTGAGGACAGAGTTGGGGAGGATAAAAGTAATAAAAAGTAAGGGTACTACTGTCCTGGTAGGTCAAGGACCTCTGCAGAGGCTTGGAAAGGGACCAAAATTAGAGTGCAGCCGAAATCGTTCTAATGGATGATGACAGTTCCAGCACAAAGGCAGGGAAAGTCACTCAAGTTCAAGCATGACAGGAAGGGGAAATCACATTAACCAGGCAAAGATGAGCGAGAAGTGGTCCCTGAGCAGCTGCGACTGGTGAGGAAGTCAGTTCAGGGTAGGGAGAAATCACTTCAAGACATGGGACACATCCACTCTTCTCATCTACTATGCTGTGAGTGGAAGGGGTAAGAAATGAAGGAGCTATGGCTTCTAAGCAAGTCCCTGAATGGAGACTGAGTAAAACAGGTTTGGGCAGGAACAGGCAAGAACAGTAATGGAAGGACATAAAGTTGCATGAGGGGAGGGAAAAAGGTACCAGAAAAAGCAGCATGCATTCTGCAGCAAGCAAGGAACAGGACTAATACAGTTCTACTTCAGCCAAGAAGGAAGGAAGTTGTTCAAGAGCAACGTACAATGATGACCCTTGAGGACAGGCATAAGTGTGGAAACAATGACAGAGATTACTGAGCACCAAAGGGAATGCATTCACCAGTGAGACAGCAAACCTCATGCTGTCCTGGTTTTCTTAAAAACAAGTTTCTCTTTCAGTGAATTTTGCCTGTCAGCTAAAGCCTTCATATTAACTGCATTTTCCTGGAGAAGCAGACACATGTTTTGGTAAATATAGCAATGGAATGCAAACTTATTGATAAGCATGGATGGACATCACGCGAGAGGGGCAACGAGAAACCGGTGACCAAGAAACTGACCAACTGTGTATAACATTCCATTCACGTGAATACTTCATATAAAAGTGGGAGATCACGAGGATCTCGTCCCTTTTTCCCTTTTGCCTTTGCTTTTTCCCTTCTGCTTATGGCCGACATTAGGAGAGGACCTTGCTAGTCGTCCCTGAGAACTGAGGCCTAGTGAGAGACTGAATCCAGCTCCGGTTGGCTGCAGTCTAATCCAGGACTTTGGGTGCCGGCTCTGCAGTTGCTGAGACTTTCAAGATTGGTTTTGTATATTTTGTATTATTTTCTCTATTCTTATTAGTAGCATTAGTAAAACATTGTTAATTTTTCCAACTCTCTTATCTCTGTCCTTCTTTTCCTCCCGATCGCCTGTCCTTAGTGGGAAGGGGGGAGAGGGAGGGGCAAAAAGGGGGAAGGGGGGGGGGGGGAGAGGGAGTGAACAATACATCTGCCAGGGTTTTATTGTCACCCTGCAATCTTAACCCTCGACACATGCTAAGCAGGGTAAGAGATGGGAAAGGATCAGGAAAATCAGAATTTGCTAAAAGAGTGGGGACAGCATTTAGGACAACACGGTAAGGAACATTGAAAGGTCATGAACAGAACTGGATTACAAGGCAAACTGGAGGGTGACAAAGCGGCATTTGGTTAAGATCTCCGATTCCTGACTGGAGATGAGGCAGCTTGGGACAGCTAACAACATGGGTACTTCTCCCAGACACTTGCACCATCCCATGTCATGCCCAGTGCCACTGAGTACAGTTCAGCATTACTTGAGCAGCTCTTTACTTTAAAACACTGCACAGTACACTGTGGTGGTTCAGCAACTGAACAAGCGGTTCAGCTGGGCATTGGGAGCAGCAGTATTTTCAGCCACTGTACTCAAAGGGCTTCCAGCAGTTGATGAGGGAAATGCAACGAAGCATCAGGGGAAAGACAAAAAAGGTAGGCAAGGGAGAAATCTGCTCCAGAGCATGAAGACCTTGCTTCAGTACATGCAAGACAGAGGTACCTAAATTATGTGGAAAATATCTCCTCACTACAGCCAAAACCAGTAAATTATTCAAAGACAAAAAGAAGGTAGAAATGGCAATAGAAAACAGGGATTGATGCCAAAGTAAGTAGAAAATGGCAGTCTTTCTAGGGACAGGGGGCAGGCAAAACCAAGAGTTGTTCCAAAACTACAGTCACTTCAGGGCAAGGCATCACAGCATGTCAGAAAGCAAACAGAGGGCTGCTAATGTCTACCCTGGTACAGTATGTCCATACTGGTGCCATATCCATGCCATACTCACAGTTGGCAACAATAATCCCATTGACACAGGAGCTGCAGTTCCTACACTGGAAGAGATCCAAGGGGCCAATCTGATATTTATTCTTCCGGCAGCCACACACAGTATCTTGCTTTGGGCTGCAAGGAGTCTCTACTATCTGCTGGAATTCTGAGGAAAAAAAGGAGAAGCAATTATCCCAATCTCTTCCCTCACCTTCAGCACCCATTCCATTGCTTACTTTTCCAAGCTGCCTTGCTCACCTTACCATCCCCTCTAGCCCCCTACTTGCCACTACCACCCATTTTCCTCAGGTCCTGTAGGTAACTCACGTGTACGGCAGTGTGTACACTGGAAGCATTTAGACATGGTGTTATCAACAGCTGTGAATGTGCCATTAGGACACTGAAGACAGAGAGGTGCCTGGTCAGCATGATCACAGTCTTTTGCCTTGTAGGTACCTGCAAGAAAATCACTTAACAGAGCTCTGACAGGAAGGCAAACATGTTGTCTTATGGAGGACAGGAGTAATTGATTTCTCAGAGAAGCTCTGGAGTTGAATGTGTAAGAACTGAGCATGCTTTCTCTCACCAGTGTGAAGAACACTAACAGCCCAAAAGAAGATATAAGAACTAAGAATTCCTCTGGGTAGCGATAGCTACCAAGGAAAGGGAGCATCAATGTAGCTATAGGACAGAGACAGTTTGAGAGTACAGGACAGGGAAAAGCCCCTAAGGTGAAGGTCACTAATATTAATGTGTTTATTTCACGTACCTGCATGGCACCTCATGCAGCAGTGGGTCCCTCTAGGATGTAGATATTGTCCTAGTTGACACTGCACCTGCCTCTTTTCTCTCCTCAAGGGGTTAGAGGGGTCTGTTCCATCCAAAGGTACCTGATGGACTTGCAGCATATATGGCACTGGAGCAATTTCTACAGATTCCTTTGTCAACAAGCAGACAAATGTTAGGATAACCTGTAAATACAGAGGGAGAGGGAAAGAAAGAAGGAGAGAAACAAGGTGAGAAAACATCATATCCCCTTGCAGACTGCACAGATGACTTCAGCACTTACAATTAAAACTTATTATAACAGTGAGTTATGTTGACTTGACTGATTCATCAGGTCAAGAATCAGGACCCTCCACTAACAAAAGTGTGTGGGGATTATTTGCCAAGAAAAAACAAAACAAAACAAAACAAAACAACAAACAGAACAAACCCATGTCTGCCATCTGTGTTATTAATATGGTTTATTTATCAATACAAACTGGTTGTATTTACAGAAAGTATTTTTCATTATGTGAAATTTATAGATGGAATGCCTTGAAAATGTTGTTGCTTGCAAGGAAGTTACTCAAGAGCAAAAGAATGTTTTTATTAAAAAAGGCAGTAAGACTGCCCATCTATAACAGTTCCAGAGAGAATACATCCAGTACTTGCAGTTCTATTAAATAAATAAACCAGATGGGAAGTTTGAAATAAGAAGGCAGAGGAGGATCTTACTGCATCCAAAGTACAGAAAAGCTTCCAAAACTCCTCCTGAGCAATCTGGCCCTAGAAACATGGGAAAGTTAGATTTTCAACTTCTCCCCGTCAAACATACATTCTTTGTTTACAACTGCAGCTGTTAACATTCAGTCTGAACAGCCTGCCACAAAAATGTGCACTTTTTACTTCTATTTTTAATTCCTTTAAGGTTTACTTGCTATTTTTGTTTTGAAGATGACTGTTGTCAAGAATTTCAACAGAAATATTAAGATGGGCATGACCGCAGTATGACTGTGTGTACACACATGAGAAGGAACAGCAGATCAAAGGGTTAAAAGAACTGCCTGTACCAATAATGAAGAACAGCATTCCCTGGACATTGTTTTCAGGACAGTATTCCCAGCAGCAAAATTGAGAAATGTGCAGTTTATGTCATGGCCAAAAGGTCTACACTCTAGTAAGGCCACAGCCTAGACGATTGCAGCATATCACAAGTATGATTCCTTTGCCTGTTGGCCCAACAGAAAAATAGACCCTAACGCGTGTACTTCAAAGTGCATTCAGGAAAGGAAAAAACAATAACAAAAAGGTTAAAATAGATATATAAGTAAAAATTAAAAAAATAAACAGGAAATGGTTTGGCCCAAGATTTATGGAGCCTGAAGTCAGCAAGTTTCTACAGAAAAGGCCCATCCCATAACAGCCAATGACTCCTGAAAAGTATGGTGGACTTGTCCAAAAACTAGTTTGTAGTGCCATGAAGAACCCCAGTGGTGTGATGAATTCTTGACAGCCAGTGTCCCTTGTCATCTGTGTTGCACGCAACTGATCCTGGCCACACCACCTGCATATACACATGATGGTACCTCTGAATATGTCGTGGAGAGCGTGTGCCAATGTTGTGTATGTATCGGATCATGTGAATGCATGAAAATAAACTCATTTTTTTGGCAAATAAATACCACCCTGCCCCATCCATACAATCTCACACTTGAGTTTCACTACCCTAAGTTCCCTACATTGTAATGTCTTCACAGCTTGCTTCTTTGAAAGTGGCAAGATGTCTAGTTGTACAAGCAGAGCTTCAGAGTTCCATTTCTTTTTGCTTTTTCAGCTACGGGAGTTATAGCAAAAGCAGAGTAAACCAATAAGGGTAAATCACAATGTTGATACCAATTTTGCGGCTGCAATCTTAAGAAAGAGTACACAAAACTACACGGCTATGGCAGCCACATGTTGTCCTGTTTCTCTCACCAAATTAAAACCTTGGGGGAGAAAGGTACATACATGAAAGCAACTTAAAACCTCAAGAAGGATAGGACTTTGCAACTCTGACAAAGCAAAAGCCCCATTTTTCAGAGAGCTCTGTCATACATAGCCATATTCAATAGACCAGATGTTAAAATGGTGAACAGGAAAAAGAGAACCACATATTTAAATAGTTATCGTTCCAGACTTAATTAGCTGACCACAGGACAAATGCAAGCACTCGAACAACAACTCAGTAATAAATAAAACCTGTTTCAGCAGCTGATAGTCTTACAAGGTTTGATTGCTTGCAGAAAAAAGGGTAAAAGATCATTCACACAGATGGTCTGACAGGAAAAATAAAAAATCCTGATTCTCTAGCCAATGACTAATCTCCTGACATGGGAACATATACAGCCAGCCCATAAATTAGACAAGTCAGCAATAGAAACAACAGAGGAAAGCATCAAAGGTCAAGCCAGAAACACACAGAAAATTGGTCAGATACACCTTCAAAACCAAAAGAAAACAGAAAAGGTGTTTTCAGTTTTTCAAATTAAGTGAAAGCATGTCTATAAGTGTAATCAAACCAGAGTTAACACAATTACTGATCAAAATCTGAGGAACAGCGAGTCACAGACCACAAGTGACTCAAACCAAAGACTCGGCCTTCCAGAAAAACCATTCACGTGGCAGAAAAAAATAACAACCACCACCACCTTAAGCAGCTCACCAAGCCATTCAGCAGTAAGGCATTGACCACCTCTCTAGGAAGCCTGTTCCAGTGTTTGACGGCCCTCCCAGTAAATAAACATTTCCTAATGCCCAGTCTAAGCCTCCCCTGGTAGAGCTTTGAACCATTCCCACACGTCTTATCAGTGGATCCCAGCGAGAAGAGCTCAGCAGCTCCTCCTCGTCCCCTCCTCAGGAAGCGGCAGAGCCATGAGGTCGCCCCTCAGCCTCTGTCTCTGCAAACTAGACAAGCCCAGAGTCCTTGGCCGCTCCTCACAGGACATTCCTTCCGGCCCTTTCACCAGCTTTGTTGCCCTCCTCTGGATGCGTTCAAGGACCTTCACATCCTTCTTCAATTGTGGGGCCCAGAGCTGCACACAGCACTCAGGTGAGGTGGCACCAACACTGAATACAGCAGGACAATGACCTCTTTTGACCGGCTGGTGATGCTGCGTTTGCTGCACCCCAGGACGGGGTTTTCCCTCTGGGCTGCCAGGGCTCACTGGTGGCTCCTATTGAGCTGCTCTCAACCAGCACCCACATCCCTTTCTGGGGGCTGCTCTCCAGACACTCTTCTCCCAACTTATATTTGGGCCCAGCATGATTCCATTCCAGATGCAGAATCCAGCATTTGGCTTTGTTAAATTTCATCACACTAATCATAGCTCAATGCTTCAGTCTATCTAGATGTCTCTGCAAGGCCTCTTGTGGCCCAAGACAGTCAACAGCACCTCCCAGTTTGGTGTCATCAGCAAACTTGCTAATGGTGCATTCAACTCCTGCATCCAGATTGTTGATACATATATTGAACAGGACTGGCCCTAGAATCGAGCCCTGAGGAACACACTGGAGACCAATTGCCAGCCAGATGTAGCCCCACTTACCAAGCACTGAAGCCTCGAGTTATCGATTAGAGCTCACTAAGGCAAAGTTTAGGGGTTTTCTACAACTGAAATAAGGTGATTTTCCATAATTAGATTTACAACACGCTCTGATTCCACTAACCAGCAGAAAAAACAAGTACCTACTAACCAATGCTGCATAGAAAAGTGGACGGTGTGTATTACCTAAGCTGACTGATAATTCAAACCACCAAACCACATCATGCACATGGGTGATTCACATTTTTAGTAAGTGGGGACTGCCTAGGAAAAGAAAGAGTCAGCAGAACCTCGAGGTTTTACTTCTGGAACTGCTGCAGAAATAAACAAAATACAGCAAATGAAAACCAGAACACTGCTTCCTTAAATCATTCCACCCCTCTGGGTGACAGCTGTATGCCCCACACATTCTCCTTTTATATGAGGCAACCCTAGACCCTTCTCATGTCTCACGCCACCACTTACTGCCTGACAGCTACAGTGAAAAAAAACACCACATAAGCCCAAAAGCTCTTCTCAGCAAAGTTCTGGCAGCTGAGACAGGAGTTATGAGCTCCTGCACCATCTTCAACCTCAAATATTTTTTAATTACTGCCACCACTACAATTCACACCCTCACTGGTGCTTCTGCCCCACCAGACCATGCACAGAGAACTGCAAGTGAGGTGACATCTCTGCAACAGTAAGTCAAAAAGAGAAAGAAACAGCAAAGATAAAAGCAAAGAAGGCAGCAAGATGCAAGAAAGATGGGGACTGGGGGGGCATTTGAGGGCACTGTTCTCAGGCCAAGGAGAAAGAAGGTACAGAATCCAAAACAGAGGGACAGCGCTGGGAAGAGCAGCACATCAGGGCTACTGTGTTATTACCTGCCAACATCCAAAAGGCTGGGAAATACCGAATTACTCAGCAGGAATGCCATAGCTCTAAGGTGCCCTGCCCTCCCTGGGCAGAGCTGTGTCCCTGCTGCTGCCTGCAGGGCTCCTCACCCTCCAGGACCAAGGGTGGAGGCAGCAGGTACAGGGAGACACAGGTGGGACAGTATGATGGGAAAGAGAGGGTGGAGGGGGTTGTGCTAGGAGTAAGATCCCCCTCTCCTAGAAAACCAGTGGATGCCTAGAGGTGTTCGGAGTGGACAAGGCCAGTCGCAGAAATCAAACTGAGTGGGAAGGGGGCAATTAAACAGGTGGGAAGTGCCTCCTGTCCCCTTGGGACCCCACGCCTGCTCAGGTGAACTCAGAGGAATGCTACAATTTCTGGAGCAGACGCCCAGGTATTAGTATTCCAAACAATTCAAATAGCATTGCCCCATCACGAGGCCGACATTCAAAATAGTTCCAAATTAATAATTTCCAGAGTTTAAATCTCCTTAATATAAAAGCATAAATATGAAAATTTCACAACGGCACAATTCTGTGAATCCAGGTGCACTGTTAAAACCCAGAGAGTAGGAGGCCTGCTCCTTTTTTTGTATACACCTGAGATATTCATAAGGTAATAAAGCGTTTCCCACCAACTTATTCAACTGCTTCACTCAAAGAAAACTTCCATTTTGCAAATTCCATTTCTGAACTCAAGAACTACCAGCAAATAAAAGGCATTACAAGTTATTAGAATTTCTCAAAGTATTTCTTAATAGAAACTTCATGACACACACCAATCCACAAGTAATCTACATATCAGTCATCTGTAAGCCTTTTTCATGAGTCATAAAAAATTAGCGAGCTTGGAAGTTCAGAAGAAAACAGACATCCCACTCAGAATAATGAGTTACTAAAGAAATCAGGGTGCAAGATTACACTTATGTTCTTTGACTGCTTCTGCCATTTCCAAAATCTCTTCGAGGTTTTGCTTTTATTTTTTTTTTTTTTCAGTTTGCTGTACAAAGATGCACGGGAAACCAGAACTTCTGCTTTATACATTGAGAAATGTATATTAAAGCAACATTTACAGGAAGCTTTTCTCATTGCTGACTAAAAGCTGGAAAGGTCAAAAAAAAAGGATACAAGACCCATTATTATAAATAATCCTCCATTTTAAGGTGATCAGATGGAGGAAATGCTGTATTTTAGACCTTGAATAAAACCAGGAGACTGCTACTAGCTTTCATGCAATTAATAAAACCTGTCATTTATCTATAAAGATCAGGAACTTCACATCATAAAACGTGTGTATATATACTGTATATCAAGTCAGAAATTTTTATTTAGTATTAGCAGAGATAAAGCAAAGAGTGAAAAAGTCAGCAGGTGATCACAACCATCAGAAAATAACTTTTTAATTTTTCCTCAGAAGACACAGTGGTGAACACTATGTCAGAGTCCCGAGTCACAGACATCCCACAGCCCTGTGGTTCGCGTGCCTGTGTTCAGGGCTGACTCCAGCAGCGGAGCCATACAGCCTCTCACATTGGAGCACCATCAGAGCAAAAGCTGCAGGAAGGCTCAGCAGGGGCTCCCCCCTTCAATCCCTTGGCCCCTGCCCACGCTGTGCCAGAGCCGCTCTCACACCCCTTTGTCAGTGATTCACGAGGTGAATTTGTTAAGAGTCAGATAATTCTCACGTGCTGAGTCCTGTTCATTGGAACTGAGAGACTCCTGCTTGTTTTAATACCGAAATGTACCAATATTGCTTTGAGATGTGCCTTCCACTGTCAGGGTCCCAAGACTGCAATAGAAAGATGTGTGTTACTAAGGGTTCAAAGGAAGCGCTCCACTATCCAAGAATGAGAGTACAGAATGGAACACAAGACATCCGTCCCAAATAAAATCAAAACCTCTTTGTCATGGTTAGAGAAGACAGATAAGAAGGAGCTAAATGACAAAATTAGTTTTACCCCAAATAATACTGCTGACACAGAAAATTGATTACTTAATTAAGGGAAGGCATCCAAACTGACAGTACTAATTACTTGTGAGAACTCAAATTACCATGTAACTGAAATTGGCGCAGATCCAGATATCAACATGTCCCATTTGGCTAGAAGTGGACAGTCAACAAAAATAGAAATTAAAATTAGTTTGATAAACAGATAAAAAGTGAAATGAACCTCGTTGGACAGAACAATCAGAAATGAAATGACCTGTTATGAATTATTAGGAAAAGATTGAAGGCCAAAATGGAAAGTGTTGTTATGCCAAAGTATAAATCCATAAGGTAGCACTGGCCTCAAATCCTGAGAACATAAATTAAACCAGATATGATACAGAAAAAAGTAACAAGGATGATCAGCGGTACAGAATGGCTGCCTTAGGGAATGATTGAAAACACTGATCTATAAAAGAGACGACTGAGCAGAGGCTATTATAGCAAAGCTCTAAAGTCAGGAATGCCACTGAGAAGGTGAACTGAGGTGGCTGAAGAAGATGAACCAGGATGGCTGTTCTCTGTCTCTTCCAATGAAAGAACTAAGACGTATCATATAAAACAAGCAGGAGACAGCTTGAAAAAAATACAGGGAAGTACTTTTTTAGCCAACACATAGCTGAGATGTGGGACCCCCTGCCAGAGCGTTGAGGGTGCCAGAAACGTGTCCAGGTTCCAAAAGCAATCATCACACCCATCAGCAGAAGAAAAAACACACTCAAGGGTCCAAAGACACTATTTCAACTTGGGAATTCCGACAGTCGCAGATCACTGCAAGCCAGGAAAGTATTTTTATTTTTCATTGTCACATGTTTGCCCTGCTCCAAAACCCTCAGCAGACTGTTGGCCACTACTGCAAACAGGAGGGTGAGCCCAACAGTTCTTTCTTACCATGCACTTGGTGACTTGGTTTTGTATTTTTATATAACATAGCTTCTAACTTCAAAATTGCAATGCCTCCCTCTACCTTCAAAAGCAATCAATGCCAGAAGCACCCTTATGGCTATTTTGTCTTTTTTCTTCATAAAATCAAACTGCCTTTAATAAACAAAACTGCTATGATAGATACATTTTTAATTTTTTTTTAAAAACAGACAGAAGTGAATATTTAAAACAGGCCTAAGTGAAGACAGCTGTTGTTTTTTCTACTGTGACGACTAGGAGTGCACATGGAAAAACAGAGGATGTGGAAATGAGGTTAGGACAGGCAAAAAGAGAAAATATATGGAAACAAGCTACAGGAAATGTTGAAGAATCAGAGGAAACATAAAATAATGAGAAAACTAGAAGAGAGGCATCAAGAGAATAAGAAAGGCCATAAGGGCAAATGGAGAATGATGTGGAAAGTAAACGGAAGATGGAAAGGCATGCAACAAGGTGAGAATTCAACAATGAAAAAAATAACATGATCTTAGGGAAAGGATAATCTGTAATGAGTGAGTGTGGTGTAACTGAGAACTTGAAACCACCACATAAATAGGAAGGGAAAAATGTCCTTGAAAAGAAAAATAAATCTCACTGAAGGCTACTCCTCCTGCAGCATATTATTTAGCTGAAGACAACATAATGAAGTTGGGGAATCCAATGACTTTTGGTACATTTTACTGCCAATAATATCAGTAATACCACATACTGCATCTGAATTAAGCAAAATATGCACCACTATGCTTAAATCAGAAATATGCTTTTCCAGATTTGTTAACTGCTTTGAAATCTGTATGTAAGTCATCTCAACAGTCGATGTATCCCACCTAAGTCTTGAGATGGTAAGTGATCCACAGTTACTCAAGTTGTACAGTGCTCCTACTCCACAGTTTTAGACATGCCATGCCAGTGATAGCTGTAACTTTATTACCTGGTTTCCAAAAGCTTACGAGCACAAAACATAAAACTTCCAGTGATTTTGAGTAAGGCAGTCACAACTTTTTGACTGCAAATTAACAGGTAACCCAACATTACAAGCCTAGTGCAGTCAAGCATTTGTCACTGGGATGCTCAGGCATTTAGGGATAGACAGTTTGACACTGTAACTTCTATACTTTAATTTATAGCCATGTTGCGAGGCTAATGATATCAACCCTATCAGTGCTTTATCACACATTGCTGATACTGGATGGTCATTCAGCTCTAGCCGTCAGGTTATTCATAGAACTCTCAAATTTTTTCACAACTAACTTTTTCACCCTGCAAAATTACAACAAACAGCTTAAAATTCTTGACCCAAAATACCCAAGAAGGCTAAAGCAGGATTACTGGGAAAAGTCAACTTGCTTTTAAACTAATCCTATCGTTTGGGGCACAAGTACAGCCCACTAATCTTTGTTTAAATGCCCGCAGAGCAGCAATAAAACTTCCCTTGCTTTAATAACCACAACGCGTGTCAGTGGAGCATCTCCTTTATGAGGAAAGGCTGAGGGAGCTGGGTCTCTTTAGCTTGGAGAAGAGGAGACTGAGGAGTGACCTCCTTAATATTTATAAATATGTAAAAGGTGCATCTCACGAGGATGGAGCCAGGCTCTTCTCGGTGACAACCAATGGTAGGACAAGGGGCAATGGGTACAAACTGGAACACAGGAGGTTCCACTTAAATATGAGAAGAAACTTCTTCAAAGTGAGGGTGACAGAGCACTGGAACAGGCTGCCCAGGGAGGTTGTGGAGACTCCTACTCTGGAGACATTCAAAACCCGCCTGGACACATTCCTGTGTAGCCTCATCGAGGTGTTCCTTCTCCAGTGCGAGGTTCGGACTAGGTGATCTTTCGAGATCCCTTCCTATCCCGAACATTCTGCGATCCCGTCCCCGGCGTTAGAACCGCAGGCACGGCAAAGCGGGGCCGGCTGAGTCAGAGGTGGCTCGTCCCCACCCCCCAGCCGGCCCCGACCCCTACGCAGGGGCGGCGGCAGCGGAGCCCGGGCGGCTCGGTGCCCGCGGGCAGGCCTTGGCGCCGAGACAGCCCCGCGCCTGGGGAGTGCTAACGGCCGCGCTGGCAGCTCCAGGAAATCCTCCGCCATTCCTGTAAATCCAGCCGCCTTCTCACTGACTCAGAGCACAAATTCCGGAAACGGCGCCGGAGAACCCAGAGCCCAAGCGAAGAGGGAAGGAGGGAGCGAGTACCGCCGGCCTCGCTTCGCCTCAGCGGCCCCGCAGCGCCGCTGCCCGGTTATACCGCAGGCGGCCAGGTGACGGCGGGCCAGCTGTCGCAGCTCCCGTCGCCCCGGCACCAGCCTCCCTTTCCACCGCCCACCTCGCCCCTCCGCTGGAGAAAATGTCTCCCCGGCGGCCGCCGCCCCCAGCCCCGGCACGGGGCTGCCGTGAGAGAAACCAGAGCCCCCAGAAAGCGGGAGCGGAACGCGGGCTGTCCGCAGTCCCGGGGCAGCGGGGAGCCCTGCGGCGGAGAGGGGGGGCGAACGGAACCCCGGCCCAAAAGCCCCACGGCGGAGGAGGGCGTCGGGCACCGCGCTGCAGCTCCGGGGGAAAAACCCAGAAACCATCCGCTGCACGACCGGAGCCGCCGCCGGCCGAGGCGATGCCCCGCCGGGGCACGGTCCCGTCCCGCGGGTTGCTGCGGAGCCCTCGCCGTGACTTACCGTCCCCAGCGAGCAGCAGGGCAGCACCGGGCCGCGCATGGCTCCGCGGCCCGCTACGTCCCCATGGCCGGGTCCCCCGCGCCCAGACGAAGCCGCCCCAGCCCTGCCCAGCCCCGGCCGGAGCAGCGCGGAGCCAAGCGACCCCGTCTCCGACTTCCTGCCAGCGGCAGCGGCGGCAAGAGAGAGGGCGGTGAGCGGGAGGCGGCCCGGCCCGCAGCCGCGCCCCGCCCGCCGGCGCACACCGACTGCCGGCCAGAGTTTTGCTTAAAAACTGAGAGGGACAAGCTGAAGAAGAAAAAAACAAACCAACCAACAAACAAACGCAAACGGTGGTGTGTATCGCGTGGCTAAAACTGCTAGAAAATACATGAAAAAGGAGTCAAAGGAGGTTCGCTGTAATCGTAAAGTTTCCTGACATGTTTCACCTGTCAGCTGCACTTTTCATGTGAAGTTCATGTGAAACTTAAACATGTAGTTGTAAGAAAGTAACTCTTTGCATCTTAACTACCTTGTCAGCACCTAAAGAATTTTAAAGAACGGTGCATTTAGAGTATATATGCCCATCCTGCTCTCTTTCATTTAAAACACGCATTTTCATGTACGCTCCAATGAACCAGCTGCATTGCCAGTGCAAATGTAACAGTGAAGCGTACTTGACATTCTGCATGAGCTCGGTTTCATTTAATATATGCTCTTAATGACAGTATTTAAAAAAAACACAGTAAGGAAAACGGGGCTGAATGGTAAAGATCTCCCCTTTATTTCTTGCCCATTAAAACCTTGCCTTCATGTTTTTTTCAGAACTATTCCCACTCGAGATACCAAGCTGTGTTAGTTAACTGGTCTTGCCTCCTTGTCCTCTAAGGGTGACAGGAATTGGCCATTTGGTACCGCAAGAGACAGGCATCACGAACAGGAAGGACTGTGAATGGGAACCACTGCAACACTTGATCTTCCAGCTACCAGTTTGTGACAGGGAACACTCCCCCCCAGTTTCTGCAACTATCTCTCTCTTACAGCCAAAGGCATTAAATTGAGCTACTAGGGCTTGTTTTGGAAGAATATGCCCATTTCATGTGCATAAGAATCACAGAATGGTTTGGGTTGGAAGGGACCTCTGGAGATCAGCTAGTCCAACCCACCTGCTAAAGCAGGTTCACCCAGAGCAGATCGCACAGGAATGTGTCCAGGCGGGTTTTGAATGTCTCCAGAGAAGGAGACTCCACAACCCCCCTGGGCAGCCTGTTCCAGTGCTCTGGCACCCTCACTGTGAAGAAGTTTCTTCTCATATTCAGATGGATCCTATGCTTCAGTCTGTGCCCATTGCCCCTCAAAGAACTTGTACAATTCGCTCTACACACTGCCAGAATTGTTGTAGACGAAGCCAAACACCTCCACGAACTCCATCTACTATGGAGTTGCTTGTCTGCTGTATGGAAGCCAGCAATGGCATGTGCATAGGACAATGAGGGCCACGCCGCTACATAGCCCTTTCCTGCACTTCAGGCTTGGAATGGCTCTGACTTTCCAGCAGCAGATTCCAGGAGGGAAGGAAATGGCAGAATAACTTGTTATCAGGCTGCAGCTATCTCCAGGGATAGAGTTGGAAAATATTTACCAAGTTTTGTGTAGTTCATTTCCTTGCCTTGTACAAGGACAATACAGAAGTAGCCCCTAAAGGAAAAAATCTCCTACACTGACAAGTACACTCTGTGGAGGAGAAAAACACATTTTTAATTGATTGCTCCAGATTTACCACATACTGTCATATGAGTGGATGAGGCACACCCTTAAATCTCCATGGAGCTTCAGCCTTCCGAAGAGAGAGAAAAAAAAATTCTCTAGAACTGCACAAGTGTCAGAGGAATCCCCACAAACCTTCACGTTTGACTCTTCTCGCAGCTCGGGCAGGGTGGAGCGATCTCACATCCCGCCGTACATTTGACATTTACATGAATGTCAAACACACCAGGGCGCATCCACTTCCCAGCTTGCGCCAGAACTGGCAAGGCACGCCACCTTCCCTCCCTCCCCGCCGTCCCCCTACGGTCTGCCAGGCCTTCGGCGTCCCGCCAGGCTCCGCGGCCATGTGCCACCCCGGGGACCGAGCCCAGCTCGCCACCCGCCTCTCACACAGCCGCTGGATTGCAGCTCGTCTGTCAGCGCGGCCGCTTGGCTCCCGGCCTGCAGAGCACTCCCGGCTTCTCGCCGGCCCTCTGCGTGAGGGACGGCCCCGCTGAGTGCAAAGGTTCCCGCCGCCGCCGTGAGGCTGTTTACCGGGCAGCTCAGCCCGGCCGCCCACGCAGCTCCCGGAGGCCAAGTGACAGCGGCCGCCCCTGCGCGCCGCCCGCTGCCGGGCCAGGCGGGGAAGCGCCGGCGGCGGCGATTGGCCGAACGGAAGGGAGGGGGCGGAGACCGGCGGGTTCGAGGCTCGGAGGCGCTCCCGGCGGGTCCTGCGCGTTTCCCGCCCCGCATTGCCATGGCAACGCCGTGAGCCGCGCGGCCAGGCCCGGCCTGGTGCTGTCATGGCGGAACACAGCGCGGCGGTGAGTGACCCAAGGGGGGCTCCGGGGCCTCCCCGCCACACAGCGCTGAAGCCTCGTTTCTCTGCTTCTCCCTAGGAGCAGCGCTGGCTGCAGGCGGCTCGGGACTTCATCCGCCGAGCGCTCCCGGGTCACGAAGGGCCTGGCGGGCCGGAGCCGCCGCCGCTGGACGCGGTGCTGCGGTGCCTGCGGAGCGCAGGAGGCGGGGACCTGCCGCTCGCATACAGGTGACCGCGGGCGCGGAGAGAAGGGCAGGAGAGGCGAACGCAGGGGCGGGGAGGGATGAGGGGATGGAGCAGGGGGGTGTCCCCACGCTCGTCTTTCGCCCATTCGCGACACGTTCCGGTGGGGTCGTTCCTCCCGCGCTGCCCCACCGTGTGGGGCCCGGCCGCAGCCACGGGCCGGCGGAGCGGAGCTGACGGGGTTCTGCCGGGACCTCAGCACGGCGGCTGTGAGAGCAGCAGCAGCAGCCGCCCCGGGAGCGCCGCCTTTTCGTGTGCGCTGCCTGCCCCGGATGCTGGGGGTAGGAGGGATGTTGCCGGAGGCGGGTAACCGCATGCGGCTGGTTGGCTTCGATGCATCCCCGGTCGTTCTTGCGGTATGATTAAGCACCGTATCCGCTAGTTTGTGGTAGGTAGAGCACGTAACCAAAGTAGGGCATGTCGCTGAGAGCGAGCTGCTGTACTGCACGGCGTTTGCACGGCAGCTTCCCAGCTGGGTCCTGCCGAGATGCTCAGGAGACTGTTCCTGGGGTTGGTCTCCGAGGCTGTTGGCCAGCTGAGGTCTGCCCTCAAGTACATGTGATCATAACGGGAGAATCTAGGATACTGTGGCGAGAGGTTTTTGAGTGCTTACTGTCATAAAAAACACACAACTTGCTGAGAGGCATCTACATTGGAAGGTTTGGTGCATCTGGATCTATTTCTCTCTTGCTCCAGCTTACACTGGGAAAATGTCTATTAAAACCCCTGGCACAGCTGGTTTGGGAACAAAGCAACTGGAATTGATTAGGGACTTGTGGTCTTTTATACTAGCAGTTTATAAATGTAGATGGTGGGTCTTTCACAGCAGCTAAACTGCTCTCATCTAAGCCATTTTTTTTCCTATACACTATATTGTACAATGTTTAAACCAGAATTTGGTTTATATTCAGGTGAATTCGTAGAGAAGAGTTGAAGATGGTTCACATTTGTCTTGTATGAGGCCAGTGGTCTGTGAGCAGCATGCTACATCCACAGCTAACCATCAGGCTCTGGAACACCAGAAAAGGGTCCCGTTAGTTCTCTGTATGTGTTAATTGGCATCCAGTAGACTGCTGTCATTTTGGTTTCTTCCAAAAAGCAGTCAGCACGTGCAATGGAAACATGAGCAGCCCTATGTTCTCCTTGAAGATCATAGATAACAGAATTATTCTCCATGCTGCTCTGTCTCTGAGGATGAAGCAATTTGTTTATGTCATTTTCAACTAATCTTCCTCCTGTTCAGATTCCTGCCAAATATACAACATAGGTACCTGCATAAGTTTATCTCTTCTGGTTTTTGGTGTTTGCTGTTTTTTATTTATTTTTATATATTTGTATATATATATAAATGCTATATATAGCTGATTGAGACCCATCACTTGTCTAGACTAGTTTCTGGCTTTGAACCTTTGATATCTGACTAACCAAGAGAAACTCTTCAAATTCATACTCTTTGAATTTGATGATATCCTGCTACTAAGTAAGTGGGTGTTATGAATAGAGCTCTAGTTTCACAATCTAAAATTGTCAGCTAACCTCACTGGAAACAAGTACGAAAATCAGTAGCTGGAGACCAGTTTGTATTCACTCTTTGAGTGTTGACGTTAGCATGGACAGCAGACTTTCATTAATTCTCTAGCATAGAGAGCCAGGATGTAAACAATGGTGATGAATGCTGCCATGATCGTATAAACACTGAAAAGGCATAGAATGTACTGAGGATGCTGCCCTGTTCTCTCATATTCTGTACCATGGTCAGTCTAAGCATAATAGGTGCTACACTGTGGATGGCTTCAAATGTGGTTGATTTGATGTTACACTTCATTCTCCTTCCCGCTCCCCAAAGCCAGGAGGGTGGGTGGAAAGATTCAGAACAAGCTTGGCTGTGTTCTAATGAGTGAAGGCCCAGTCTCAGATTACTGGCTTGCTGTCTCTCAGTTTTGTATTGTGTAAGCTATGCACAGGAGAGAATTTATTCCAAGACTTGTCACAATCTTCATCTAGAAGTTGTTTAACCTTGCTTTTACTACAGTTCAGCAATTTTAGTACCAAATGATGGAATTAGTTTGTATTTACCTGTGCTCGTTAATGATATGTGAACTGTGTTGAGCAGTTGTTGGGGTTTTTTCACAAAGTCTCCTATTCAAGCTAAAAATGTCTGAACTAATAACTGTTCTTCTTCCCACCTCCTCCCACATGTTCTTGAAAACACATTCAATTTTATTAATTCTCAGTTTGATATTTTTGCAAGTCTTCTGCATGCCTGCTCAGGTAACCGAAGTAGCAAAGGATTTCTTTTTTCAGAGAGGATGCTCAAGCAGAACAGACATGTTGACTGAGCTGAGAGAGATTGTTGATAAATGCCAGTGAATGAGTTGGTTCTTGCCATGTGGTATCATCAGACCATGCCAATAGCTAAGGTTCTTCTGACTTGGCTAAGCTTCGTCCACTGTAATGATCACTGTAATCTCCAAACTTTGTAGACTGAGTTTTTCCTACATCCTTCTGTATTCCTGCTTTTCTTCTTTTTTTCCAGTTTCATCTCCATCTCTGACCTACAACATCAGCAATGCATGCCATGCTGCAGCCATCTGACCTGGAGCACTAATGAATTTAAAGAATGGGCACATAAAGGAGAAGGTGCTTTGCCCATGCAGAGCGCTTTGCCAAGGACTTACCTGATCTTGGTTGGCTACTTAACAGATAGAAGGCAAGAGAACAAAGAAGAATTGGTAGATGGTTGCCTATACGTGAAAGACAATACTGGGATAATTCCATGTGAGGTATGTCCTCAGTCTGAGGGATATTGTGTTTATTCCCACTTCTGGGACAGTATTACAGACCACAAGGGGCTTCAAATGGTCTGCCAAATTCTGTGGCAAGGGAAATAACACATCTGTGTAATGGGCAGAAAATCAGCAAGCTTGTATCCTGGGGAGAGGATAGAACATGCCAAATTGGTCATTGTTAGGAGAAAAAATATTAGATGTGCTGGCCTAGAAAAAAAGAGACAGCCTAATGTACAGTTCTGTTAGATTCTCAACAGTACGAGGTGGCCTGGGAGACCTGGAGGCCACAGCATTCACATCTATTTGTTGAATTCCAACTAGCGGAGCAGAAATAACTTTCTGGAGAGTTGCATTAGGTGTTCAGTGATGCATTGGTGACATACTTTAAGGAAATAATAGCTTGCGTGACAGTGGTATTGAATTAAAAGCCTTCTGAAGGTCATTGCGAGGCGAGTATAGATAAGGGGTAACCCCTTGAGCGGTGATGAAAGAGCACTGAGCTTGTGCTTTCCAAGGAGGTGAAGACTAGGAAAAAGTTATATTGGTATGAACTTCTAACTGAAAACACAGGGGAAAAGAAAGCAGGTGAGAATTTTAGAAAAATAGTCTAAAAATAACTAAGCCTTGCAGTGAATTAATTATCACCCTGCCAGAAAGGTGTGACTGTAACCCAGGAAATGCTAGCTGTAGAGCTCAGCAAGTCTGTTCCAGATTTGCATCTCGAAGGACAGAGATTCTCCATACAGGATAAGAGAGTGAGCAGAAAACACTACTCTCATTAAGTAATGAAGCCCAGCAGCACAAGAGTTTGTGATGTGCATGCAAGGGCAAATTAGTAATGAACATTGTAAGTAAGGCTGAGAAAATATACTGTAACTCATCTCAGGCTTTTATCTCATTATCTTTTGTTTTAGCTCCTGCATTTTGAACTCGAGTGGCTGGAGTCACTGTTCCTCTTCCCAAGCTGGTCATATATACCGCAGACAGACCGGAACGCAGCAGGGTACCTGGAAATCCTGGTGGATCCAGTGGCAGTAAATCTCTCAGAGGAAGTACCTGCCAGCATTCCAGTCCCTTGCCCAGTGTCAGCTGAGCCACTGCTCACCTCCAGGTAAGCACCTGGCAGGCTCAACTCCGTCATAACACTGTTGCTCTGGTTTGGCAGGTACCGTGAAGAGCACTTGACTTAGGAAGAGCCAAATTCTGCTTCTGCCACAGGTGGAAGCATAACAGTGACTGGTGGAAGTAAAAGTTATAAAACAAAGCCACTTTTCATTAATCAGCTGTCTTTCAGGACTTTACTGGAAGCTTTTATTCTGTGTTTTGACAAAATAAGACAAATCTTAATTATTTCTGGATGTATTTTGATTCTACAGAAAAGGACATAAGAACAAAGTGATGATTGAACTTTCACTGAGGCTAAAGTCCACTCTTTAGATTAGCACAACTTTTTTTTTGTTTTTTTAACATACAGTGAACCAAAAATGTTATTGAAAGTAATTGTAGATTCTAATACAAAATGAGTATACACCACCAGTCAAGTTCTTATCAGATTGCTGAGATAAAGGTGCCAGTTAAATGCCAGTTGATAAAAGTAACTGTTGTCTTTAGTGGAAATAATACGTACAGTATGTGAAAATGTAGCTAGTGGAATTGCAAATCTTACTGAAGTTGATAATTTCATGTTGTGATGGATCATGTTTTCTCTTCTTGAGTAAAGAATTCTTGGTGTAATTTAATAATGATAAGATGTCACTAATCAGGCTGCTTTAGTTTCTTTGTAGTACTCTTTTGTTTTAATTAGTTTTATTTGCTTGTGAGAAACTTACTTTAAGCTTAAGTGTTTGATTAACTCAACAGACCTTTCTAAACAAGAAGACTATTTCCATATTTCAGTGTACGCTCTCATTTTTTTTAAATGTCAAAGGGATTTAGCTTTGCTTTTGTGATACGGAAGTTCTTCTTCTGATTTCTTTTGCCTTCTCAATTGCCGTGTAGGATCCCATGTAAGGAAAGATCAAAACTCACTGTGGCAGGTGAATTGGCCAGACTCGGGCCTCTGCTTTGTATTAGCCACAAGACATTCTTCTTTCTGTTTCTGAAGTGCTTCACCTCAGCTGTTTTGTTCCCTGTGTTGGTGCAGGTAAGACCTTGGAATTTTGCTCACAAATTTCACCATCTGTATCTGTCAATGTGCTAGTTGATTATTTCTTTGAAGTTTGCCCTTGGCTTCCCAGTTTGGTTTATTCTTCCTTTTACTAGTTATTATGGTGGGGTTTTGTTGTTTTGTGGTTTATTCTTGTTTTGTTTTTTGTGTGTTTTGGGGGGGATTTTTGTTTCGTTGTTGTTGGTTGGTTGATTTCTGTGTGTGTGTGTGTGTTTTGGTTTGGGGTGTTTTTTTGTCATTCCATGCAGCCTTGTATGTAAGAAGTCTAGTTATATGCCCTGCAGAAATACAGCCCTCCTCCCTCATGCAGTTGCAGTAACCCTGAGCAGCTTGCAGATATCACCCTTTTCCTAAGAGTGCAAGGTAGTCCGCTTTAAATAAAAGCTTTTTTGGGTGGGTTATTTGAGTCAGGAAGAATTTTTCCAGAGCAGGAGATGCTGATGTTGATTTTGGTTTCTCTGCTCTAGAAGCCCAACCAGCTGGCGTGGCATCATACCCTCCAGCTGGGTCACAAGTACACAATAACAGGCCTGAGTGTGTCCAGCCGGAAGAAATCTGGACAAAGAATGTTTGTCACCTGTGTTTCTTCCTGCCTTCTGCCCTACTGTGCAGAGCAGGTGAGGGAGCAGCCAGTGGACAGTGCTTGGCAAGAAGAATCCACTCCATCTTCTTCCCTTGAGACTGCTGAGCAGCTCAGTGGTTCCTTGGAGCTGGGAGTTGAAGAGGAGAGGCCAGCATCAACGAAAGAATCCAAGATCATCTCATATGTGGTAAGGATTTGTAGGGTTAGCCTTCGCCCACTTGTCCTCTAGGGTTTCAGCTGCTGGCCTGCAAGGTCTTATGTTCATCATTAATTTATTTTCCTGTTGCTTGGGCCTATGAGTCTCTTATATTCTGGGAGTCTCTACACTCCTGTAACTTTCTGTTTACTTTCCATTTAGGGAACTGTCACCAACATACTCAATGTCAAAGCTGGTCTCTTTTTACTTGATAACAAAGTCTGCTTGTGCCTCGCTTACCAGCAGTTGTTGAACTCTGCACGTGGACTCCGACCAGGAGCATGTGTGGAGGTAAGATGTAAATTATGAGACATAAAGTGTTCAGTGGAAAAGACTGGGGATGGCTCGCACGTGTGTGGGTCAACAGAAGACTATGGGAACATTAGAATTATTTCAGCAAGTCTCTGGAAAAAAATTTGGGATCTTACTGTTGAGGTCATAAGAGTCAAAATTATTATCTGATTCCTTCTTAAGCAGTGTCACGTCCCTCAGTCGTATTGGATTTGTAGACAATCCAGTAGAGTGATAAGGGTGGCAGTTTTGGGGAGTGGTAGTAGACTAGCCATCCCCTCTCTTAAGTTGTATGTCTTGTGTATCTCAGCTCATCGATGTCCACCTCCTGCAGAAGCCTCTGGCATCCTTCCCTTTTGTTGTACTCGGTGCTTGCCTGAGCAGCACTGTTGTGCTGAAGAGTTTTTCAAGGCTCAGCACCCCCTATCAGCCACCAACATCTTCAGGAAATCTGTACTTACAGCTGCTCTTTCGCCACAACCTTGGTATGCCACTCTACCTCTGGCTGGTGAGCCTCCTGGAGACATTTGAGGAAAGGTGAGGACAATTCTTCTGAAGTCAGTCTATGCTTTGTAGGCTACCCGGGTACCTTCTAGACCAAGGGTGCACAAAATTACCATGCTTGGATACTAATAGCAGCAGCAATTACTTCTGGTTTGCTGGCTTAAATAAGCCATCATGTCCAGTTGCTTGTACCTTGCAGTTGCTCTTAAGAGAAAATACTGTACATTTGAGTGCATGTGCAGTAAGCCCACTGCTCTCAGGAAGCTGCAGCACTCCAGAGCGTGTGCTCACGTACTTCTGCCTAGGAAGTTTTGTCCTGACATACAGAAGCACCATAGGGATGTGTGCCTGTCAGTGCAGTTTGCTTGACAAATCAAGATGGGTACTGAGGCTGGAGCTGAAAACCGCTGCTGCAGCCACGTCACAACTGATATAAAGGCTCTTGTGTCTTGGCTACTCAGCATATCATTTCGAGATATTCTGAGTATTGCTAGTAGTATGAGCATTCATTTGAGAACCTCTGTCTTAGCAGATTTTCCCACACATACTTACTTATCTCCTGGTCTTCTAGATGGCTTCCTTCTCTCCCTGAAGGCTGCACTCTGCATGACAGCTGTGGGCCAGTTTCTAGGTTTACTTCTGGGTTCTCTTAGTGAAAATATTTGTGTTTGTTCTGGAAAAGTTATGGCTGATCACTGTAACTGCTGCCTTGGACTTTAGAAACTAAAATGTATATATTTAATCTCAGGCAGTCCAGCAGCAGTTTATAGAATGTCTTCCTGTGCTTTACTGGCAATGTGGAATTTTTACTATGCTTTCCAATAAAACAGCTTCAGTTTTGTCCTGGGAATGATACTAGCCATAGGTTTCAGTTTTTATTAGCTTTTTTACTTCATTTAAATGTGATTGGTAAGTCATGCTACTACTTGAAAATTGTTCCAGTGAGTTAGTTGCTATCTCTTTTTATTTGAGTTTGCTTTCTGTTGTTAAGTCATTATTTTGACTGGCAGCGTGATCACTTCCAGGCATTCAAAAGCAGTGAGCTAAATTCTGAAAGGAGGAGCGCAATGCAAGGGAAAGATTGGAACAGCAGCAGTCTGTGGTTGTTTTTGTCTTGTGATTTTTTTTGCATCCTGTAGAAGAAAGCCAAGTATACCTAACATGAGTAATCATATCAAGCTTAGCTGAAGTGCACAGAGATCCATTTGTGTGACTCAGAGGGAGATTATTTGTCTACTTGAGTTTCCAGGTTTTGCCAGTCTGTTAATTTCTGTATATTTTCCTGTTCCTTGTCTGCTTGCCTGACATAAATCTGCATTGCCCTTAAATGTTCCTTTTTTAAATCACTTCTTGTTCTTTTTGCACTCTTCTTAGTTCTTGTCCTACAGAGCACATTCACTCATAACAAGTAGAAAGACTTACATGCAAAACTTACGAAGAGGTGAGGACTGCTAATCCTTCTAAAAGTCTTTTTTTTGTTTGTTTCAGGTTTTCTTGTTTCTTTGGGCGCTGCACACTGTTCCTTAGCTCTATGCACCGAAACCCTAGAGCTGCTGAGAAGTTTCTTGTCCCCCTTCTGCAAGCTATGGTTCCAGATAGAGAGGAAGCAAGAGATATTTATAATGAAATCCTAGCAAAAATACACCAGTGTCCACTGCAGAAGGTGAGTAAATGCTCTGTGAGATGTTTCCTGTTTGTCAGATGGGAAGAATTGCAGCTGACTCTCTCTTTCTTTCTTTTTCCTTAGTGTTTGACCCTGAAGCCTCCATGCCAGGCCCCGTCTCTGTCTGCAGTTTACCGCATGGCAGAGCAGAAGAGCTGGGAAGGCTTCGGTCCGTCACAGCTGCTTTCCCCCTTGGAGGCACAGCACATGGGCACCCAGGAGCTGAATCGCAGACTGGCCTGGTCCTACTGCACACTCTCAGCAGGAAGTTTCCAGCCCCGACTGGTAAGTGCCTTCTTCCCTTTACTGTCTGTGCCTTGAGCATTCCCAGTTCCCCCCATGCCTTCCAGCACCCTGTCTGATGCACCTCTGTTCTTCATGTTAGGGAATGACACTGCTTTTTTTTTACCTGTGGTGTGTTGGACGCAGGCTGAATTAATGCCGCTGTTACATACACTTTGATTTATGGCCTTCAATGATGATGAAATGTTGATGCTCTTTGCAGCTTCCTTTCTGTTGCAGATACTACTGGGTGTGCTGAGAGTCTCCTCCAGGAGCAGTTCCCTCCAGCTGCAGGACAAGACCAGCACGCTTCCCTGCGTGATATCCCATAAGGATGGCAGCCCCTTTGCCCATACAGCTCTCCTAGGTACGTCCCACTAAGCTGAATTTGAGAGCACTGGCATTTTGCTGTTCTGACATCCAGCTCCAAAACAAGGAAGAGGAGACCTGGTATTGGAGATGCTGAACTGTGACTGCCTGTCCCCGTGACTTTAAAATGAGGAAACTCAGCATGCTGGTTTTGTATTCTCTTTTTATTAGCTCAGCACCTTTCTCTGATGTGTTTGCAGGATCGCTCTTGCAGGTGGAAAACTACCAGCTTGTAGTGGAGAGATTCCTTCAGACTGATTTTCCCTCCTGGGAGCAGCTGGCAAATCTGGAGTATGTGAGGGAGAAAAAAATCAGGCAAGTCCCTTTATTTAGTGCCCAATTAAAATAATCACTCTGCAGTTCCACAGCTATTTTGGACAATGGTAAACCTGCTTATCAGCATATTTCAGTGCCAAAGCAACTGTCCTTTGCTATTTGCAGGAAAGGAGTTCTTTATCAGCAACAAACCCACTATCTCCATTTTGTTCAGGATACACCCAGCTTGGTAGCTCCCCTCTACTTCACCCTTTCCCACTGCTCCTGCTGAACATCTGCAGGGCACTCACCAGAAATGCTTTTCCCAGAAAACCACTTGTTTCAGAGAGGCCCCTCTCAGGAACAGGGAGTTTCACTGCCACTGTTTGTTGTTTCAGTGTCTATGTGCAGTTCTACTTCGAGGATGTTCAGGTTCTCCACGCTGCTGAAGGACAAATCCAGAAAGGCCTTAGGAGTCAGAACAGCTCCTCTTTGAGGAAGAAGGATGGTGGCAGCTTAACATCTGAGCTGGAAACCCCAGAGGCAAAAATGCTGAAATTGGAGGATCCCAAGCCAGATACTCAGAGCGCTGAGGACTGTCAGAAGGGCCAGAGCAGCAATACAAGAACCAGCTGTGTATCTCGCCTATTCTTGGTTACCCAGAAAGAGGGTCTTATGTTACGCAATTACCAACTACCAAGAGAAGGAGATGGAGAAGGACAGGAGCTGCAGCACAGTTTCCAAGCCACTGTGCTGTGGTTGGGCACACCGCAGCTCTGGAGCCACTCCAGAGATACTGGGAATCCACTGGAGCTGGAGGAGACCAGCAGTGATGGAAAAGAGGGCATCACACAGCATGAAGTGAGGCAGGAGGCGGCTTTAAGGGGTGGTTTGATAAGGCTGGAACTTGCTTCTCAGGGGGCTTTTGTAATAATTAAGGATCTAGGCTCCTAATCAATTAGAGTGATTTTTGTCTTGGTTATCCTTGATGATGCTAACCTTACTTATCAAGCAAGACATCCTCTGCTGGGCTTGCTCTCTTTTTGCTGTATTTTTCATTCTACCTTTTTCCTAACATCTCCCATCACCTTTTTTTTCCCCCCTCTCTCCTCCCCTCCCCCACCAGGCACTACTGCTCTTCATGGGGAAGTCTCTGCGATGGTTTCCATTTCTGCACCTGGAAGGGCTGTATCGCTTCATTGTGCCCCACTGCTCGGTAAGAGAGATGTTGTCCTGCTGTTTCCTGTTGGAGATATTTTACTGAACTGCATGTGGGAGTTGAGGAGTCAGAGGGTGACTAAGCTCTTTTCAAGGCTTCAAATTCCCGTCTGTCTTGCCAAGGAACTGCTTCAGTTCTGTTTGGTTTAAACTCACAGAGCTCCGAGTTCAGTGGATATTTTTTTCTGTAAACCATTGTTCTTTAGTGGCCCTTTTTTCCTATATAGCCTTCTTCTTCTTCCTTTAATAGTCCTCTTTCTTGCCTTATTGCTCTTTTCTCAGGACTTGGAAGTGTTTGACAAGCTTTGTTTTCCACCCGTGCCAGCAAAGTTCCTGAGCACGTCATCCTGCCCCCTGTGTCTGCCTGTCCAAGATACCTGGCACTTACAGCATGAGACATGGATATCCTGTCTGACTGAGCACCAGGTATGCTGTACCTTATTGCTCTGGGCTTTCACAGGAGACTTAGATCTCTCCAGAACTAGCTCAGAAAACTGTCTGTACAGAATGATGAGACCATTCTGCTCTAAGCTCCGTCAGAATCTGCTACTGGGCTTCATGTTTTCCTGCCTCAGAATTAATCCAGGGAGGAAGCAACAGTTGCTTGACGTAGCTCTAAGCATGTAGAGCTTGTTTTCACTAGTCTAGCTGAACATAGCCATGAACTACAACCCATCTGAGTCCCTGCTTCCCCCACTTCTAGCTGGCAGCCAGATCAGTATTGAGAGGCATGGACCAGAGAATTTCCTCCATTCCAGAAGTACTTAGCAACAGGTATGTTGGTCTGTTCCAAATTAGATGTGATGGTGCCTCAGGGAGTAGGTTTGCATTTGTCTTTATTGGAGGCAGTACTACATTAAACAGAGATTCATTATATGCCCTAGGAATATGGTTTGGAAATCTTCCTATGTGCAAGTAATCCAGACTGCCCCCATCCTGTTTATCGAAGTTAAAGGGATTGCAGGTGACAAAGCTGCAAAATGGTGTCCAGAAAATGTTTGAACTACAACTAGTGTGGACTAGGTTCTGAAGGTCTCTGCTAAATTCCTGTCAGAAGTGGAAACATGCCCAGCAGGGAAAATTTTTGTTGTGTTTTGATTGTTTTAGTATAACTTGTTCAAACAAATACTGGGGTTAGAAGCTTTTCTATTCAAAGCATGTTTAACCTGGGGTGATATGCAAGCCCACTGAAATCTTCACCAGTGCCTTATGGTAAACTGAGTTTTTCTTTGGTTTACTTCTTCCTTTAATTAAGAAAAAGCAATTAGGAGTTAAGCAGATAGGAAGGCTGTAATCCCTTTCTTCTTCTTCACTGCTGAGCCTGAAGAAGCAGAAAGTGAGTTAAAGGGGCCTCTTGTCCCTGGGTGGGGTACACTGCAGCCAGCTCACTTCAGTCCAGTCGCTCAGGTGCTCAAGGGCAGGTTCCCCTGAAACTGGGATCAAGCAACAACGTTCTTCTGCCTCCTGTCTTTGTGGCAATCTTGGCATCAGGCCTTCTTCCACTCCCTTTGTCTTCAGGCAGGACAGAAATCCCATTCTGCTCTCAGTTTCACAGGTTCCCTTATTTCTTTCTCTGGTGAGATAGTGGAGAGGACCTTGTGTGCCTCTCCCAAGAATGAGAAAACATCTGTGACTTTTGGCCTTCGAAAGCAGAAAGGTAAGATTGTGACAGCCTATGAGAAAGACAGTGTGCTTGGCTAACTGTGCTTCTGTATCTGAAGATAGTAGAAGTATGCCAAGACGTTGCATCCCATAGCCTGTCAGAGGGCTGGGAAACTACAGTGCAAGTGTGTTGGGGATGGGGATGTACCTGGAAAATCTGTGGGGTGGAACAGTGATAGGCTCATTGTAATGGGAGAGAAAACACCTCTAGCAGGTCCAGGCTTGGTGACAGACTATGCTACCTGCATGTGAACTCGTGGTATGTGTGGTTTTATGTCTCCTCAGGGAGTTTGCTAGCCAGTGATCACAGCGTGAAGCTCAGCATCTCAGCTGCTCCAGGCTCCCCTGGTGTGGTGGACATTTACATTGCTGCCACCTATTTGCAGCATCTCCGGGGTTTGCTACCTGGAGCTAAGATCCTCTTCCAGAACTTGGAACGCAAAATCTCTAGGTACCCCTGTCTTTGAGCCCTGATCTGGGCCCCAGTTCTGACCTCTCTTGCTGTCTTTGAAACCATCTCTAAATCTTTCCTCTTGTGGACTTTCCTTATCCCTTGCTCATGCCTTCCTGTCTCCCAGTCCCTTGCTACAAATTATTTTCCTGCCGTGTTAGAGATGAAGACCAGCCCAGCCCTGCCAAGGAAACTGAGCAGTTTGGTTTCTACGAGCTCTTCCTGACATCTACTGTTTCCTGTTGCAGATTCCATAATGTTTACTGCACCTACATTGCCTCCAGTTGTGTAAGCGTCATATCTCTACCAGCTTTTCCCTTACCTTCAAGGTGAGTCCTGGGTTTCTTCCCACTTTACAGTGTCCCAAGAAATGTTTCTGTGTTCCAAGCTTCTCACATTCCTGTTTCTTCTAGTCCTGCAGGAGAAGGATCGTCCCCCCCACTAGTGTTTCTGTCCAACTTGCAACCTCACCTGCAACACCTGCCTCAGGCACGGATTTTGTGCCACTTGTCCTGTGTACTGACTCTGTCCCTGCAATGGGTTTGCTCGCTTTGCAGCAGCATCTTCAAAGAGGTATTCAAGCTTCCACAGAGATAATTTGTGAGGAGCCTGGCAGATTTTCTACTCTGACACATCCTCTGCTACCATGTAGAGAAAATAAATAAGAGTTCCTATCCCAATTCCAAAATGTCTTTTTCCAGTGTCTGAAGCAGACTTGCTTGTTAGAAAGGGACCAAAATGACAACCGATTAGAAGTGTGCATCTGATATCAGGCAGGCTTGCAGCTAGTACTGGGAATGAAGGACGTTCAGGAGGAGAATCCTACTTTGTTAATGCTCTGCTTTTCCCATGTTCACTGCTGTTGGATGTCAGCACCTTGCAGCAGATTATTTTTCTCCCCATATTAACTTTTCCCAAGACACTAATTGAAAATACAGTGAAGTTTTTTAATCCTTTGCATACTTTATTAGGGGAGGGTTAAAAGAAGCGGTGGCCCTTCCCCTTCTCTCTGTTATACGCACCCATACGTAGCTGCAGCTTTACTCTTCCTTCAGGGGAGGTGCACCCGTGACAATCCACTGTGTCCATCACGCACAGGAGTGAGGCAAGCCAGTGCACGGTAAGCGCTGTAGAGATGGGAAGAGGTGTGGGTAGAAGGGAACAAATTACACCACAGAGGGGAGGGGAAAATCAGATCAAGGATGGGATGTGGACAGAATAGCAAAGACAGAATTTAGAGTTGTCATGTCTTCCCAGATGTGAACAAAACTTCCTTTCTCTTTACTGAGATCCCTTGTCTGGGACGTGAGCCTTGCAAGGGTGCCAGGCATTGTCCTGACCTCTCTCCTCATCTTAATCTGCCTGCTCTTTCCATAGGGTGCTGGTGGAGGATGGAACGGGTGAAGCTTTTGTGCTGTGCAGGAATCAGCACGTGGCAGCAATGCTGGGCCTGAGCGTTCTTGAGTGGGAAGCTCTGCAGAACTGTGTGCAGAGCAGGGGCAGAGTGTCCATTCAGCATGGAGAAGCTACTGGCACTGGTGTGAGTGGGTTATTTTGGTACCAGTAGCAATTGAAGCATGCTGGGCTCGAGCCTCAGCTAGACTGGATTTCCCTTTGCTGTGGGTATTCCAGTGGCTCTTTGGTTCCCTCTGCACATTCACTGGCAACACACCCTTTCCTTCCTCAGTGTGTTGAGGAACCTGAGGATCTCATTGCTTGCTACCTAAGGAGTCTGTGCAGGAGTCCTCTCATCTGTCGCCCTATCCTGCTGGATTTCAGCCTAGACAGGAAGCCCTCCAAGATTCTGCAGCCTGGTAAGCAAACACTGTTGGCTTTTGTAATATTTAGCATGGGAAGGAAGGAAGGAGCTGTCTCACCAGGCTGTGGAAGGAGACCTGCCTTCACTGCCCACAAAGCAAGATATTTGGAGGATTTTCTTGGAATTGGTGGGGATTGTGTGTGCTTGTATGGTAGTGGTGGCAGGAGAGAACATGTTTTATTAGCATCCCTCTTTTGCCCTCCCATCCACCAATATTAAGGTACAGGTTTATTTCTGTGGGGTGTCTCTTACACACAAAGCCTTCTCTATTTTAGAGCAAGGTTCTCTGTCCTTCAATGGGACAGGGTTCTGGCCAGCCAGAGTTACTGTGCAGACCTCTCAAATCAAGTGGGTTTTGACTTTAGACAGGTAGAGTCAAAACTGGGCCTGGAAATCCTCACCATGGCCACGGAATTTAAAGTTCTGAAGAGTTTGGAGTTCATGGGTGCTGATACCTGAACTCAGGCTGCCACAACTGCGCAGTTGCTGCATCAAGGGGACGTTCTTCTTAGCTGCTTTCGCTAACACTAGTGCTTGACTTATAAGTCCAGGTGCTGTAGGGGTTGATTTGCCAAGCTCACCAGAGGATGCTCTGCTGTGGAGACATTATCTTTTGGCTATCGTGTAATGCTGTCTGTAAGGCCAGGCTGCTGATGGTGAGAAAAAATACAAAGCCCAGTGCATCAGCTATGTGAGCAGCACATATATAGTACGCAACATTTCACAGCACGAAATGTCTGTTTCCTCCAGGCTGGAGGGATTCTGGCCAAATGCATTCATCTGCTCACATCCTGGATTCATTAATCATGCTGTCCTTTGAGGTTTAGCAGATGCCAAGAAGCTGCTGCAAGACCTTCCCACCTCCAGAAACTTCTACAGCTGTATGCTAGAACAGAGCAGGAGCCCTGTACTGAATTGTTACAGGTTCTGTCTTTCCCCTTCAGCTCCACTGCAGCTGAGAAACTTTCGGTGCGGTGAAGTGGAGTATGTGTCGCAAGTGGGACCTCGGCCAAGCCTGCTATGCCTGAACGTGGAGGAAGTGGAACAAGATGCCTTAAGCTATCTGAACAGTGAGAGGATTAGGACATCTGGTCACTGCCGCGTGGGAGCCACTGCTTAACGTCTCTCCGAGTAGGAGAGGAACTATGGAAATAACTACTGGGAGTGGGAGCATGGGCCTGTGAGCACAGGGTAAAGGGTGCAATCAAGAAGCTGCTCTGACTTGTGGAATTCCTGAATGGTCATTCTGGACCATTGCCATCATTGCTACTGGGCTGTGTTTTAGAAGAGAGATGTTCAATATTTCTACATGATAATGGCTGCTTTGGGCATAGGGCACACAAAGTGTGTATTTTATGTGGTAGTATCTACTGAATAAAGCCATTAAAATACAGTTTAAATAACATCGTATCTGTTTTGGTATTATGGTTTACTTGCTATATGGGGAATGAGGCAGAATGTAGATGCTTGGTTTATGGGCCAGAGCCTGACATTTTGCAGGTCATTCACTGTCTTCATGTGGAACTGTACAGTTGCAACAAGGGATAGTCTTCTTAACCCAATTGAAATCATTAAAATTATGTTTTTAAAGCATTTCCTTCCTCCAAGAAAAAAAGGAAGTGAATAAGTTACTGTTTGGAAACTAAATCATGGTACTAAATCACAGGACTATATGAACATTGTTTTGCACCTTGAACAGTGGCCTGAATATTACATGGGGCTAGTAACAAGAGGAAGGCAGTGAGCTGTGGTACAAATTCACAATGTGCTACAGGCTTGTCCATTTGTTCCTTATTAGGAAGGGGATGGCTGCAATGGTACGTGTCAGTGGCCGTGATAGCACAGCAGACTAACAGATACAACAGGATCACCATTTGAAGAGATTCCTCTCCTGTGATGACCAAGTGTTCTGCTCTTGCTTTTGGCAAAATAACATCCAGATCCTTCATGTTCTGCTATAGGTTAGTAAATTCCGCACACTTCCCCACCTTACTCGGTGTGCAGGCAGCGTATTTGAACAGATACTCTATTTTGGGGTTGTTTGTTCAGCGTTTCCCCCTGCCTTTCCCCTTTCACCCTTAGTTTGAGCCTTATATTAAACTTCAAGTAATGGGTTTATTGACTGTGTGTAAAGTACCTTCCCTCTCAAACCTTGCTTGGCAGCTTCTGAGACCAAAGCACAAGGGGTACAAAAGACCTGACAGATGCCACCATTCAAAGTTGCCAAAACAACTTAAAGCAAAAAAGGTCTACACATGTTTTGCTGTGACAGTTTTTTTTTCTGTAGGTGCTTTCTGTGAAAGGGTAATGATTTCGCTGAAGCTTGCCCCCCACCACCCCCAAAGAAAACAAAACAAAACATAGAAGCAAACAAAAAAACCAACTCTCAGCCTGAGGAAAATGTTGACTGCAAGTGATGTAGATTAAGAGATAAAAATCTTATTTACCTATTAAAGTATTCATATTACAATATGAACAAGATCATAACAGACAGTGTTACAGAAATAGATAGGAACTGCTAGATAACAGAGACATTTAAAAACACACACACAAAAAAGGAAAATTTGTCTCTATAGTTGTAACTGTGCTTAATAACTGTTTTTGAACATTTGAACTTTCCAGTAGTATCGTACTACTCTCCCTCTTTTCATCCTCATTATGTATGTTATTATTCTGTCTGCTGCTACACTTACTACTCACCTGATCCTCTTTTATTTCACGTTACAAATGCAATCATCAGTCCTTATATAGGCTCTCTGCCAGGCTGAAGATGTAACACTTATTCCAGGCCTGTTGGCTATTTTCTAATCCATCAGTATTTTGCCATTCCCAAAATCTTTTTCAGAGGGTGAGTTTGATTATAGTCTTCTGAGAAGACTGAATAGATGAACTGGCTCTCTTACTTAAAGTTTTATTAGTGTGTTCAGAGAATCACAGGACGTGAGACGAATTAATCAAATCTCTTTGGAGGGAATTAAGGTTTCCTTGCTTTTCATACTCTGAGTTCGAAAGATCAGTTCTCAGATGCATTGCAGGAAATGCTTTTCCTGTTTGTCTCTGACCTTCTGCCTATAATCAGGATTCTGGTCACTGGGTTACTTCAGACAAGAGAACTTATCTTGTTCCTGTGATCAGTGTTTATTTATGCAACTCCTTAATGCGTTCCTTACTCTCTGAAGCCAAACGAAGGATCCTGTTGTTGTCATGGATAAGAAATAATAATACAAGAGAGGAAATCATCTGGCTTCATGTTTGTGCTACAAACTGGAACTGGAGCTCTGTAAGGAGCTCTGTAAGTTCTCAGCTCAAGAAGAAGGAAAGCATGAAGCGTGTCCTGCCATCAGGGTAGCTGTAGTAACTGTTCTGTGTGGAAAGACAGAGGTGTTCCTTTTAGCTGATTTCATGTAGCCCTCCAGTTCATCACCAGTTCACCTCTAGAGCCTACCACCCAAAGCCGAAGCTGGTGACTACCAAAGGCAGCTGTCCTGTGCATTGACTGTCCACAACCATCCTTATTCCAGGTCCTGATGGGAGTGCTCAGGCTGGCAGCTCCCTCTAGCCCTGTTCCAGGTATCCCTACTAGATGCTGTCTACTGAAGGTGCTGCATGTGCAGTGGAGTTGTCTCACTAAAGCGGGTGCAAGCAAGGCTTGCACTGCAGCAGCCTCAGGAGGAGGGAGAGGAAAATGTCCACGCTGCTTTGCACACATGGACTGTAGCCAAGGTTCAGAGAGTGTGCAGAGAAAGTTGAGGAGGAATGGAAAAGAGAGTGAGGGGACAAGTAAGAGATGACAATCAATGGTGTAAGAGAAGAATCTCTAAAGCTGGAGAAGCCAGCAGGAAGCCTGTGGGAGGGACAAGCCACGTGTCCCACCTTAAAGATGGGGATGGAGAGAAATTGGGCACAGGGGAAAGACACATCCTTCTATTCTGGCAGGCTTGAGATAAATCTGCTGCTGTAATAAAACTCATCAAAAAGTCTACACATACTCCAAGCATATACATTTATGAGTTTCCCTTTCCAGGCTTACCTCCAGGTCCAGCAGTGTTTCTGATTGTTTTATAGACACTTTATATTGACAGCAGATATAGGGGAAGCAGAAGCATCCAGTGAGAGGCTGGAAGGGAAGAGGACACTGACTCTGTGTTCCGGTTCACCAGCTGCAAGCTGGTCCACCTTGTAATGCTGAAATCTGCAGCAGAAGAATAGTGAGAGGCTACCAGAATAAGGAACACAGCAGGGAAGGCAAAATGAGTGTGTATATTTATTCCTCACCATTTTTATGAATATTGAGAAAGATGGACCCTGTCTCTTGTGCTGGAGACCCACAGCTGTGAAGCCCTCAGCGTAGAAGACTTATGACCCTTCTCATATGGAACAAGAAAAGATATCCAGACTTTTCGGAAAGTTTGAATTCCTGTGAATAAGGTGGCCTTTTAAATAAACTGGGTGGGCTGGAGTCAGAGAGATTGTCATTAGTAAGAACTAAAGGGGCCTGCTGGTTTGGTATAAAAAAAGGCATCTAAGCTGAACTGGCTAAAGAAAGCATCAAAAGTTGGGGTTGGTGGTTGGCTGGTTTGGCTTTGGCTAACATTCAAAGGAATACATTCTTTTGAAGTGTGTTCCTCCTTCCCAATTCCCTGGCAGTTCTATCCCTGTGCCAAGGGAACAATTGTTACCATGAAGAACATCTGAAATAGCATGACCAAACCAGTCCTTTTCCATCACCCCAGGAACAAAGAGAGAGGCTTGGATTAATCATGAATTTCAGTCCCTTCCGTGACTGAAACCACTCTCTGGCACAGGGGTGGTGGTGCTGCCAGCCTCCCCATGATGCACACAGATGCACTGTATAAACTCTCTTCTTCCCCCCACCACCATGCCTGTGGTCTCTGCGTTGTGTTAAACCCTACCTGTCACTTTGATGTTGCCTGTAGCCTTGGCAATGTTGTTTTCAATCACACAGGTGTAGGTGGCATTAGCAATAATGTTGTGCAGAAAGGAAACCACTTTCAGAGTGATGTTTTCAGCATTCAGCTCATAGCTGGTGTTGGCAAAGTGAGGTAGGTACTCCCCAGCATCACTGTAGGCTGTCCAGTGCACGGCCGGTCGAGGGAACCAGCGTGGTGCTTCGCACTGCAACATGTCCCCACTGCTGCTGTTCTCCACGTGGACCTTGGGGGTGCTGAAGGCTTCAGGAGGCAAAAAGGGAAGAGAGTCAGAAAAAGGCAAATGTCTAGGAACTGGGTATGAAACACCCAATTGCGTCTGCTGGTCAGTCCTGGATATTTCTAGGGTACTTGCTGCTTAGCTTCACAGCACCACATGTAGCCAAAGGAAACACAGGGGCTCACATAGACGTCTGTACAGGTTGGGCTATTGGGATGTGGCTATATGGGATCTAAAGACTCCTAGGACAAGGCAGTCCAGATTGACAAGAACTGCTGAAGTTGTGGCACAGTTTTAGCGTCTTTAATTCTGCTTTCCAGTTACCAGTTGGGTCCTGGGCTCCTAAAACAAGTATTTCAGGAGAGCTGCTGGACACCCAACCTCCCAGAGGGTACTGAGCTCAGGACCTGGTCAGTCTGAGGCTGCCCACGTCTGTCAAACACCCAGCTTCCCTGGGCAAGAAGCATAGCCGACACAGCCTCACCCACCTCTGCTGAAGTCTGGGGGCTGAAAGGAGGCACCTGCTATTTTCGGCAGGGAGAGGCTTGACAAAAATGATTGTTTTTATCAGAGACTGGGGGCAGGGGAAGATGACTCACCCTCTCCGCTGACTGAGAAGGGAGCCTGACCAACACCTGCAGCTTTGTGATGTGACTGATGCTAAATGGGGCTGCAGCCAAGGGAAGATCCATCTGCACCCGCTGGGGCTGAGAGCAGACGAAGGTGTGGATTGAGCTGCAGGATTTACACCAACATCCCCGGATGAAATGAGACATTTAAAGCCTATTGCAAACTCAGCCATATTTTAAAGCCAAGACCCTCTCAAATAAAACTTTGTTAGCCTTGATCTCTGTATATCCATTGCATTTCCCACATATGCATATATGAAGAGAAACAAGAGTTTTTTAGGACAGCAGAGTTTGCTGATTTCAATGGAAATAATACCTAATGCAGCATTTCACATGTTTTCTCTAATGCCTTTTCTGTGTGGATTACTTTAAACACTGAATCAAGCAACACAAAACAGGCAGATTCACAAGTTTTCAGGGAGGGGTAGGAGACCAAGTTCCCGTGGGACTTAAGCACCCCTCAGACACGAGCCAAAGCCCTCCGGCCTTGCTGTTACCTGCTGTAGTCCCAAGCAGTCCTTACAACCCTTTCATTGCAAGATTAGAGGCCTGTGAGCCCAGCATCCTTTTTTTTTTTTTTAACTGCTTGAGAAAGTGCTTCACATGGCGATGGAGCAGAAAACACACTTTCAGTGAGAAATGGGAGACCTTGAAATAACACTGGCCAGACATTCCTGTGACACCAACTCTTGCATAGCCATTTTGTCCCAGGACAGGCTCCATCTGAGTGACATGGGGAAGTGGCTGCGTCTCCAAGACATCTGTCATGAGCTTCCACACAGAAGCTGGTGCCCACCTCCTGGTGCTTCAACTGCTGGGCCAAAGAAGGAGGCTGGACCTACAGAAAAGCAGCCTGTCTCATTCAAGAGCTCTGCTGGTTACTTCTGTCCTGCCATGACTGGTCTGAAGAACAGAGGATCCCTCCATGCTGCTGATATGGCTGGCCTCACCACAAAAGTGGTCACCTGTCCTAAAACCTTTTCCTCTCCAAACTTGAGCTTTTGGGCTCAAGGGATTGTCAGATGTGCTGGGACGTCAGGGATCCCAGCAAAAGCCAGACAGAGAAACACCGAGACTACCTGTGCAGATTCACATTATCCATATTGTGTAGTTGGTGTAACTCACCACAGTTTCATTAGAAAGACTCAGCGATTGCAGGAATGGGTAAAATACTGCTGAGTTCAGTGGGAGTGTGTTGTTTTGTGCCAGCAGTGAACACTGTGGCCAAGCCCAGAGGGTTCAGAAGAGTTAAGCACCCGCAAGTGAAAATTCATCTGTCTAGGCTTGTTTTGAGGTTGACTCATAACAAGGTGAATGATAACTCTAGGAAATATGTAATACTTCAGATACCTATGATATAGGCAGTTTTGTGCTTTCATAGTCATTCTTAAAAACTGAATATATTAGAAAAACAGACAAAAAAAATAAATATGCTACAGTTTCTACTGGCTGGAGATACATCTTAATTCTAGAGAGAAAAAGCTATCATTTTATCTTTAACAGGTACCAAATCTGGATCAGTTAGCTACTCCCATTCTTAGGGGCTCTTTCTAGTCAGTTAAGTAGCTGGTAGACTACGTGGTAAATAGAAGAATTAAGACAACCAAGAGTATTACAATAATAATATTTTCTGGAACAAGGATGTGGGAAGAGTGGGTAAGACCAGAAAAAATTCTGGAAAAGTAAAAAAAAAACCCAAAACAACAACAACAACAACACACACACACAAAAAACCAAACCCTAGTCCTACTCAGGGGTGCAGGGCCTGATGGTGGTCGCTGGAGGAGCAGGCCCCACTCCTGCAGCCCCTAGCACCAGCATAACCACAGGTATGTCCGATCGAGCTGTGTCAGCCTGCATTTTGCGGCAGGATTTTCTTCCTCGCACCCCTCACCTCCTGTCCTGTACCGCAGCACTGCCGCTCCGCTCCCTCTGGCCGTGGTGACAGAGCACTGGTAGGTGCCGGCATCGGAGAGCTGCACGTCCCTCAGCTCCAGGGAAGCATTGCCACCCATCACCTGGTCCGCAAACACCGCCGTGCGGCCCTGAAATGACGCGTCTTGCTCTTGCAGGTGGTCCTTCCCGCCTTTAAACTCATGAACCAACCCGGCCACTCCCGCCTTGGCCCACCGGATTGCGATGCTGCCCATCTGGATGTCGGGCTCAAAAGTGCAGCCCAGGACACCGCGCTGGCCGATGTTCCCTGGAGACGTCAGCACCGTCACACTGATGGAGCGTTTTCCTGCAAGGAGGAAGCAAGGTGGTGTGAGAAAGGTGAGCTGGTGACTGTGGAGAAAGGCCAGGCCACCTTGCCACTGTCATGTACCAACCCCAAGGCTGAACAGGCACCGGCACATCACAAGGACACCAGTAGCAGCTACCTGTGCTGCCAGGAGAGGTCAGCTCCATGGCTGATACACCAAAACAAAGCACAGGAGCATTTCTTTAGCGGGCAGCACACTTCAAAAAGCAGCTACTCGTATTTATTTGAGAAGGATTTGCATGGTGTTTTCTTGCTTACTTATATGTTTCAGGGATTTTTCTCTTTGGAGCTGCCATGATTTTTGTGTCTTTTCTTAGTCACGACCTCCCTTTAATGCAATAGAAATGGGATTGCAGGGTGTAATGCTGGCAGAGAAATGAGAGGCTGCTCTTTCACCCTTACTGGATTCCAAACTGTTTTCTTTTGTTTAAGAAAAGTGAGCATTTCCCTTCCCTGGGGACACAGATGCTTCTCAAGTCAAATCCTAACCAGCAAGCTTAACTCCTTCACAGACCTGGCTCCTCTTTCCCATGCAGCCCTTCCCCAAGCATCCTCACTCTGCATACCCCAAGGAGGCTACTTTTTGCCCAACACCAAAGCAACACATTTTTGTCATCTCTGAGGAAGAAGGGGAATATGGCCCATCCTGGCAGGTGCTGCCCATCTTCACAATAAATACCATCATCTCCTCCCACCTGGGAGAAGGAGCACGGTACATTCCAGACTTTCTGTATGTGTAGAGTTAGGGCTCCAAGCCCAAGGAAATTTCAGCTAACACACCACTACATCTCCAGCAGCACAGGCTGCACTACACTTATCATCCACTTGCCTTAGCTGGCTTCCCATGGAGCAACAGATGGAGTCGAACATTTAAGTTGCTAACATGTCAGATAACTTTAAAAAAAATAGTCTTAATTTCTACTGTGAAAGCAGCTACACCCTGGAGCCAGCCCACTGATAAGTTTTCACAAAAACTTTCAGCTCTATGTGCCAAGTGCTGGTGTCTTCTAACCCACTCTGAGCATGTGTGTGTGTGTTTGTGTAAGTCTCTGCATTATTTAAAACCTACAAGACATCACAGTCTCTAAGGAGAACACAGGTCCTCGTGGTTTAGTACCACAGAGTGATATCTTGTTGAGAAAGACCGGAACTGAAGTTGTCTGTGCAGTCTCAGTTCAGCTATCTGATACACAAGCTTTATAAAGCAAGCCTTCATTAAAGGGTCGTAGGTGGCACTTCCACACAAGATCACACCTCAGCCCATGCACAGGATGGAGACACGACCATAGCGGCAGGGCAGAAGTTCATCATCCTACCAGCAACAGCACAAAATCTGAAGAGTCGCGTACCTGAGACACCAAACCCGATGATCAGGGCAATCACCGCAGCCAGGATGATAATGACTGTAGTCATGCTATTTGGGGAAAAAAAGAAAGGACAACATTACCACACAGCCCACTTCTTTCACACGCTACACCTACAATGCATGTCTGCAGAGCCACCAGCAAGAAGGAGGTTGAGGCAGGTATGCCACAGACATAGACCAAGGTGGAGCAGTGAAGCACATGACCACAATGACCACACTAGTGACAAACACTTGGGTGAGCACTCATCATCAAAGGTGAGGGACCATGTGGTGGGAGAAGACCCAGGCTTTGCCTTTGGGAGGAGGCAGCAGGTCTCAGTGGAGGATGCTCCTTTCTGCATCCACCACTGCATAAGCGAGCTGGGCGGTTCCTGCTGGCACTTGTGAGGGACCAATTGCCCAGAGAGGTGAGGAGAGCACTGAGACAGGGCCCCTGATCCCAGAATATACCCAATGCAAGCCAGGCAGCAGGCATGATGGGGCTGGAAACAGGGCCAGAACTGTGAGCTGGCTGATTTGGGGATGCCCCATGCACAGATGGGTAAGCGGCTGTTGAATGAGAGGCTGAGAAGACCACTTACTAAGCTACACAGGCAGAGCAGCCCAGCAGAGGAGGCAACAGGCAGCACGGCATGGAGCAGCGCAGCTCAACCCTAGCTGAGTGCAACCCATCTCCAGCACAGCCTTGGCCCAGACAGACTCGTAAGCACGGCCTGGTGCAGGCTCCCAGCACAGCCAGTGGAGATGTCACCTGTGGCCCTGGGTGCATTGTCACACGTACTGGGGGTTGTGGCAGTGACCTCAGCTCCCCACTGGACCAAGCCCTGAAGCAGCTCCTCACAACAACCTGCAGGTACATCCTGGGGCAAGTAGCTCATGTGCTGTGCCTGACAGTGTCACAGATTTGCTGGACTCAGTCCCGCTAAGGGCTGCTGGAGGAGAAGCCCAGAGAGCTGCAGGAGGTCTTCACAGGGGACTTTTCCCCTTCCCCAGGCCCAGTAGGCCACTGGAGGAGCTGTGCTGCACGAGGCACAGGCACCAGCCACATCCACCACACCAGCGTTCAGGGCTGCCAGCCCAGGGATTGCTTTGCCCTCTTGTCCGCAGAAACTCCCAAGCTGCCTCTTCCCATCTCATCCTCAGGCAGGACCATGCTGCAAGAAGTCACAGCCCTCTCATACACACAGAAACAACCACTCTGCTTCAGCTACAGTCACTGATTTGCAGTACACTCTTTCCCAACACATCAGGCAGTCTTCTGCACAGGAGCACATCGGTGTCCATACAGCCACACTGCTCTTCCCAATGTTAATGCGTGCCTGCATCAGTGATTCGCACAATCATGTCTGAAACACCACAGATGCCAGGACTATGGGGCTGATATGGAGCTCTAGGGAGCTGCACATGTCCGCAAGCCCCTCCTGCAGGGAGCAGCAGGAGCATGAGAAAGGGAAGATGGGTTGAAAGTGGGAACAGAGAAAGAGGGAAAGGAGGAGAGATATTGCAGAAGACCTGCTTGCCCTCCCACTGCTTGCTTTCCATTCTCATCCTTAAAGCCTGTAGAAAGTTGTCTGAGGAAACCCTGTCTGCACATGCCAGCATGCTCAGGAGAAAGGATCAGAAATGTGTATTTCATCACGATTGTGCCACCAATCCATATAAATGTTCACATCAGCAGCAGAGCTGATGGAAAAAGCCACTCATATCTTACAGGTGGGATGGCAATTTTGGGTACACGGATGCCATTGCCCTCTTCAACACCCCTTGCCAGGGACAAGGGAAAATCAGGCTCTTCAGAGATTCCTCCACCGAAACTGCTGGATCCAAAAAGCACAAGGGCCTTAAAAATATTTGCCTGCAAGCCACTTGTGTTTATTGAATCAATCCGGAGTGCAGGGCAAACAAGAGGAAGCTGGCAACCTGGCTGCATGCTGACAGTAGCTGTGTTTCGCAACAGTCCTGTCCAGCAGTTCAAGCAAAAAACAATTTTCTGTGCATCAGCACCCCTTGTATTTCCAGTGTTTCAGAGGCACAGAAAGAGGCTGATGCAGACAGCTGGGGCTGCACAAATCAGAGCCCTGATGCCGCCCTCAGCTCTTGGCAACACTTTGGCAGCCTGCAGGATGCCAATCTGTGCATCTTACTCCCTTTTCTGTGGTTCTTTTCCTCAGCAGCCAAACGCGGTTTTGCCTGCAGCTCTGGGCAGCCTGAGTGCTGCCGAGCACAGCCTGGGGAGAGAGAGAGGCTCGCAGCCCCACCACAACAGGCAACCGGGTTTAATCCTCCTGATATCTAGCTCTGTGTGGAGTAAGCTTTCCTTCAGGAATAGGTTTAGAGGTGCAAGGATCAAAAAACATGGAAGATTAAGAGAGTGAAAGTCCCCTGCCTTCCTTCTTATATCAAAGCTTACTGGGGAAAAGAAATAGTGTGGTCAGGGTAACTCAAAAAGAAAAGTCTTCCATTCCAATAACTGGTTAATGGTTGCAGAGCTCAACTTTTTTCACCACTTCAGTTTTATTTTTTGAGTTGTTCTGGTTTTGTTTTTTTTTCTGAAACTAATAGAAACCTCTCACTGCTCCTCTGAAGCTTCCTGGAAAATACACCCCTCCTCCCTGGGCTATTTCTGCATTTCAAAATTAGCCTGAAGAGGCCAATGGCCTTGAAGAAGCCTGCTGCTTCCAGTAACTTGTTGCTGTCTGGCTGTGTGCAGCCGCCTGGGGCAGGCAGAGGTGCTGGCAGAGCCAGAGGATGGTTCTCAGAGCAGCAAGGGGCAGGAGCTCATTTTTTCACACCCATCAGTTATTGCATTTTCCTGACAAAAGCCAGCTGGGTTGCCTCTTGAGAATAACAGAGCTGGTTATTACATACACTCCAGACTCACAAGAAATACGACGCCCAGTGGATATTTACACCATGTCTACTACTGATCTCACTTTTGACAGTGAAAAGGTACAGATAATATTACTGTTTAAAACTTCATTGATGCCCCATGTGAGAAAGATGGAGCACAGTTCATGCACGAGAGGTCTCTTCTGTCCTCCCCACTGCTGTTCGGCTCAGGTGGGATGGATATTCATAACAGCTGAAACCTTTCTGACAGAGTAAACACAAACAGAGGTGTCTCACACCCTTTGCTGGAGCCTCCAACTCCATCCAGCCTGCAAAAGCCCACACCTGGGATGAAGAGATGCAGCTTGTTGGTGGCTCTGTTCAAGCAGTCACATTTAGATGCAAGCTTGATCTGCGTTCACCAGAGGTTGAAGCAAGTTTGCCACTTTACCTATCTGGTGGGGATTATTTTCCACTAATCACAAGATAAGGTTATGAGGTAGATATTTTTATGGACTTCCCCATTATACTTCTTTTTCTGACTGCAGTTGACCAGTCAACTTCTGACTTGGTCAATAGCTCCAAAGGAAACAGGATCATTGAAAAGAGAGGCACAAAGCAGCTTGTACATCTTCCCAGCTCCTAGTCCTGACCCACACAGCAAGCAAACTCGCTGTAGGAGAGCTGCTGACTTTCTTCCCACAGCATGCTGATATGATGGAAACATAAGTGACTCTCTGAGGGCCAGCAGAAGGAATGGAGAGCTTTCCTCAAGCCATTGATACCCCAACCTACCACAGCATTCAAACCTGAGGTAGCATATTCTAGCCATGCGCAGTTTCTAGGACACTCATCTCCATCCTGGCTACAGTTGACAACCTGCACAGTGGTGTCTGAAAGCTATGTGGCCTTTTGTATAGAAGAATTGTATAAAAGAAGCCGTACTGGTATTTAAGTAGCTTGGGTCAGTGCAGTATAGAGTCAAGCTGAAAGGGGATGCTGTCTTGAAAGCTCCTGGCAGCAGAGTGATACGGCTGAGAAGTCTGGAAAATACAATTCCCTCCTTCCCCTCTCCCAAAGCAGATGCAGATAATACCATACCTCCAGAAAATGACCTGGCCTTGGGATGCCATAGTCACAGCTTCTACAAAGATGAGCAAAACGTCAGGTGCCTAAAGGTCCCACACTGTTCAGCACAGCCCCTGTTCTTTGCATGATATATTCTCCCAGGCTGTCCTGCTTAAATAACTGGACTCAGCTAAGGAGTGGTGAGCCCAAGCAGTGAACTCTCAGGAATGAGGAAGGAGTGAGCATCTCAGCCCCCCCCCCAACCAGGGTAGTCAAAAGCAGGGAGGCCTGGTTACTCACTGGGACAACAGGACAGACTTCTTACACCAGCCATTAAAGAAGCATGTCTGATTCAAAACAAAAAATAACATAGCTCATGATTTGGTGGCCAGCTAATCCTGCAGTCAGAGTGCAGCAAGATGAGTAGCTCTTGGGCATAACAGGTTGAGAAGGGCAGAGAGATTGCAAAAGAGCAGAAAAGGGAAGGCAGCTTGCACCACTATATTCAGTTTCCCAAAGGGCAACCTGTGTATCCACTCTCTATGTATGGACTGTGTTCCAGGGAGGATGGGAAAAGGAGAATTACTGAGAGTCCATAGCCATCTCCAGCAAGTTTGGATGGTTGGTGGGAGGGAACAGCTTTTCCATGCAGAGCTGAGGATGCTTAGAGGGACTAGGGACAGTCCAACTCCTAATAAAAACCAAATTACTTTCAAATTACCAATCAATACTGGTCAATGACAACCAAACTGGCTGCAAGTCTGAATAGGGTTCAGGAGCACTTACAATGCCTTGAGGGAGTACAGTAGCCTTCTAACTGGGCATGTGTGAGATTTCGGAAGTGTGCACTTAGTCTCATGGACTACAGTTCAACTCCACAAGAGCCTGTTCACCTCCACAAAGGATGAACGTGGCCAGATGTGGTGTACAACACGTAACAGACTTTTCTACACAGCAGAGAGGGAGCTGGAAGAGGCTGTGGCTCTTGCACAGGCACCAAAGTCAGCAAATTCTATTCCAAGGCCATTAGCACCCACGACTCATCACTTCCAGCCTCCTCATGCCAGGCTGAAGTTACATGTCATAACTTGTCTTGAACCTCCTCGCACACCCCACCACCTTTGACTGGTGAGAGCACAGATCCGAACCTTTATTAAACCTAGTCACCTGTTAGGAAACAGAGTAAAATTAGAAAGTGAATGGTTTCCTGCCAGGTTAGGGATTGAACTGGCTCCCCAGGTGGTCAGAGGAGTGTCACATCGAGTGACATTTCTGATGCGGCAGGACTGCAGGGACAGAGGAACAAGGGTAGGACTTTGTGCTTTTAGGAAGAGTAACTAGGCATTGCTTTTACTCAGCTGTTCGTGTGCTACTTCAATTTGAGTGCTCGACTGCAAAGCTAATCACTCTCCTGGTAAAGGAACTCCTGAATGTCCTGTGCAAGGCTATCCTGGTTTTGTTAAAAAACAAGTTTCTCTTTTAGTGAATTTGCCTGTCAGCTAAAGCTTTCATATTAGCTGCATTTTCCTGGAGAACCAGATACATGTTTTGGTAAATATAGCAATGGAATGCAAACTTATTGATAAGGAACAGATCAACATCTTGCGAGAGGGGCAACGAGAAACAAGTGACCAAGAAACTGACCAACTGTGTATAACATTCCATTCACGTGAATACTTCATATAAAAGTGGGAGATCACGAGGATCTCATCCCTTTTTTCCCTTTTTTTCCTTTTTTCACTTTTTCGTCCCTTTTGCTTATGGCCAACATTAGGAGAGGACCTTGCAAGTCGTCCCTGCGAACTGAGGCCTAGTGAGAGACTGAATCCAGCTCCGGTTGGCTGTAGAGTCCAGTCCAGGACTTCGGGTGCCGGCTCTGCAGTTGCTGAGACTTTCAAGATTGGTTTTGTATATTTTGTATTATTTTCTCTATTCTTATTAGTAGCATTAATAAAACATTTTTAATTTTTCCAACTCTCTTTGTCCTTCTTTTCCTCCTGATCGCCTGTCCTTAGTGGGAAGGGGGGAGAGGGAGGGCTGAAGGGGGTTAACAATACATCTGCCACAGTTTTATTGTCACCCCGCAATCAAAACCCTCCACAAAGGCCTATGGCAGAACTGTGAACAGGATCTACTGTGAACGCTCCAATCCTGGCTGTTACTGAAAGCACATCCTTCATCCTCTGGCCTCTGAATGAAATGAGGGATGGAAATCTTTAACCTGAGAATTACTGAAGCTCTTTGGTTGTTGCAATGGTTTAAACTTCAAAAGCAGACTTGATATGGTTTTCACATCTCCTCTGCTGTAGCATGGAATAGCCCTTTTTAGTCTGAAAAAAAAAATCGGATTTATTATGTAGTATTCTACTGATCACTAAACCTCTTGTCATTTAGCACTACTAGGAGCTAAGAATAGCTCTAGGCCATAGTGGCCTGGTGGGAAATGTACATGACGAAATATCCTGTTGCTCTCAGTGACACCTGATTTATGGCTGTGTTTGGTGCAGTGCGCAAATGAGGTGTCGTCTTTCAGAAACAGTTCACTCCAGGTCGTATCTGCAGCACACCTTACTGCACAGTCAATGATCGTTCCATGTTGGAAAAGCATGTCTGTTTCTCAGGAACAGGCAGGTCCCATTCACCAGGGTAACACCACGTTAATTTCTGAGCAACTCTCATGCTGGAGCCTACTCCTCTCTGTATGTTTATACTGCAAAAAAACACCAGAGGTATTCAGGATATTTCCCAAAGAAATGAAGGGTCTGTGACTACACGGTCTGCTCAGCTCTTACCACTTTTGAATCTGTTAGCAAATTCCAAACAAATGTGACAGCAGGATCTGGTCTCACATGGTCTGTGAAAGCTGGTGAGCACCTGGGGAAGAGACACAACAACTGTCTTTGCTGAGAGGAGGGCGAGAGCAGGCACAAAGCATTACCAGTTTTGCTGGGCCCACCAGTCAGTGCCCTACAGCTGGTCACAGCACATGCTGCCTCTTGCCTGCATGAGAAAACAGTGGAGGCAGGAAGGACTGAAGGTGAGTCAGTGTTCGAGAAGATGTTCAGTGGTCTGGGGGAGGCATGGGTACCAGAACCAGACTGCATTCTCTTTGCCCTTCCTGATACAGCTTGTTTCTTCCCAAATAATAATTCTGCCAGAAGAGTTCCTTTACTTGCAGGAAGTTCATGCCTTATTTCAGTGTTACTGGAACACTGGAGGAGCTGTCAGTGAAGGAGGAGGAACAGAAGATGGAGTTGTGGCAAGCTGACAAGCAGCCAAGTTTGACAGGGCACTCAAGAGAGGTGAAGGTAACGAGCAGGCTGAAAAAGATGAAAGCTATCATTTGGATTTGGCCAAAAATGTTCTGCATTTTTCCAGCCTTGTGATCCACCACCTGTACCAATGATGTCAAGAGGTACTTGAGGAGCACCAGAAATGGGAACACTAGTGATCTGGAAGAAGAGCTTGGCCCAGCTTATCAGGTCTACCTGTCCTCAGCCCTGCTTGCCCTTGAGGAGAAGCTGGAAGCTGCAGGACTCAGAACAAGCCCTCCTCTCTCAAAACAGGGAGGTGGTGAGTCACCCTTTACTGGAAATAGACAAAGTCCTCTACACTGCCTGTGAACCACTGCTAGGATCTGTGTTGACATGGCACTTCAGATGGTCAGTGCACCCTTGTGAACCACCTCTTGCCCTGGAAAGGCCAAGAAGCCCTGCTGAGCCAGCTTCCACACTGCTCCTGCTATCTCCTGGGGACAAACAAGACACTCATGCACAAAGCTTCAAGTGCAGCCGTGTCACCAGTGTGGTTTCTCTCTTCTGAGAGGGGAGAGATACCCTAGTGTAATACCTGACTCTAAAGGCAACTACGTGGAATCTTCCAGGCTGCAGGGCCCCTGCCAGGTGTTCCTCAATGTCTTGTTCTTGCTGTGTCTTTCCTTCCAGCTACACCCTCTTTTCCCGACCTAGGAAATAAGTCCTCCTATTGCTTCCCAAAGCCACTCCTCATGTTCATGCCCATTTTTTTCTTTTTTCAAACTTTGGAGACGGGCAATTTTAACAGCAAGAGCTTTTGTCCTGGGAAAAATACCAATATCTACTGTTCTGTCAGTCTGTCTTGAAAATACTTTTGCTGTCTCAAGGACCGGCTGGTAAGAAATAACATCACATATCCCAATAGACTAACTACACCTCCTAGTCCACCACTTGCATGCACAAGGTTGTTTACCAACCAAGCACTGGAAGCCATTCCTGGGAATGGCTGTTGGGGTCCATGTGAGAATCCAGCAGATTAGCAGGATACGTTGATTTGGCAAAGTGTTCTGAGTAATCAACACTGAGGGCAAAGTCTGCTTGCAAATAATGGGAGGACACTCACAGCTAAATCTCACAAAGTGACTAAGGTCATTAAATGTATTTTATGTACATGATTCTTCGAGCCATCCTCACGCACAGTCCTCTTTGCCTGAACACAGAGTGGCAGCCAGTCAATACCTAATAATACCGGGGACTGACTGAGCCTTCAAGTCTAACAAAAAGAAAAAAAATCAATACGAGGGCCTGAGCCTGGCAGTATCAGCACCCCATGATGTATGAAAACTGCTCGCCCCAAGCTGACTGCAGTTCCCTGTAGGGTTTATATGTTTTCTGGTGTAATTCTCACTAACAGCTTCTTGGGAAATGTCAGCGACAGGGTGTGTAAGTGACGCTTAAGGCAAAGAGAAAATATGTTCCTCTGTCTGAGAGGACTAAGATGTTTTTAGACTGAAATTATGTGCCTAGAAGGTAGTGTCATCCTTATGTGTTCCCTCTGAAACACAGCATGGAATCTCTGCAAAAAAACAATGCACATGTTCCTGGGGGGGGAGCAAAAAAATAAAAAGATGCAGAAAATAAGGCATTTCATTTTACATCACATTCTGTACTTAGCACTGACTCTGCACATAGCAGGGACAAGAATGAGTTACTGTTTGTTCCATTAAAGGTTAACTCACATTAAACTTTCACTTTGAAATTTCAGAGTCAGCAACTTGGAGACTTGAACTGCCTAACTTGGAGATTTAAACTGCCTAACCTTCCCTTGTTTGACAGCCCTTTCTGGATGATTAATGGAGAGCTATAAACAGCATTTGCATCAGGATATCTGTCTCCTTTGCTGGGAAGAAGAGGCTTCAAAACTGGCTTTGTAAGAAGAAAAAATGAGTGTCTTCGAGGTCTGAGCAAGCAAACAGGTAGCGCAGGTTTCTACTGTTTCTGCTATTTACAAGCCAGAAAGCAAGAACCAGTCCTTACTGTTGACACTAGAGCAGCATTCCTCTCCCAAGTGACCAACAGTCAGGTCTTTGTCCCCAGGTCCCCAGGCAGTATTTGGAGCCCCTAGCAATACACACCTACCAGCAATGTTACCCCCAGGGCAGTAGCATTCCCAGTCTCAACTGAACAAATGTGTTTTGTAAAGGAAGGTACTCAGGGTGTCTGCTTCATGCAGGCAAGCAACAGGCAGCAATCGTCAGGTTAGCAGTTGCCCTTCCAGGGAAGTGCCTCTTCCTCCTCATCACAAATGCCATTTCCCCAACTATGGGTTGGCAGCATGCATACAAGCCCAGGAGATATATCCCCTCCTCCCCCAAGGAAAATGGGGCAAGCTCTCCTAAAAACAGAGCCTTGCCAAGACTGCACAAGTCAAATCCAGGAGGTTCAGTGTATTCCATCTCCTTCTGTTGCTCTTGCCTAGTTGCCCCAGTTCAGGACAGATATCTGCAAACTTGCACCTCTGGTTACTGCTGATGCTCAAATTGTCCCCAGATCTTCCCATGGCGAGCTGGTTGCTGGGTGCTCTACTCTTACAAGAGCAAGTGCTGGATTTTGCACCTGGGATGCAGCAACCCTGACTGTACATACAGACTGGGGGATGAGATGCTCGAAAGCAGCTCCACGGAGAAGGATCTGGGGGTTCTGGTTGACAGCAAGTTGAACATGAGTCAACAGTGTGCCCTGGCAGCCAAGAAACCCAACCATGTCCTGGAGTGCATCAAGCAGAGCATTGCCAGCCAGGCAGGGAGGTGATTGTCCCACTCTGCTCTGCACTGGTGCGGCCTCACCTGGAGCACTGTGCGCAGTTCTGGGTGCCACACTATAAAAAAGATATTAAACTACTGGAGAGTATCCAGAAGAGGGCTGTGAAGTCGGTGAAGGGTTTGGAGAGGAAGCTGTATGAGGAGCAGCTAAAGTCACTGAGTTTGTTCAGCCTGGAGAAGACTAGGAGACCTCATCATGGTCTACAGCTTCGTCACAAGGGGAGGAGAAGGGGCAGGCACTGATCTCTTCTCTTTGGTGACCAATGACAGAAGCCGAGGGAATGGCAGGAAGATGTGCCAGGGGAGGTTTAGGTTGGACATCAGGAAAAGGTTCTTCCCCCAGAAGGTGGTGGAGCACTGGAACAGGCTCCCCAGGGAGGTGTCACGGCCCCAAGCCTGACAGTGTTCAAGAAGAGACTGGACAATGCCTTCAGACACATGGTGTGAACTGTGGGGTTGTCCTGGGCAGGGACAGGAGTTGGACTCGATGATCCTTGTGGGTCCCTTCCAACTCTGGACATTCTATGATTTATGATTCTGTCTCCAGCACCACCCCTGCAGTGCTATGTCCCACACCATCTCTGTAGAGAACATACAATAACATACAGTCTAGGTGAATGACATTCTAATTCCTGTTCCCATCAGTGCCATGGGTTTTCCTTGGATTTCCTTTGGATATATTACCAACCTGACTTACTCCTACTTTGCAGGGAGGGCATAATGCAACTACAGCTTACTTGGAGAAAATACAAGAGTTGCAAACACAACAGCAGCTCCCAGGAGCGTGACTGTGCTACATGCGCACATCCAAAGATGGAATCCAGCAGCACAGGTAAGAGCGAGGCAGAAGCCATATTCAGGCTGACAAGACTTTCCAAGGTACGAACATGAACCCTTTGGAATGTGCCCCAACAAGCAGCTTTGGTCTCTTCAAGAAGGACAGCAGAACCTGTTGATCCTGCAGAATGAGACACATCTTGGCCCTCCTGTGAGGTAACTGCTCAGACTGAGTTTCCCCTTAGAGCTTGACCCCATGGGCCTCAAGTCCTCAAAAGTGGGGGCAGCAGTACAATTCCCAGAGCTTGCTCCTGTTCAGGCATGAAACAACTTTGTATACACACCCCTGGGTGAAATATAAGGCACAATTTTATTTTCCCTCAACCCCCTTTCTCAGCTCATACCCATCACGATGTTGGATTCTGGCAGCGAGACTATGCAGTGATTGCAGGGATCCTTGTGGTTTGTGCTCACACAGCAGTGAGCAGCAGCGCCCTGAGCTTGCAGAAGCTCACCTGGCTGCTCAGAGCGCCACTGTCCTGAGAAAACTCCTCTGCAAGTTGTTGCGGCCTGGCCCACCCAAACACTCTGAGCTCTCCTTCACTTGTCCACAGCATGACCAGTGGTGGCAGCCAGGGTGACCTTTGTGTCCATGGCCACAGCCTTGGTACCCACCTGCAAGAGAAGCAGAAATATCAGCTCAACCCAAAATGGGCCAGAATATCCCAGTGTGTCAGAGGCTTTCAGAGAGTGTTTCAATCCCAGGACTTCTGTAAAACAGGAGGGCACATGCTGTTGAGAACACAGCATATTCAAGGGCAAAATTGCCAGGACTCCATAAAGGACTCCATAAAGAACAAACAAGAGGGACCTCCCATTCCAGTACCCGTTTCCCCAGATGAATATTTCTGTCCCCTTGCCTGATGAGTAATGCAAGACACAGGTCTGCAGAACTCCATGCCAGCTGCTAGTGGTGATGGCCAGAGCTAGATACAGATGAAGCAAGGGAAAAGGAAGAGGTCTGTTCTATACTAAAAACATGTAAAATACACAATGACACATGCAGGTTAAAGACAGGGAAGCTGGTTGGAATTAATAAGGGAGTTGAACTTGCATCCTGAAGGAGGACTGCAGTTTCTCCAGAGTACAGAATTGGGCATGACAGCTCTGGAGCAGGAACACTATAGATGCAGTGAGGCTTAGCCTGACTGAGAAGGGCTGAAAGACAGAGGTGCCCTGCCCCATCTCCTGCACAGTTGGCTCAGGTCTCTGTCTACGGGATGTGCTACAAAGCCCCTTAGCATGTCCTGCTGCAGTCGCATCCTACCAGAACGTATGTACATACAAGTTATCACAGTTCTGATGCATGTGCAAGGCAAGAGCTGGGCTAGAGTATCTACTCAGAGCTACCTACGCCAGATAGGACCAAAGGCAACAAATTTCATCATGCCAGCAATGTGGGGAAAGCTGAGAACGCACCTGGCATTGTCCCACCACAGGCACAGCGAGCAGCTTTCTGCCCTCCACTTGAGCAGAATGTGCAGCAGTGAAACACACCTTGGTGCTCACGGAACTTGTTTTTCACCATCAGAGTGAATGGAGAGCCCTGCAGAGGACAAACAAGCAGAGAGGCTGCTGCAGTGGGTGCTATCAGATGTTCTGTGTTTTCAAAAATGAACTGTGTGATCCTGCTAGTCAGAGATTACTCAGGCCAATCTTAAACTGCTAAGTGGTAGAGATAATCCTTAGAAAGATTTAAAGCAAATACTCGGAAAATAACAGTAAATAAAGAAAAAGCAGTGCAAGAGAAACAAGAAATGCTACCTGTACATGTTGCCCTTTCACGTAGACGCAGACAGCATACAAGCCTGGCTCCTCAGGGCTGTAGGAAATACGGTAGGTCCCATCACCATTATCACACACTGTTGGCATGACTGCACTATGAACAGAGAGAAACCCAGGAAGTCAGTGACTGGCAGGAAATTGCTCTACATGTGAACCATTGTTTGGCCTAGATTTGTAGTTGGCTCCTTATCCTCAGCCTTGTTCAGGAGCTGTGGGTCTCAAGCAAGCTTAACAGGATGCACGAGCAATGCTCAAGCACTGCGTAGCTTTCACACACTCTTGCTACTGGGAGCTGCACTAATCATACAAAGGAAGTCACACAAAGCTAGCTGCACTGCAAGGATTTGTAGCAACCCTGGGCGCTGAAAGAACAGGTGACAGAGAGCACACTTGAAGGTCAGATTATCCCATCAGATAAGAGCCCTCAGAATTGGGGTAAATTCACAGCTTCAGAGAGCAGTTACCACCAGAAAAGCCCCTGAAGAAGACAGGAGATAAATGGGGCATGTTTGGATCACTTCAACCACTGTCCCAACTGCGTTGACCCCATCTCTTCTCTTCAATGCTCTGAGTTCTAGGTCCTTGCTGGTGAACTCTGCCTTTCCAAAGTGAAGCTCATTGGGTTTCACAAGGAAACTTGGTGGGTAGAGTGCCAGGAAGAAAGCATCAGCTAGTTACTCAGAGACTGATTGTCTGCTTCACAGAAAAGTGGAAAGAGTTTTCCACAGGCAGTTATCAGGCAGCTTTGCATTGAGGGAGGTCTTCTTCCTAATATCCACTAATTAGTCTTTTGTGCCCACAACATGACAGTTTATAATCTTCCAGACTTACAGGCTGTATACCCCACCCCCCACCATTTCACATCAATACAGCTGCCTACATCATTTCCTGCAGTGAATCCTGTGGTGACACTTCACCCTCTTCTGTAGCTGCTGTGCCTCAAAGCCAGACGGCTTTCAGCAGCGAATGCAGCAACTGCATACACGCAAGAACAAGAAATCAAGTTAATGTGGCCACAGCGACCTCTATGCCACCAAGCAAAATCCACATAATCCTCATGTGCAAACCTTCCTATGTCGTATGTGTACCTAAAGAGAGAAAGTACACTGGAACAACGATGCTCTATTGATAAGCATCTGTGCAGCCAGCACTGCTTCTGTACACCTTGTCAACATCTCTGCATAGCAAGGAGTTTTAGCATCTTATCCCTTTTTCCATCAGGTCATACCACCAACACAGTTCCTTGAACAAGTTATGCTAGCATCTTGCTCCAGCTACAATGTACGTACTATAAAACAGAATAGATGCTTTTCCTAAGCATTGACCCCCCATTAGTTCTGCATTTATGTCTGGCTGCTTTATAGTAACAACTGCAGCCTGGAAACTGTTACAATTTTTTTTTTATTATTTTTTTTTTTTTTTTCTGATTAGCCGTTTCCACTGTGGAAAGACTTAGGAGCTCAAGTTCGGTCTTCCCTGCTTCTGCTAAAAAACCTCCAAACACGCTAAAGTGCTCAATGGTTGCAACTACAACAGAAAGCACAATAAAGTCCTGACACAGATTCTTTGTCCCAAACACGAACTAGGCATTTCTATCAACTGTCAGAGCCTCCTGGGCTTGGTGGACTGTCTGACTCAGGACGGTCATTTTGGGACTGCGATGTTTTACGCTTATTAGATGTTAACAAAAACAGGAGCCATGGCTGTCTGCTGGTAGGGGTGCAAAGGAGTAACAGCTCCCTCTGACAATGTCTAACACCCACTGAGAGTTAAGTCCCAAATCACTCAATATAAGTCTGGGCCAATATTGTCAAGCTCCACACAACCAAATATAACCAGCAGGGAAGCACTGCGGTATCGATGGGAAGAACAGTAGTGCCTTTTCCCCTACAGATTCTGACCTACATGCTGAAGCATGTCCTCCCATCTGCCCCAGCAAGGAGGGAGCCAGGGTAAGGGAGGTAGAAAGGCAAACCCCGTGACAGGGGAGTTCTCAGGAGAAATACCCACCAGTCCCTCTTGTCCTTGTGGGTGATGGTGACCCTCACAGCCTCTCCTCCTCGCCCCATCTGCTCCCCCGTGGCATCATTGCAGAGGAGGGTAAAGCCAGTCAGCTTGTTCTGACGGGCATTGTGAAGACCTGCAAGGCAGAGAAACAGGACCAAAAACGATTCACATCAGCCATGACTGCCATCTCCCACCTATTTTGAAGCATTGCAGCCCCATCACAGCAGAGCCAGGACTCTGCTACTGAGGCATACAGCTCCTTTCACTCACAGGGTAAAGTAAATATATAACTGGGGATCAGGAGAATGCGAACAGCCTTAGGCACTGAGAGATGTTGAGCAGGCTTAGCCCAGAGGTCCATATGGACCAGGGCGGTCTTCCTGCCTGCCCCTTTGAGCCCAGCTGGCACCTTCACAGAAGGCTCAAGGTGCACCATGCAACCAGGAGGAAGGAGGAACAGCCCCACTGTGTGGGAAACAGCATTGTGGAGCCTCAGAGACCTTGGCACTTACAGTTTGGCATAGAAGGGATTGAACGAGCCCTGGGTCTGTCTCATCTGCCCTGTGCAGGCCATTACTGACCAGAGCTGGCTGTGCTCTGTGGGCTAGCCTGAATGTTGTCTGTTTTCTGGCCCTACTCCAAGTCCTTAGTAAGCAAATACCCATGAAACCATTGATGCCAGTTATTCCCACGGCAATCTCAGGAGAAGCTGTAAGGGGAATGAACCAACTCAGCCACAGAGGGGATCTGCCTGAACCCATGCTGCAGAACAGCTGGGGATGCCAGGAGAGCATCATATGCTGGCACTGCAGGTGTCATTCCCGTCCCCTGAGTAAGCTGTGATCTTTGGCCTATGGGTTGCGCTTCTCGCACCTCACTCCATGCTGAGGTAAGTGATGTTGCAGAAGGCAGTGCCAGTACACTCCGTACATCTGGCTGGGGACAGCTTTGTGGGTCCCTGCCCAGCATGGCTCCCATAGGCCCTCAGCAAGCAATGCAGCCTCTGGCAGGGCTCTAGCTCTGCCCCTAGTCAGTGCCTGGACAGCACGGAGCCAGCAGTGCCTTAAGCAACACAGCACATGGGTACAGAGAACAGAGAGGTGACTTCAGGGAGCAGCATGTTCCCATTCAGCTGTTGCACAGTAGCCCATTACCTTCCCCATGCAGGGTACATCTGGCTGGATCAACCACTTTATTGAGAATGACCCCAAAAACTTCATAGCCGCAACACTGCCCTGCTCTCTCCCGGGGAGAGAACTGGATCCCATCGTCCACGCTGGGCTGGGTGTTGTAAGCAACGCTGTTCAGCTTTGCCAGCCGGCTCCCCACCACCCCTTTGGTGATGAGGATCTCCAGGTCTGAGCCGCTCATCAGCAAGCGCTCCGTGAACTCCACGCCGGTCCTCATGTCCAGCAGCAGCTGCTGCAGCTGGGCCTTCTGCAAGAGCAGCATGTTTTCCTTCTGCACCTTCAAGTCCTCCAGCTGCTTCAGCAACTGGTCCCGGTGCTCTTCAATTGCTTTCACATAGCCAGTGGCAAACAGACAGATTTCTGTGGCCACAGCGTCTGCGCGACTGCGGATGGCACTGCCCATGTCATCAATCTGGCTGAGCACACCCTCTAGGGTGACCATGTGCTGCTGGGTGCTTTTCAGCAGCTCCCGCAGGGCATCCCCATGCCTGTGAATGGCATTGCCAGTGAAGTCATAGGGGTGCTGCCGGTGTCTGTCTACAACGCAATCCCGGCACACAGGCTGGTCACACTGCTCACAGAACAGCCTTAACTCCTCTGTGGGATGAGAAGGGCAGAAGAGAGGCTTCCCAGCCTGGCTGCAGTCCTTGGTGTTCTCCAGCTCTGTCACAGCATGAGAGGCTGTCTTCTTCTGTCTCCTAGAAGGGAGCAACCACAGATCACTTTGTGCATGTTGGATATGAAATGCAAACAGCTGAGACCCCTTGTGAACGCCAGTCTGTACAGACTGCAAGTCACAGTGTATGCTGCTCCCTCTAGCCTCTACTGAAATCCACTCTGCATGAAGTGACTTGTGGTCTCCTGAGGACAAGCCTCCACACAAAAGAGGACAGCATCCGCAAGCAGCTCATTAGAGGCTGCTCTCAGGCTCCCTGCACGCAGTCAGCACTATTTTCAGACACAAGAATCGTGTGCCCCACCATGGCCACACACAGACTGCGGAACAGGCTGGCAGCCTGCTACTGGCAGCAGCTCCTTCATGGAGCCTGACAGAAGCAGGATATTTGCAATTACCCCCAGAACCCACTATGACAGAGGCAGCAGGAGGGCAACGAGCCATGCAAAGTGAGAGCTGGCAGGAGGTATCTCCAAACAGAATAGCTCACTGACAGTCATTTCTGGAGAGGAATGGGAGATGCCAGGCTCCTCAGCCATTAACTCACTGATTTTCACCATCTTTAAGTTCGCTGAGGTTAAATGAGCTCTAATATCCATTTGGGGAAAATCTAGTTCAGGCCACTGCCAGAAGACAGCCTGTCATTAAACATTAAATATTTCAAAAGTCAAACTCCATCTCCTCTGGCCACCAGCTTGGTCCTGCTCAGAGAAGACCAAAGATGGGACACAAAGAACCTGTTATGACCCAGACACCCACCATGTCACAGGGCAGCACAAGAATATTTCAGTTTTATGCAGCTTTGAACACTGGGAACTAGTTATTGAGCAGGATGTAAAAGCCTCTCTCCTTCATTGTATCCTGCACTAATGACTTCTGGCACTTGTGATGGGAGCTCCAAGTCATAAGCAAAGATACACTCTAAGGACCAAGCTTTATAGAGTTGCTCTGGCAACACAAAGCAACCTCACCACAGGGTAGGACATGGCCCTTATACTACTCCTTTCATTTCCCACTTATCTCCCTTGGGTCCAGCACATTTTCAAAGCCTTCTAGCATTATTTGCATAATGGCTTTCAGATTCACACTTTCCTGACTTCAACCTAAGACCTCTCTCGCTTATTCAAAGGAGCACAACAGTGGCACTCAGATCCTTAAAAATCTTGCCTACACACCAGGAAATAATTTCAAAATGGTTTTCGTTGGGTCTTGTTCTGCTCTGCTATCAACTAAATCAGGTGCAAGTCTGCAGATGCTAGTGGGGTAACAAAATGATATCAGTAAAAAATGTGGGAAGCGGGTCATGGGGACATATTTGCTACTGCTTCAATACCTTCTGCAGTTATTTCTGTCAGTGCAGCAGACTGCTATTCAAGGTCTCGGTTTATCACTCTCCAGCAGCTTGCATGAGTTATAAGGCATTAGCTAATCAGAATGGTATGCTGAATATTAGAGCCCGGAGTGGAAAGGTAACTAAGAGTCTAAGCCATTTTACCAAAGGCACCAGTATCTGCAGGGGGGCAGGGAAGCGAGGAATATGCCTCAGTTCTTTCTGGGGAAAAAATTTGCTAATCAAGTGGAAAGGAACAGCAAATATGAAGGGATTAACCCAGTCTAAGAGGCCTCCCTGGCTAGTGTTACTGGGCATTTGTCTGACCTTGCCTGTCACCTCCTTGCTTCAGAAGACCATTCAGACTTCCTGTCACTTTTCTTCCCTAGTGCTGCCTGTCCTTTGCCCTGCTCACAGGCTACTGCAGCCACCTCCTCTTCAGCTCCTACCTCTGTTCCAGGCACCTCTTCTTCCTGCCTTACTGGCATGACCCTCTCTGAGGTACACAGCTCTCTTCTGCTGTCACTTCTTCAGGTTTTCTGTATTCCAACAGAACTAAATGCTGCAACACCAGGCACACTGCGAAGCAATAGTGTTACTGCTGTAGGCTCCCAGCCTCACAGAAATGCTGAAAATGTACACACAGGACACAACAGTAAACAGGCACACATACAGGTTGATCAACAGGAGGCAGCAACCACAGTAGGCAGGCTAGTGTCAGGACTCCCACTAATCTCCTTTCACTTCACCTAAGGGTGCCTTTGCACATACACAAAGTAAACATTTCTGGAGGTGAAGAGTGGCAGACCAGCAGTTTAACTTCCCCATTTTCCTTGGGAGACGTGCCTCCTCCAAAGTGGGACAGCACAGCACATGAGGCTCTCCATCCAGCACCTGTGCCTGTTGGAGTGCTGCCAGTTTCCTCGCCCAGTGATGCTAAACCGAGATGCAAACCGCAAGCAGGTACCACCACAGGCAAAGGGCAGCCTGAGTTTTGACTTAAAGGCTTTGCCTGAACAGGGCTGCCCAGCCTCCTGCTAGCAGCTTTGCTGGACGCCAGCTGAGTACATAGCACATTTTCGAAGCCTTCTAGCATTATTTGCGTAACAGCTTTCAGATTCACACTTTCCTGACTTCAACCTAAGACCTCTCTCGCTTATTCGAAGGAGCACAACAGTAGCACTCAGATCCTTAGAAATCTTGCCTACACACCAGGAAATAATTTCAAAATGGTTTTCCTTGGGCCTTGTTCTGCTCTGCTATCAACTGAATCAGGTGCAAGTCTGCAGACGCTAGTGGGGAGAAACCGCTAAGGACTGAACTGGAGGATGCAGGTTTACCCCTCTGGCTAGCTCTGCCTGCTTCACCCAGCCACATGCTGCCCTCCAGCAGCCCGAGAGGGGAAAGAAGGCCGCCCTGCACACCCCGTGGCCAGGTGGCCCCGTGCGGGCCGGGCCTCGCCGCCACCCCCTCCCCTCACCTCACCTCACCTCCCCTCACCTCACCTGTGCGCCTGGCAGCAGAAGAGGCAGAGGTCGGCCCCGCACGTCAGGCACCGCCTCACAGCCGCCCCGTCGACGCAGAGGTCGCACGCCGCCGCCGCCGCCCCGCCGCGGCCCAGCGCCAGGTAGTCGGGGGTGAGCTGACCGACGCCGCCGGGCGGCAGCGCCACCTCAGCGTCGCACACCGGGCAGAGGACGCTGCGGGCGGCGGCCCGGCCCGGCTCCCCCAGCGGCCCGAGCCGCCGCAGGCAGGGCGCGCACAGCGAGTGCAGGCAGGGCAGCAGCCGCGGCGACACGCAGGGCTCGGCGCACACCGGGCAGCGCGGCCCGGACGCCATGCCGGCAGCCCCGCCGCCGCGGCCCCGCCGGGCAGGGACGCTCCGCCGAGCATGGCGCCGCGCACCGCCCCCGCGCGCCGCCCCCGGCCGTTGGGCGCGGGCTGCCCCGTTGCTAGGGGAGACGGCGGCTGGGGGGCTGTCGTACCCCAACCGGCGCCGGGCCCGCTGAGAGGTGCCGGGGCTGCGGTGGGAGGGGCGACGGGTGTGCCGGTGCGGCCGGGGCACCCCGCTGGCAGCTCCTCCGGGTCTTCTCCAGAGGGACGGGCCAGGCAGAGGGGTCTCCACTGCCCGCTGTCATGGAACCACGGAGTGTCCTGAGTTGGAAGAGACACATGAGGATCATCGAGTCCAACTCCCGTCCCTGCACAGGACAACCCCACAGTTCACACCATGTGTCTGAGGGCGTTGTCCAGTCTCTTCTTGAACACTGTCAGGCTTGGGGCCGTGACACCTCCCTGGGGAGCCTGTTCCAGTGCTCCACCACCCTCTGGGGGAAGAACCTTTTCCTAATGTCCAGCCTGAACCTCCCCTGGCTCATCTTCCTGACATTCCCTTGAGTTCTGTCATTGGTCACTAAAGAGAAGAGATCAGCGCCTGTCCCTTCTCCTCCCCTTGTGAGGAAACTGTAGATCTTGATGAGGTCTCCCCTCAGTCTCCTCCAGGCTGAACAAACTCAGTGACTTTAGCTGCTCCTCATATGGCTTCCTCTCCAAACCCTTCACCAACTTCGTGGCCCTCCTCTGCCTGCTCTCCAGTAGCTTTATATCCTTTGTCCTCATCCTCCTTGCCGAGGCACTGAAGAGCCTCTCCAGCTGCTTGCCACCTCTGACAGCTCCTGTCTTTCCTGAGCCAGTCATCTGGGAAACCACCCCCTTCCTCCACCCACCCTGGGTAGTTTTTGTTTTTCCAGTTCTTCCATCTCAAAACACTGAGGTTATCCACCTGATGGAGCCTGCATTTTTTTGCAGACAGTTTGCTGGTGCACTGGATGCCTTCAGGCATTCATAGCTTTTCCTTCTGATGACCAATGAGCTTGCTGAACAGCCGAGAAGCAGTAAGAGCAAAACTGGAATAGGAACACAGCCTGGCAACACAGCCAGGCTTCACTGTGACTGCCCGTGGAGATCGACTGATGATTGTACTGATTCACTTTGCCTGGGAATTATGAATATTGTAGAAGGCAGGCTGTGAAATCAGAATGTCAAATCCTACATTAAGCTTCTTGGACTTGGATGGTATCTGCAATATTGCTTTTGTCAAACTGATTTCTAAGGTCACCAATTTTTTTTTTTTTTAAAAAGCTTGTACCTACAAAACCATGTTGACTAGCACAAAAGATACTCCCATAGTGTGCTGCATTCAGCCCTTAATGACTGACCTTTGTACCAGCTTCTCCATTAGATTGCCTAGGACCATGCCTATCTTATCTGTCCTATCCTGCTGCCCTTTTGAATGCCAGCGTGATATAACCACCACTTGAGACTTCTGGATTTTAAGTTTCCTAAGTGGTATTAAAAATCAACAAGCAGGGGAGATCTCCATTTAGGTTTTTTTTAGGACTGCTGAGGGCAAATTATCTAAACCTACTGATCTGTAAATACTTAATGGATGTTAATGCCCCTCTGATGCATAATGGCTTGACAAAGACATTGCCTGCTTTGTGCAACACTCTAAAATATTTCTGTGTCTTTTATGTTTACATACAAGATAAAGGTTTTAGATCACAATCGAGTGTTTACAGCTTTGAAGCCAATCAAAAAAGAAATATTTCCTAGCAGCCTGCTTCAGATTAACTCTTAGCAAGTGAAGTGGTTGCTGTGGAGGTTAGAGAAAATCAAAGTTGCAGTAATTGTGAGACCAGATGACTTGATAATGTCAGAGAGGAAAGACCGTTTCTTTTCATCATACTGATGGAAGAAACAGCAAATGACATTGTAAGCATGGCTGTGGGAAGAAACTGGGAGAAGAATTATAATCTCATCCTTGCGTAGAAAAGCCAAACTACCTAGAGAACAGCAGCATCTTCCGTTGCTGCAGAAGATGGTGAAATAAACCTTGGCTGGTAATTGCAGAGGAAATCTGAGGTTCAACCCCAGCTGATCTGATCTGATCATCTGCCCTGAGGCAGAAGGACAGGACAGATCACTGCTGAGTAATGTCTCCATGAGTCATCAGCATGCAGCAGTAGCAACCTCCATATGACTAGAGGAAGCTGCAGTGAAATGGGCTGGAGAGAATGGTCACGAGAGCTCCACAAGACTCAGACAGAAAAGAGAAGTGAAAGTTCTGGAAAAAAAAAAAAATGGGAGCTACCTTAGTACAAGCTTGTGCTTCAGTTTTGGTTACTGTCGCCATAATATTGCTTTCTTGGCTATTGCCAGTCAGTGGAGGAAGCCCCTATGCCACCAAGGCCTAAACTGTGGAAGGCAACTCAATGGACATGTATGCTGGTGCCCTGCAAAGTATCTTCAAGAAACGTACTGGCTAAAAAGCACTGTAAGACTTGGACTGGGAGGCCCTCTCCTGTCCTGGATCACTCAGAGTTTGCTTTGTAACTGAACAAAACATAAGGATTAAAAAAATACCATGTTAACTTATAAACACTGACAGGCAATAAAGGAGCATAGCTACAAAAATGAAACAATGAAAATGTGTCATTAAAATTACACCAGGCAATAATGTTTTCCTTTTGCTTCATTTCACAAGCACTGATGAATGGCTAATTAGCCTCATTTGACCCAAGGTTTACTTGGAATGGAGTCCTCTTCAAACTCATTTTCCTGCTCCTATTCTTAAAGATGTCTATCACAGCCTCTCAGAGCACTTGCTCTGGGTGACTTGTTCTTTCCTTACTGCACTTTCCCTGCCAGCTCCTTCCTCTTCTCCTGTTTATCTGCTGCTTATTTCCTACCATTAAGCACTGGATCATTACACAGAGACAGCCAAGATTTGATGGTTTCCTTCCCCCATCCCTTCAAGGACTCCTGACTAATATTTCTATTGTGTTTGCTAGTTAGCTCAATCTGGGCTATGCTTTATGCTGCTTTCTTGCTTATATTTTTCTGAAGAAATACTGGTAAAACCTTTTATATCAAGTACCAAAAAATTTTTAAAGCATGGTTTCCTTCCTAGACTCATCATGAGTAGTGTGGGTATAAACGACTCATTACATTTGGAATGGGATACTTCATGCTTCCCCGTCCCCATCTACTCTGTCAATTTTAGGGATCTGTTTCTGGATAGCCTGCTAAAAGAACTGAAAAGGTAGTGATGCCAAAGTCATTAGTGAACAGGACAGCAAGGAGCAGGCCTGCAATGCAGGGGCTTGCAGAAAAGTCCAAGATGACTGATGATAAAAAAGAAGGTCTGAAAGTTATTCAGAAATAAAATATTAGATAACTTGACAGAAAACACAGAAGCTGTCAAAGTGCCACAGCCTGGGTTAATGGCAGCCAGAGGAAGGTGGAAAATGGCTTATTTGGGGAGTTTACAAAGAAAAGAAAAGTAGGACAGCTGGTTGCTTTCCAGTTGACCAGCAAGCTCAGTTTTACAGTGGATTTGTCAGCCCTGGGAGCTACTGTGTTTCAGAAACCGCCCTGAATGTGGCAGAGGTGCCAACCTGGTACCCTGAGAGTACTCGACACATCGTTACTCGTTTCCACGCAAAAATGTTTTGTGTTGTCTATTCCCCAGCCACCCAGCTCTTTCCGTTTGTATCAACCTCACTTGGAGAATAAAACCATCTCCCAAGCCAGGGAGAATCTCTTCCCCATTCAGCTAAACATGCATTTAAAACTATCTGGCATTTGACTGGTGAGAGGAGCATTTCCGTACTGTTCTTTCAGCTTCTGGCCCAAGAGTCTATTATTATTGGCTTGTTTACTGAGACACAGAGGCTGGAGTCTTCCTCAGTTCTCACTTTCTGCATCCAGCCTGATGCCCCAGGGCTCTCAGAGCATGAGCACCTACACTTACCCCACTTGACGGCAGCCAGTTTGGGCATTTCCCACCTCCCAGGAGCCTCGGCTGCCCCCCACGCTATAGGCTCCACCTGAGAAGGATGCCGTGCCCAGCCCAGATGCCTTCATTATGTGTGTGGTGCAGTTGTGAGGACAGATGGGACAGGAGGGTTGTAGGCTCAGACACAGCCATGCCTAGGGGTGAAGTTGCCTCTCTCTCCTTGCACTGGTGTTCACCCAAGGCTGCCCCTCAGCACAGGGCATGAAGAAAGTTCAGATCTGGCTCATGGTTGGATATAAATCATAATGTAGATGTCATTAACATGCTCTCTGTGAACAAGACCCTTCCCTGGCTCCAGGTTTTGTACGTGTAGTGTCTCAGACACAGTTTCTGTGTGCATCAAATTATAAAGAAAATGCCTTTAGTTGTGTTCATGTGTCCCTATCTCCTTTGACTCCTGCAGCAGTTTTAGCTACTCGACAGTGCCCTGTAACTTGTGGGGCCACACAACTGTCACATTTTCTTCCTTTTCTATCAGTTGGTGAAGGTCACCAGAGATGAAGGAGTGGGACCGCTATCCCACATGGCAGAATCAAGCTGCAATGAGCAAGTCTGCCATCAGAAAAGGAGGAGCAAGTTGACTTTTGCCTGTGCTGGGGCTGGAGGGCACATGAGCACATTGCCCCAGGGCAAGGCTGACATGACACAATTTCTGCAAGCTGAGGGCATGGAGGAATGTGACAGCTGGACAGAAGGACAACACCAATCCCCTGCTGGGGGACACTGCTTGGGATGGAGAAGGAGGACTTCTGCTCTGGAATCTCTCTCAGACTTTCTACAAGGCATTGCTGGAGGTACTCACTCTTCAGAGTAACAACTTCGCTACCAAACATCTCCCTTCACGCATATGCTCATACACCGTCTTTTAAATTTGCTAGTAGCTTTCTCTAATCAGGCTGCTGTTGAGCTTAAGGGACTAAACTAAACTGAAACTCAAGAGACCTCATTTAACATAAGCCCAAGTCTCTTCATTTTCATATCAGCCTCTGAAGTACATTTCCATGAGCTGCTGTCCAGCATCAAACCCATACTCCAGTAGGAGAGACGGAGGAAGAAGGCAGCAAAACAGCACACCTGGCAGACTAAACCCATGTCGCTCACTGAATAATGGAAGAGGCACAAACACCACACACAAAATGGAAGCAGACAAGGTACAAAGATCTGCTAACACATGAAACACAGAAAGAAACAGCACTCGTCCTCCAGATTTGTGACAGGAAAAACAGAGTTCAAGGTGGTAAGGCAATATCCCTCCCAGTTGACAGCAGCTCTGTGAAGACAAAAGCAGCTGCAACTAAACCACCCAGCAATGCTGGCTTTGTGCAGACTTGCCCTTGCTATCTATGGCTTCTGACCAGGCATTCCTGCTTTTCCCTCCTCCCTGCAGCTTTCCAGCCACCTGCTGCCACTTTTAGCTTTATGCCCTGCTATATATATTCTTTTTAATCTCTCCTAAGTCCTGCCTGCATTTTTTGAAGAGAAGATGAAAATGGATTTTTTTTCAAGCCAGGTTTTTTTAAGGAAGCAAGTTTTATGTGATCTGTCAGGCCAGTAACCTTTTTATGTCCCCTTCAGTCATATTTGAGACAGGAGAAGTGATCTAAAGACTGTAAGTTTCTGCAGGCAAAAGAAGATGGCTAAATAAGATATTTAATGCTCACACTGAGAAGACAACAGAGCCATTCTTCTTTCCCTTCACTGCAAGGATAATGAAAGACAGGAACATGTTCCAAGTAGGATATTATGTGGGGATGCAGCTGTTATGGTGGTGGCAGCAGGACAACTGAAAAAAGAGGGCAGCACTCCAGAGAAAAACAGGCTGAATTAGTTCTACTGCTTGCAGAGCAGCTACAGATCATACGATTGAGGCATGTGTGTGGGGAGAACAGATCCTGCAGCAGACATGGCTGTGTGGCAAGCACATAATATCAGAATGTGCCTTCTGGTGGGGTCACTTTGAGACAGCATCCCAGCACCAGTACAGCATCCACACCTGCAGCCCCCTGCTCCATAACCCCACAGGCTGAGCAAAGCCCCCACATGTGCACAGAGGGAAGGGTGTCAGAACAGGACTTTTCCTACAGCACTAGAAACAAAACTTGGCTTTGCTGTGGGTCAGAGGGAACAGGGAGTTCACTTAGATGAGGTTTGTGGTCAGTATGATACCTGACAAAGCAGTACTTTTATGCATACAGATATATATCTGTGTGTATATATATATATACATATATAAATATAAAATCTGACTTTTCTGAAGGGAACTGCAACAGGTTTGCAGGAGTACTACCTCCCTGCAGGAGCAGCTGTCAATATAATGAGGATCAGGATTTTCTTTCAGACAGGTACAGGCCAGCCTGCTTATCTCATTTGTTCCCAGGCAGAAAAGCCTGAGCTGGCAAGCATGCAGCTATATTCAGCACAGATCTCCTCCTTACTTATTTTCTTGACTTGCCCCAGGCTCCTCTTACTTCATGCACCCATCTCTTTGCCTGTGCCTGAGGTATTGCACCCGCTCCTGCTTAATTTGTTAGCCAGAAAGCAGAACTGCACAGGGCAGGGACAACCCAAATTCTGTTGTCCTCACCCTTGCTATTCAGACCTCCTGCTGAAAACAAAACAAAAAAGGTAACGAAGACAAGTATTAAGGACACTCCGGTGTTCCAGCAGGAATTTAGGCTTACTTGGATCACCCCTCTACTCCAAGATGGCTCTTCCTAAGCACCTCACTCTCTACTCCTACCTCAGAAACTCACCCAGATGCTGTGCAGGGGATTACAGAGGAAGCACAGATGAGTGCCTGCAGAGACAAAGCTTTCTACTATTTTTTAAGCTTCTGCTGAAACTATACCTAGCAAGTTCGATGGGCTGAAAAGAGGCATTCACCCTTTTCTTCTTTAGTGCTGCCTCAGTTGCACGCAGCAGTTTCCAAGAAGATAGGGCTAGACTAGATTATAACTAATTGTTATTAATGATGAAGTAACCATACTCCGCAGACTGGAGGGAGCGGCACAAGCCCTGGCAGCTCTTTGGTTCAGCTCCACCCCACCCAGAGCTGGAGGTCCCCTTCTCTGTAGCAAAGGGAGGTTATGGAGAGTTACAAGTGCTTTGGCTGTCATCGGGAGCCAAGCACCTTGTTCTGTGTGCTGCCTTTTCCTGCCTGCCTCATGCCTTGTTACTCCTCACCTGGAAAACTGGTGGGTTAGAAGTGAAAGTGAGAAGCACTTGTGTTTTCTGTGCTCAGAAGAAACACTCCTGAGGCAATGCACTTACTTAGATGTCTAAGAACTGAAATACAAGCAAGACATATTTCCATAATTCTATCTGTCCATTATTAGCATAGTAAAGAGATTATCTCCAGAGTCTTCTGGGTTCATCTGCTTTATACAAAGACCACCCCCAGCAAGAAAGGCCTGACAAAAAATAGCTTACTAAAATGACTGTTTTAATAACACAGAATAATCTTATGTCCCTCTAGACACTAGGAACTCCACATTTATGAAAAAGCAGCTTGTTAGTCCTCAGTATGATCACATGTAGGTATTACAATGGAATAGTCGTATCTTATAGTATAGACACTGCAAAGCAACGTATGTATGTCACAGCTGAGCTGAATATCCAGACACTGTATTTCAGCTCTCAGGAGGAGCACCTCTAAAACTGTATGCCTGAAGTTTCCCTTATTACATAAAGCTCCATATGTCTTGTGCTCTTAGAGGAGTAAGTCCCACATAAAAGCAACCCAAACTTTGGTAAAAGCAAGGCACTTGGATACCATGTGGTTTAATTAGCCTCAGGCATTTAACTTGATTGCACTATACAAAAATATCAGCCTTAGAAAAAGTACTGAAAAAAGCCAAGATAAATAAAGCAGCAGATTTTTATTAGTACATTAAGCTGATTAAGCGTCTCTCAGTAGAAAAATATTCCAATAATCTGGACCTATCGGGCTCTGCGCCTTCCTCTCCTTTTTGGTGTAAGTGTGGCTCTAAAAGCATCCTTAAATTGGACCTTGTTTTATCATAGTAGCCTTCCCATTTCTGTATTGTAATCGCAGAGGTTCTTCAGGCTGTAAGACAGACCTCCTTCCTTGCATGTCAGAAACAGTCCCTGTCACCTCAGACCTGCAGAGCTACATCATTAGGTGGTCATCACAACACCCACCTAGACAAGATGAATCGACATAGGCAGATTGCCTTCTTAATAGAGTTGGCAATTCTGAAGAGCTAAAGGTTTCAGAGAGGAATACTCTCATTTGGAATTTTCTGTTTAAAACATGCCTTTTTATGTCCTCCTAAAGTAAATAAAAATTAAAATGTCAGACCTACAGAATTTTTAGTTTCACTCTAGAAACTGTAACAAGTGGGTGTAAGCTTAGAAACAGAAAGTAAAATCTGTTTCTGAACTTCATCTCTGCTATTTATCAACTACTTAATATTTCAAAACCAAAATAAAACCCAAACAAGGCAACACATTGCACAGAGCCTCCTTTCATGTAACTGCAGAGGAATTAATGACTATAAAAGATGAAACAATCAAAAATCCAAGAAAAAACCCTAGAGTTTTCCCATTTCCCAAAAGAAAATGAATCAGCTATTTACAATGAACTTTTCAGTTTAGAATTTTGCAATGAAAGTATATACAGGAAATTTGCCCATGCTTTCCAAGGGAAACCTATTCCTATGTGGTATACCTGATAAGAGGCGGACAAGAGAAAACAAAGGCTGCAGCTCTTCTCTGTACCTGCTCTTTACTATTGTGCTTTCCCTGGTTTGTGGTGAAATGTCCTTCTGCTGACATTTAAGACTAAAAGGAAAAAGATTAAAGGCCTGTGAAAAAAAGGAAGCAAGGCAGTCAGATGTTTATCATGCAAAACCAAGAAGTCAGTGACAACAAACCACACCACACAAATAAAAGATTGGGATTAGATGATACCAGCCTTTCTATTATTTAAAACAATTGAAAAACGGAGATGAAATTAAGTCTTAAAACTTTCTCCTTCATCTGATACAAGAACTCAGATTTGCTACTGCTGGTGACAGCTGCAGTTTGTTGCTTGGTCTCATTCTAACAAGAAAAACAAAACAAAAAAACCCAAATCAACCAACCAAAAGAGAAACCCCACAAACAAAAAAAACTTCAGTTAGTTTCTCAGCAACTGCACTCAGCTTTATACTAGACTGTGGAGTTCCAGCAAACACACTTCCACCAGATCTCAGCTGCAGCTCGTTTGTAGCCCTGATACACTGTGTGACTCCAGCGTGAGCTGCAGAAGGCTGCCTCTCTCCAGCTGAGGCTGCAGAGGAACTGGTGGGATGTTGAGTAGTGACACCCAGTAACAAGTTCCTGCACAGAGTACTTTGCCCATGTTGCAAGCGAGGTCTGGCACCAGACCAGCCACTTCAGTGCAAGGCAGCACCCAAGCTAGTTCGCTGTGCTGAGAGAAAAAAAGAGTTCCTAGTTTGAATGTGCTGCTCTGCAGCTTTTGGAAGCCAGGCTGGAGCTCTGCATAGCCTTGCTGCTTCAGATGGCCACAAGCTGGGTGCTCAGCACCACAAACACTGCTTTATGGAGCAAGAGGTCCCTCACTAGTCCTGACTCTGAAGCAGGACCTGCCATCCTCCTGAACCCGAGTTCTACTGATCTTGAGGAGACTCAGATTTCACTAACAAGGCTAAGGAAAACTAGCAGCTATTGCTCACCTCAGTGAGTGGTTTTTGACTGGAATATAGATGACTCAACTTAGAAACAGTTATTTGACAGCACAGCTTCCAAGTTAAGGAAACCAGATGATGACTCAAAGATTAATTCCATTCCTGTATTCCAAAAGGAAATCTCTGACTAAATGGTTACAGAGCATTTGTAGCAATCATTAGCTTGGAAGAAGTCAGAAGCAACAGCATTAATGTGTGGGTACTATGGTCATGAATTCCATCCCAGCCCTGGCATTTCTGACTCTGCATGAATTGGGGGGCTTCTTCCAAGCAATTTTAACTGTTACTTCTCAAAATGTAGGACTATGAGCCTTCTTCACTTGCCAAAGTTCACACTGGAAAAATAAACTGCAGAAATGTCAATGAATATTTTAACAGGTCCTCTTTTGAATCCCGTATTTTTTAGATATTCTATATCTGTTTAAAAGAAAACCCTCTTTTAAAAAAAAAAAAAAAAAGGAAAAAAGGAAAAGAAGTATCTTCATTCTCCTACAACTGAAGCGATTGAAAGGATATGGGTTGGTCCCTTTTAAATTTGCCCCTAAAGAGATTGATGGGGTGGGGCATTAACAGTTTAAAAAAAAAGAAAAACAATACAACAATTTTACTCAAAATTTGGTTTTGAGATTCACAGACATTTTTCTTCCCCAGATTTGCAGATTTTTTAAAATTTTTTTAAATCTCCATTATAAAGGTTTTTGCCCAGGTTTACTACAATGTAAGTAACAGATATATAATAATTTCCTGACAGTCACAGATTTTATTGTTAATTGTTAATAATAAAATGATGGGTAATTTTAAAAGTTAAATAAAAACAATATAAAAACCATTGTCACTACAGTATTATATAAATACAAAACAAAACAGCTTAATACAACTGTGCCTATATCAGTTTTCTATTGCATAAAAGAATATACTTTGGTACACAGTAAATAAAGATTCTGATTTCAGCTTCAAATAGTAACTTTATATTTACTATAAAAAAATGAATTTTTAAAAAAGCAATCCTCAACTCCAGATGCAATCCCTGACATTTTAATTGCAGAGAAAACACAACCTTGGGGAGCAACTGTAAACTGCAGGACAAATTATTTCTGACACAAATTCTTATCCAGCAGGAATAGACTGGTTTCCTAATCTTCAGGTAGCTTTTGAACATAGGCACATTCCCTCATCTCAGTTTTTCTTGATTTTTTCATTCCCATATCTTATGTGAATACATGCTCTAGAAAGTTTCACACACAGTTTCTAAAACCTCCTGCCTTCAGCGTATTTAACACCAATATCAGATTCTCATTTGTATTGCTACAGTAGCCTCAGTTTACAATTTTGGGAAAGGTTTATTCAGTGAAAAGGGAGTAGTGTCACATCAGCATGTCCAGTTCAGAAGCTCATTCCCATACCTTCTTATACCAATGGCACTGACATGAAAGCACTTCAGAGTCAAACTGTACATCTGGAGAGGGGGACTACTGTTAATTGTGGTTCATTAAAAAACATGTAAAAATATAGGACTTGAGTGCATCTTCCTTTACATAATGTGCATTGACAATGCAAACCAGCCTTCTTCTTTTTGCTTTTCCACCTGCAAAAGAAGAAACCAGTTGAAATTCATACAACCTTAAGTTTTGCCACAGACTTGCTAGTTAGTGCTGGCTTGTGTAGATTGCTATGTATCATTCACTGGTACATCTGCCACATGCACGATGGAGGGAGTCATACTGCCTACTTTAGACAACTAACTTAAGCCAAACCTACCTTAAGTATTTAGAATTTCCCCTCTGGAGATGTCTACTTCACTGTCAGGACAGAGAGACTTGGACCCTAACTTGGTTTCTTTTTATCAGTCAATAGTTTAGGTTACTTTGGACTTCAGGGAATACAGCATTAATATCTCCTCATGGTTGCTTTTAAGCATACAAACAGATCTATGACTCGTTTACGAGACTGTACTACTGTCTGGAGTTCCCTGTGAAAGCATATCACTGTAGTCTATTCTTCTCTGCACATCAGGAATCTGAAATCCAGACTGGTAATTTTCCTTTGTGTTTGGATTTATTTATCCTTCAGCAACTGACCCATGCTACAGCTAGGTAAGAGCTCGCTTGCTTCTCGTATGTGGTTCTACCTGTACACCATAATGATTACCTGAAATTCTCTGCAGTCACCAGTGAAAGACTACCAGAGGTTCACGGTTTTAATACATGAAGATGCCACAACAGAAAATGTATTTACAGTATTATGCAATTATATAACAGCTCTGTGGCAGCAAACAACTAACATCACTACTGCTCAGGCTTCCCCTTACCAATTGTTCAGAATCCAGGCAGCCATGAATTGAGTACTATTAGCCTCAGTAGAGTCAAGGTATGACTAAGCTCCCTACCCTTCTATATCCATCTTGCTTTTTCCTTACATGACACAGCGTTCAAGCTTTCTGGATGAAGATTTTTCAGTCTTACCTTTGGCCTTTGGCTGACAGGATTTGATTTCACACTTCCTGATGTGGCACTTAGAGGTGAACAAGGTTTGCTAGAGTCTCCTACAGACCTGCAGACATTCAAAATGAGATTGAAAAAGCGAAAAATGGAAGCGACTACTAGAATTATGTCTCAGATCCTGAGTTAGGACCCCTCATCAATCGCCTTCAACACACGTATGTCATCTGTGTTATGTCATATTGCAGGTATTTTAAATACAAACAAAGGAAGTTGTGAAAAAAACTATTGGATCTTCATCCCTTTCCACAGAACTGTGTGATAAAGTCAGGGGAAGTCTGCGAAGCCAAAGAAAAACACAGCAATTTTTCCATTGTTTTCAATTTCTGCTGCATGGGCCATCAAGACACTACAAAAATGAAATAGTAAAGGGTTAATTTTACCTTCTTATACTGGTCATACTGGCAGGGGAAACACTATCTTCTTTGGTGTAATCCATAGCAACTGCCACAGGAATAGACACTTCAATTTTCCGCCTTGCATTTTCTAGGCAATAAATAATAGCTTGATTCTGATGAGAACATAGTGACATTGCAAAGCATGCATTTCATTTCCCTATTTTTGAGGGACAATACATAACTGTTCACAATTGCACAGACTATACAGATCAGACATAAAATATCAGGCTAACATCAACCCCATATCCACTCTCTGAAAATGACAGATATCACAAGCAGATACTCAGAGCAATTATGGACAACGTGCATATACATAGAATGATTCTTTAATGGATAAACCTTCTGGTTTTTGGCAAACAGAGGCTTAGAGACTTCTGATTTCTCTACTTTGTTCCTTTAAGATTTTACTTTTTGTGATGAATTTATGTTACAACAGCCATAGAAGTGTTAAAAATGTTATGATCCCACTACATGAATAACTGCATGTGCACCTGTGTGCACATGCACGCATAGTCTCTCCTCTTCCTCCTTCCTCTCTGCCTTAAGTCCTTCCCCTTATGCATTCTCTGTCGTTTAGGAAAGGGTGTCCTAGACACAGCATGTGTACGTGCTCACACACAGTCCTGCCTGTAATTACAATGACTCAGTGAAAAAGGAAAGCAGCCCTCATCTACTGGGAAGTATTTTTGTTTATAGGTACACATGGCAGCTAATCTATGAACCTTGAATCAGCAAGAACATTCTCTTCACTCATTTATCTCTTCAGATGACTGGAAACTCAAGGACACACTAGTACTAGCAGTAGGTCAGCAAGGTAGCCTGATGGAAAGAGCACCCAAAAGACCAAAAACTAAAGTGTGGTTGAAAACTGGGTAACAATTCTGCCATGATTTTTACAAGCCTGATGGAAATAGTCTTTTTCTAAAAGACCCTCCAGCAGAAAGGACTGATTAAAAAGCCTAATTATGCCCACCAGTGACTATGTAGCAGAACTGTTCAGCAGGCAAGGACATAGCAAAGTACAGATTTACCATGAAGCATTATATTTGCAACAGACCAATTACTAAGAAACTAACTTTAGGAGAAGTTTACTTCAGAGAGCTAAAAATACATCAGCTAAAGAGTGTTTGTACCACATGGCCATTAACAGCAAGTGTACTGCTGACCACAACTGCTGATCCAATCAGGTAAGGACAGAGAATTCGCAAAAGGGGAAAAACATTGTCTTACTAGTTGTTGGGTTTTTTTTTCTCCTGAAGCTGGATACTCACCAGTGCAGTTTAGGGATGGGGGCAGAACAGGAGATACCGTTGGAGGGACCTTATCAGCAGCAGCTAATTTCTGCTGGTCTATGAGCTGCAACAGTTTATCACGTGCCTCTGTACTCTGACGATTCAGCTCTGCTATTCTTTCCTCCAAGCTCTTTGATACCAGGAGATGAGTCTACTTGGACAATTGGAAAATTACTTCAAATTAAAAACTTACAATTTGCACTTTCAAGGAGAGCATGCAATATATTTCAAGTGCTTCTACGCATTTAATTTTCAAACTGAAAGTAAACATCATTATATAGCACCTCCTGTGAAAAATCTTATTTTGTCCCTTTCCCTGTCCTGTGTCTAGGTCCTAATTGACTAAACACAACAATATTTTAAATTGGTCTTCCTACAAATAGGAAAATAAAGCTATTGTCTGTATTATTAAAAAAAAAAAAAAAAAGAAAAAAGAAAAAAGAAAACCTAAAACCTTCAACCATCCAGTAATTGGCCATAATTCAGAAAATATTTAATCACAGAGACATATTCAAGATGGTGTGGGGAAGTAAAAGCAGATGTCTAGCAAAAGTATCCTGGAACTCATCTTAAAACCAGGTTTTCATCCACTTTGACCCATTCCTCTCAACCTCTAGTAATTGCTTCCACAAAAAACACCACTTTAAAAAGTTTGCATCATCTTGTACAACTAAATGACTAAATATTACACAATATAATACGATGTGGAAAGCAACAACACTCTCAGCCCACACTTACATGAGGAAATTTAAAATCTTTAGGATCCTTAATTGAACAGTAATTCAGCCACTGTGATGGAAAAAAAAGTAAAGACAGTAGCGATGGCAGGGGTTAGGCATTTCTGTGATGCTAACTCCACTCACTGGGACACTTAGTTGCAGATTAAAGGTTTTCTATGAGAACTGAAGCACTCAAATTCTGTCTTTCCCAAAGATTATGGGATTTTCGCCACACAGCAGGACAGACAAGACAGATCCAACTAATACATACCCTATAATCAAGTATTTGCCACAGATGTACTTGCACCACTTTTAATCTCATGGGTTTTTGGGTCTCAGTAGCAGAACAGATGTATGGCATGGATTTAAATGCATCTTTTACAAGCCTGACAAGAACCTGTGGGTTGGTGCAACAATTTCACTGCTTATATTACTCAATCTACAACAGATATGCTGGATTGTGTTGCAATCACACCTCCTTTTTTGCAGCATAATCTTATCCTAAACTTACAAGTGTGCTGCACACCTGTGGCTTTTCAGCACCCATATACATCATGGGCCCAATATGAGAAACTACTGTTGAGCTCCTTAGGCAATGGTAAAAATCAAAGTCTCCGAGCAAATGAATGAAAAGAATATTTGTTTTTCTACTCTTTTCCTTAAAACAGGCAGCCTTAAAACAACAGACACAGCCTTAAAGCATCAGTAAGCTATAGAAAAGCAGCAGAAGGAGGAACCCAGTCTTCCTTTTCTGTTAAATTCTCACCTGTTGTTGTGAAGAGTCTGGACTAGGATTTGCATTTTGTATTGGGTCTGGCTGGCGTAGGCAATCACTTGTGTCTTCAGAGAAGCCTATGAATCTGCTCAGCTGAGCTTTAATTAGAGCGTTCTGCCGTGTGAGCTCAGCTATCTGTCCCAGCAGATCACTGTTTTGAAATAACTCTTCAGCTGTGCTGTTTTTTCTAGTGTCACCTGGGCAGGGCAGACTGATTTTCTCATGGGAACTCTCCATGTCTTTGTCTGCAGGAGGAATTGCTTGCCTTTGAGAGGTAAGGCAGTTTTCCTCAGTCGTGCTCTGCATTCTCAGGGAGGAAGGTGAGCTCTTTTCCTTGTATGGTTCGCTTTTGGTGTTTTCGGGAGGCTGAGAAATGGCTGTAAACACTACAAACAAGAAATAAAGAATGGTAAGAAAAGAGACGTGATCCTCATCGAGGAAATTAACAGTGACTTTATTGTATCAGGCTGGTAATTATCAAGCAGGAACTTGGATTTTAATATCTAGCCTGAATGGTGATAAGTTATGGATCAAAATCATGCTATGCAAGACTCTGCTGCAAGAACTCACCAAGTTTAATATTTCCTATTACAAATAGTTTTACATTTACATGACTTAATTAGGGATTGAGAGAGAAGTCAGAGAGCAGAAGATAAATTGGTTTGAATATCTTAGCTGATAGATCAAACACTACTTAGTCCTCCATTCTCCACAATCCAGTTACCTTACCTAATCAACTTTGTGGTTTAGTTCTGATATTTATATTCAGTTGGTTACAAAACTTTTAGAATAATAAAACAAAATAATACAGGACTTTTGGCATAATAATAAAGTAACAATTTATTTAACCCCTAAGAAAGGGGAAGTTCTCGGGCCAACAAGCGTAGTCAGGTATTTTTATGGTCCCCATCAGCAAGCCAATAATACACCACAGACACATGACGAAATACGTTGCAACACTGCGAGCTGCTACATGTTAAGCCCAAGTCAGATTTTCTGACCAAAACCAGATTTTCCATGTTTTATATACCAAATAGCCCATTCCTTCCCAAGCTTTAGCTTTTGCATCTTGAGCAGAGCATGACATTTAAAAATTTACACATAGATCTGTTTTATGAATACTTTTTCATAAAGAAACGTTCAAGAATTTTAACATTTGTTGAACCATTTAGCATCCTTAACAGTCTTAAAAGAGTAACAACGCATTTCTCACACAACTAAACTATAGTGAGGCCTAGAAATATGGTTTTATATTCTTGTTTCAAGTGACAGACAACATCTGACAGTTCTCAATGGGACTGAAGCCAGATGTTGTTCCATGGAGAAAGCTGCCTTTAGTTCACTTCCCCCTGATTCATATGCGCCTCCTTGCAGCACAGGTGACCACCAAAAGCTTGAACTAGATATAAACTTTCAATTGTCCTGCCAGCTCTTTAAATTGAAAGGACTTTTGGGTTAACTTTCTGACTTGGAAAAGACTTACAAAGAAATGCTGCTGAAAGGGGGTTAAAAAAAAGAGGAGGGAAGGCACAAACGCCCACTACTGTGCCCTGCTTCCTGTTAACAGCCAGCAAGCCAGCCATAGATATAATTATCCACCTCTCAACAACAGAGGTTTACAGGGGCCTAGCAATTCAGTAAGATGCATGTGGTTGCAATGACATTTGCAGGAGAAACAGCCAATTTTGAGAGTCACTTCATTAAATTTAAATGAGAAATATCATCCTTAATCACCCTGATTAACCCTCTTCCTCCCAACCACCAGAACTGAGCTACTGACCTATAAAAATTCTGAAGCCTACAGATACTGACACAAGACTGAGTTAATCCAGTTACCCAGCACCACATAATTTCACCTGAAACTTCCTCAGCCACTTCCTGTGTATTAAATGAAACCCAATGGAAACCTATTCCCAAAGCTTTTAGAAAAAGCTCTGCTGGGAAGATTGTCTCAAAGTAAGAGTATGCAGCCTACAGACATCCCGGTTTGACTGCAGCATGGGCTGCAGAGGCATTGCATCTCCAGTCTTCAGTGGTGCCACCATTAAAGGTGATGGAAGCTGGATTACACCACCAGCAAATGGAAATCTGAGATGATGTGCTGTATGTTGCAGACAAAGAGCTATGGCAGATTGTATAGAAGTGACAATCAAAACCAATACAAAATAAAAACGCCAGTCTAGATTGCCACTGACAGGACTGCAGACAGTAGATGCAGAACTGCAGGAGACAGAAAATCTAGCAATAAGCATAGAAAGAAAGAAATGCATAACTGGGTGCAGAAGTAGGATATTCCAGCGAAAGGGCCAGTGCATCTAAGCATACAGATTAAACATTTTCCATATACAATGCATCTATAAAGGTAGCATGAGATTGAAATAGTAACACACTACACAGGCTCTCTCTACTACAGCCAGAGAGATCTCACCATTCTGGAGGGGAGACAACTCCTGGCTGCTCTTCTGCCGGGGGGGTGACAACAGCACAGCTGGCTGGAAGATGTGAGACAGCAAGCTTCTACCAGCTCCCACATCACCTGAAGCACCTGACCTCTGGAGAAACTTGAAAGGAAGTTCTTCCTGTGGGAATTTCAGCATACTTTCCCTGTTGCCTGTATCAGCCCTAGGCTCAAAATAGCTCAAATCAGATTTTTCTAAAGAAAGAGACGAAGCAGACAGAGAATTAAAAAAAAAAAAAAAAAAAAAAACAAAGAAAAAAATAGTTTTTAGTACAATAGGGGAAATTCTCAATAACAACTCTCATGTTTGGGTATCTAAAAAGACAGACTAGAGTCTGTTTCACACACACAGATAACTTCCTTCTGATCCTCAGGTACAGAACTCTTTCACTGGAACATAACACAATTTTTTACTAGCCCTAAGATCAAGAAGAGCTCTTATACGTAGCCTCACAATTTCAGGATACTAGTAAGAGAGATGTTTGTAGCCCATGCACAAGACTTACAGATGGGTACTTTCGTGAGCTGCATTTCATAATATTCTCTTGAGAAAAGCAAACCTACACACTTGTCATAATGAAGCTATATAAATTTGATGGCAACAATGGTGGAGTGTAAAAGAATTCAAAGCTTTTTTTTTTGAGCTCTCTGATGATCTTTTTATGATTTAATTCAAATCAGGGATCTCTTCAGTAAAAAATAACCACCATAATTATTCTTCTGTATTTAACCACAACTAGCTTGTGTCTACATTGCCATCTCTTTTGAACATACCAGGGAGGCACAAAATGAATAGCATGAAATCAAAGTTGTGGCTAGCTGTGAGACCACAATAATTTTGATGTGCTTCCATCCATTGCTCTATCAGTGCTGTCTTTGAATTCTCTCTTCAGTTTTGTTCAGGACATTTGTTCCCAAAAGAGAAGTTAGTGGAAAATTAAGCAGAACATACCTGATCCCAAAATGCAAGAGAAAAAAAGCACCCTTCAAAGGCAAAGAGCTAGAAGAGGCTGTTCGTGTAAAATACTGCTTGTGTTTCACACAACTGACTGAACTTAAAACCCGCCAGCCACTGTTCAATGACCGTTGCAAGAAACGAGAAACATCCTCCTGCCCTCTTTCACTGCACAGAGCTGCATTTCCAAAGCATCTTCCTCACATGCTATTTGTCACTGTGACATGGCCCCCAATGTTCTCTCAGCCACTCTTGTCTCTCCAGAGAAGTCCTATGTTAACTTACACATGGTTTCTGTGCTAAAACTAGCAAATGTTTCACATCCGATCAGATGCCTTAAGGGTAGAAGAGATCTCCTTCTGAAGGAGCAAGAAATATTTTTGTAACTTTAGGAAGCTTTCCACTCAGGAAGATGCCTTTTCTCGAGAAGAGATACCAAGAAAAAAAATATTTGCAAATTCTAGTCTTGCAGAATTGTTGTATAGGAAGGTAGGGTTTTTTGCTTGCTTGTTTTTGAGGGGTGCTTTTCCAATTGGGTTTTATATTTTGGGGTAGGATCTTTTATTTGCTTTACAAAGCCTGGGTAAATCACACAAAAAAAAGCACAATCTGGTATGTGGCTTCTTCCTGAGAACCCCAGAGAAACAGCCAGAAATAAAGTTTTTGACCATGAAAATGTCCATAAACCAAATATTTAACTAAGGAATACAAAAGCTCCAAGGATTCTTGGGATTCACAAGGAGTTACTGACCTTGAGAGTAAAAATGATGCATTTAAGCAATCAATCGGGGAAAACAGTTGGGAGAAAACTCCATAGCAAAAGAATGTAAAATTACACAGTGAAACGTGTTTGTTTAGTTTGGCCATCAATACTACTGGGTTAGCATAGCCTGCGTCTATTTTATATGTTACTCAACTGGTCATTTACCTCTGATATAAAGTCACAAATATCAAGAAACAGACTTTTGCCTGGCTAGTTAACGTGCCTCAGCAGCTGCTGTTTCTGATCAGCAGCGACCTCCAGTGTCTTATGGAAGAACCAGTCTCATACTGTCAGGCTGCTTCAGCAACAGAAAGCTGGGATCCTGATTCAGTCGGGTTTGGGTTTTCTTTGAGGATCCTCAGAATAATTCTGACTTTGTAAACCATCTTAATGGTTGAAGGCTACTACTCCCCTCTTTTTGTTTGTGTTTTGGTTTGGTTTTCTTTGTTTGTTTGGGGTTGTTTTGTTTTGTTTGTTTGTTTTTTGTTTTGTTTGGAGGTTTTGTTTGTTTATTTGTTTTTAAAATATAACAGATTATGTATCACTTAAAGCTCAAGCCCAGGACTTGGCTAAATGGTTTATCTTGAAGTCCTGATCCAGACAGAAGGACGTCAGTGAGGAAGGAATACAACCTATAATATTGTTAAAAAATAATCTGTAGAAAATTGCTTGTGCTCACAGCAGAACTCATGGCATCTGAATTTCCAGAAGTGAGATTCATGCTCACACATGAAGTATTTATTCAAGTAGGCATCTATTAAATACTGAATTTTCCACTACAGGGATAAACTAGCCACAACTGCCATTTCATCCTTTACACATGCATGCACACACCTTGGCTGTTCACTGGACCTTTGCCTGCAATTCCAAAATGGTTTAGACTTCGATCTCTTCTGGGTTCAGCCAAAGGGAGGCCTTTAAATGCTTGTGTGAGAGAGATCAGCTGTTCATCTGTTACCATCCTGTATTCCTGAAGCTGCTTCTAAAGGATGAAGGAAAAACAAAAGATAAAGACACACAAATCTGCATTCCAGCAACAGGATTTATGTTATATACCAAAGGCAGCTCTGAGAGGAATTTGGTCTCTTAATACCACTGCATCCATTTGTTGAGATTCCAATGAAGTATTAAATACTGGTGCCTCCATGTTTCTCAGTTTTTTTCTCTCCTGCCTCAAATAAATCCATTTTTCCTTTTTCCTAACTTATCACCCTACTTCCTTTCTGACACAGCTTTATCGCTTCATTCCCAATTGTAAGCATTGAACAAATCTACCTCCACTGCAAACTGAAAAAAATAAAAATGTAATATTTTATCTAGTCTACTCTGTTGCTCCAGTAGTGTTAACAGCATAGAAGCATGGAGGCAGATGCTTCAACCTTTAGATTGATAAAGCAAAGCTCAGTTTAATGGAACCAGCATTTCCCTTAGGCTTTAAAGTTAAATATCATACAGGAAGATAAAACATTGACTTTCCAAACATTCCTCCTCTCCCCCTGCCATACCTGCTATTATCATTCTCAGACTCCTCATTCAATTTTATAATTTTCTTTCTGTTCATTGTTAAAATCTCCTGAACACATGACAATGCACCTCAGCACACATTTGCTGCACAACTCAGTATTCTTTGTCAGTATTCTTTGTCATCTTGAGGCAGATGGGGGCTCAGTACCTGTATAATAGTGTTTTCTTCCCTCACTAGAAGTATTTCTGCAGTCAGAGCATCAATCAGTTCTCTATGTTCATTCAACATCTGCTCATGCTGCTGTCTCATCAGCTCTTTCTCACGCAGCTGCATTTCACCCTAAAGAGGGGTAAAAAGTTAAAAAACTACTATAAGCAACACATTCATACTTGGAAACAGGAACGGGTCCATATCACATCACACTGCAACAGCTCTTCCTCTTTTTGCTAAACTGACTCCATTACTTTCAAAACAAAATCCAATTTTCAGGGTTTGAGAACTGTCAGGGAGATTACTGTTCCTTCTTTGTTACTCCAGACACTGTAGGAACATCCTTGTTCTTCCGCCTTTACAACTTTTACAGGCTGTAACTACAAGCATTGTCTCTATGCACAGATAGCATTTTGTAAGACACTGCATCCCCATGCAGTAATCAAATAACTCCAGGTGTGCTGATGCTTGCCATTATCTTGTGCTACTTGTGCCTATTCTTTAGTTTTCTTAATTCATTAATGAAGACAAATTTGGCTAAATGAAGTAGAAAGTAGTTGCTTTCTAATGTTTTCCCTCAGAGAGACAAAACGTTCTAGAGGGTTTCATTTATATTATTTTTTAAAGAAGACAAAAAGGTTTATTTGTGAAGTGATCTACTTGAGCATGAGGCAAAAGATCTTACTGTAAAGATCCTCTTGCCCTCAAAAGGTGTAATCGATCTATTATTTTAAGATAGACCACTGCTGTAGCCAGGCTTCCTGTACAAGACACAAGAGTTGGTTCCACCTCTAATGGGTATATGGAAGACACAACTGTCACTTTTTGGACCACTGTAGCTAAAAGAGTGGAAGCTACAAAGTCACATAAATACATCAGAAGATTAAGCTCTTCTCCAGAAGGTTGACTGCATTTATTCAAAGGAACCCCTGAACAAGAGAACTAAATCCCATCTCCAAAACACAAGAAAGCCTGAAAAGCAATTGGGGTACTCTTTTCTGCTGCACAGTCAAAATTAGAGCAGGATCTGCCCATAACATACTGTAGATTATTTTCTATTTGTATTGGGACCAGAAGTGAAAAACCACCAAGGAAGAAATGTTAAGACACAACAGCTCTGCAGCCACATAAAGTGAATGAATAAATAATTTTGAGAATGAACCAGATACTGTCACTAGACACAAAGGCAGATACACCTCCTCTAAGCACCAAGACAAGGCATCCATTTTCTGGTTCTCTTCTGCCTAGAGAGAACAGCTTTTCTGTATTGATCGAAGTGAAGCAGGCTGGCACAGAAAATGGAAAAAACGTACGCAGTCCTAGCTTTTTAGAAACCAAAGATGGCACAAAATAAGAACTTTAACCCTAGTAGCACTCATAGAATTGTTTAGGTTGGAAAAGAGCTTCAAGATCATAAAGTACAACTGCTAACCAGGCACTGCCAAGCACAAAGCCCATTGATGCTGTAGGATGGATCCAATGCTCTGGATAAGCTATTGAATCTACTAATCCTATGTTGCACTAACCTAGTCTTGGAAGAAAAGCTTTAAAGCAGATATGTGTCTTATATTTAGGCATGGGGAGAGTGTCAGGATTGATATCTACATACATTCATTCCTACTATCAGGTAGGATTTGGGTCTGGTATACCCTGAAAGAAGTATCATCACTCCAGCCCATTGCCAGCTGCACTTCCAATCACCTAAGCTTTATTTTAACACTGCATCAGAACGCACAGAAGCAGAGACAGAGAATGTTGCACCACAGATTAATGTAGTAGGCATATACCCTAACTTTTTGCCCTGTGAGTTTGGCAAAGAAATAGCAGAATGGGGGAAAAAAAATTCTAACATTTGGTAGATGGCATTGAAAATTAATTTAGGAATCAAGTCAGGTTCATCCACTTCTCTTTAAAAATTTTATATAGCTTGGCAAACATTTCCGAAGTTTCTTTTTTCCCTTCTCTCTAGCCTCTCCTATGTTCACCAGCTTCTTCTTGTAGGAGTGGATCTTTTAATCACTTATTGATACAACTTTCATAAAAGATTCAGTAATTCAAGTTTCTCTTCCTACTTTTTATACATAATTTTGAGAATAAATTAAGCAACATCCTTTACTGTAATTCTTCTGCATTCAGCTTTTCCATAGCAAAGCTGGAAAATATTTTTTTCTCCCCAGAAGAGGAAGGAAATCTTTCTAGAGGCTTCAAAACCTCTTAAAGACTGGTTGTTTACCTGAAATCAGAGCCTTTTAAAATATCCGCTGCAAAGTCACTTTCTTGAAATGCATTGCCAGCTATAATTCAGGCATTGGAACTTTGGTAACTCCCCCGGCAAGGCAAGACAGATGGTCCACATGAGCACTTGTTTTTTTCCTACCATCAGAGGGACCAGCTTTTAGGAAATACTCAGACCAACTGTGATTCTTCACAGCAAATTCTGAAGTCCTAATTGTAATTAAAGCAGAAAAGTCACTGAACGGTAGGGATGCACGATGTCTATCTCAAGCAACCCTGAATATGCATAACCACACTTTGTATCTTGAGCAACTTCTGCATATTTCTACTGGTGAATTTAGACAGTACATCTAAAAAAGTTGCAAACAATTCTGCAAGCAACAATCAGCTCCTGGAAGAAAGGAATGATAATACATCTATTAAAGTAAAAACAACATCATAGAGGTGCTCAGTAAAAATTTGGAATACAAATAAGAGTTAGCATGCATCTTTCAAAATAAGTAGTCTCCTTAAACACTCAGATTCCTCGGCCTCCAGCCTGAACAGAACAAAAGCTCTTAAGATACAATGAATGTTACATTCATAAAGCATAAATTAAGAAAGAAAAAAAAAAAAAAAAGGACAATGAAAACCTGGAGTGAAACCTGGAGTGGTTTCAGAGGAAGCCTGAGGGTAAAGAATAACTCATTTCTGTGGAACATACATTAAAGACAATCTAAATAGGGCTATAATCGTGATTATATTTGCAACATTAATTTGATGCTATTAAATTGATGTTTTGCCAATAAATGGAAAATATTCTATTGGAAGTCCAGAAGATTCTTCCCTGCAACTGTAAAAGAACCAAACTTAATACCCTGCTTTGGTATTACAACTTTAATAGAGAATGTGCACTCTTAACTTCTTTTAAAACATAAAATCTTCTCAGCCAAAGTCCATCTTCTGATGCTCATGGCTTTTCACTCTTAAATTGATTATTGACCATTTGTTTCTGAGACGGGTCTTAAACTAAATTTTTCCATATAGATTAATTATAGGCTAATATTAGGAATGAGGCTGCACCTTGAATCCTGTGTTCAGTTTTGGGCCCCTCATCATAAGAAGGACGTTGAGGTGCTGGAGAGAGTTCAGAGGAGGGCGACGAAGCTGGTGAGGGGTCTGAAGCACAAGTCTGATGAGGAGCAGCTGACCGAACTGGGGCTGTTTAGCCTGGAGGAGGCTCAGGGGAGACCTTATCGCTCTCTGCAACTACCTGAAAGGAGGTTGTAGCATGGAGGGTGTTGGTCTCTTCTCCCAAGCAGCAACTGATAGGACGAGAGGAAATGGCCTCAAGTTGAGCCAGGGGATGTTTAGATTGGATATTAGGAAAAACCTCTTCACAAAAAGGGTAGTCAGGCATTGGAACAGGCTGCCCAGGGAAGTGGTGAAGTCACCATCCCTGAAGGTGTTTAAAAGGCATTTAGACAAGGTTCTTAGGGTCATGGTTTAGTGCTAGAGTTAGGTTATAGTTGCACTCGATGATTCTGATGGTCTTTTCCAACCGAAATGATTCTATTAATAATATAGCCAGACAAAACCCCCCCAAATTTTAAAATAAGTTGTTTTTTTCCTCCTTGTTCATTATATACTCTGAAAAGGAACCAAAATAGAACAGTTCCACATCCATTAGTTTTCTGTTGCCTTTGCTATGAAACGGAGCATAGGGATTTAGATAACATATTCTGCTGTATCTATTAAGAATACAGAAACTGTCATAATCTGCTTCAAAATTTCACACAAGCCCCATGAAACTGTGAGCCACTGCATCTTGAATAGCTCTGGACTAGAGATTATAAACCACACTTTTTTCCTTTTTTTTCTTTTTTTTTAAAAAAAAGTTATACAGGCTGTCTTGTTTATGGAATTCCACTGATCCGCAACTGTGCACTGCAATAATGAGCACTTCAGGTCATTCTTGCTGAAGTTGAAATTGAAGTTGCTGCTATGGATAGGAAAAGAAAGCTAAGGAATGCCCCAAAGAAAACTGGGCATTTGGGTCCACTGCTCTAGTAACAATAGCATCGCCTTTAGAAGGCAAAGGTAGAAAATGAATTTGTAAACCAGGCTGTAGTTAATATCCTGCTACAACTCCAAACATATTTAAATAATAAATTAGAAATTTCAATTGCTATTTTCTACTAATAGCCACTGAAAGACATTCATTGCAGTCAACTCTTCCCTTTTCATTAAGGATACCCATTTCTAGCAAACTAACAGCTTTAACTCTTAATTACATAAAATCCAAATAATAAAGAATGATAATCAGACTTCAAAGTAAACTGATTGGGAGCCAGGAAAGACCAATGTTCACATTTATAAAGTAACTTTATAGCCTTTTTCTCTCACTCTAAAGAAGCAATTCAAAGTCTTCTCACCTCTTTGAGATAGCGCATCAATCGACAGAGAGCATTCACCAGTGACACGGTAAACCCGCTGAGGCCTTCACTTCTCTCAGTTTTTTGAACCTCGCGGCCTGTACATCGCTCATATTCCTCCAATTCATGCTCCACTTCATGTATCATGCGGTTGAGAACATCTAGGCTGGATATGTTGCTGCTTCGAAGATCAATGGCAATTGAATTAGCTGGAGAATCATCTCTCCTCTGTCTTGCAGAGTTCTCTGCAGCTTGTTTTCTTTTCACTGAGAGGGGTGAAAAAAAAAGTCATTGGAATTTCATCTTGTATAGGAAGCTTTGCAATACCAGTTAAATTATGTTGTTTATTGAAGTAAATCAAAGGAGAGGCCCTCTCTTGCCCTGAGCTAAAATGTACCATCAAAGAATAGCCCCAGACTTTCCAGTTATTTTCAGACCATCAAAACCCACATTTTCTGCCACCATTTTACTGCCTTTCAAGGATGATTGCTTGGTGCTTTTATCTTAGATACCTGTTTATGTTTTCCTATTTCTCAGTTAAAAGCATGGAAATGGTTTGCCAGTGAACAGTCCATGAAAAATATCTGTTTCTTTCAGGTCTCATATTTAGTGAGCAACTCTTTTACAACACTCCTTTCACATTAGAGTTTGTATCTAATGCCAGTTCCCACATACAAATGCGTATAGAATATGGGGACCAAAACACCTCATGAGTCTGTGCAGCATAGAATAGAAAGGTATATCAGAAATAGAAAAGCCCTGCACAGGAGAGAACTCCACGGCTAGCAAGGTAACAGGCAGCATCAAATGGACACATTTATGGTTCCCAGATTCCTACGAACTTTGCCAAGGAACATGCAGAATATAGGGGAATATACCACACAAGAGGCTATGGAATGTCCATCCTTAGAGATGCTCAAAACTTGGCTGGACAAGGCCTCCCCTAATCAAACTTTGGAGTTAGCCCTGTGATGACTTCCAAAGATCCCTTTCAACCTGCATTTTCTCACAATATTAAGGACCTTGGTCAAAGGGAGGTATGCTGTATTCAAAAGTACTGAACTTTTTGCTGCGATATGCTTTTGTTTCCTTGAGTTTGGGTTCAGCACTTGTCTCACAGTGTAAGTGGAGTCTATAGTCTCTCCTTCGTCTTCATTCTGAAGTCTTGAATGGATTCTCTTGACTACATTGGTAGCATTGAGGGCTGATTTAAACACAAAACAAAATGCAAAATAAACACATGAAATATTTCAGTTATGTTCTTAATAGTAATATGTTATAAAGTGATTCCATTAGAAGAGCTGGCTTTTTAGTCTGGAAATTTATATGAGCCAAATTAGCGCATCCCTGTCTCTCACCCCCACCCAGAACAGGAATTCCAGACAGGACCCTGTGAAAGGCCTAACAACCCTTGAAAGGCTGTGATTTGGCAAGTCCAACCTGAACGATCCAATGACGGAGAAACAGTTGTTGGAGTCAAAGGCACATTTGATTCTCGTGATAAAGTAGTTTTTCTCATATCCTTTTCAGCCCACAACTGGGAATTCACCAAGGAATTTTCTTCTCTCAATAACTGAAGTAGCCTACATTCAAAACAAGCATAACAGTGAATTGTTATAGGATAATAGCATGATTCTAAATCAACTGCACAGTCTAGGAAGAGCATGTCAAAATATCTATAACTGCTCAGGTGAGTTCCCTGCTTGCATTCAGTTGCGATCTGAGTGTTACAACAAGGGTTTTCCCTAGAATTCCGAGGTGAGGAAAGGAGTGGAAGAACAGAAAAGGTAACTTAACTGCACTCTTGCAACACCCTTTTAACTCTATTTTCAGTATTAGGAAGGTGGAAATCTGAATGGATATATTTGTACTGACCTATCAGAATTTATGCTGGATTTGAAATGCAGAGAGTCATGGTGTCCATCTTCTGATTGATAAATTGATAATGCTTCCTCTTCTACTTCATTAAGAGCCTTTTTAGGAGACATTAAAGAAAAGAAAAGGGGCTTCAGAGCAGTTTCAATTTACCTTTAGAATGGAGATCAATTTTCTGAAATTGTTTCAAGAAAAAAAATCCAAAATATTTGTTTCAGTCTCTACTTCCAAAACAAAATTTAAAAAAAATACAAAAGAAAGAAAGGAAACACAACCCCCTGTGGGAACAGTTTTGGGGGGCTTAATGCCTAAGAAACACTAATACTGACAATTGTCTCTGAAAATAACACAGCTAGTGATTAATTCAATATCCAATATTTCATGTGGATGATTTATATTATGTAAGAAAGACCACACGTGCTATAGGATAAAAAAGCTTTAAAGACTCTACCAAAACAAAGATATAGCAGGCAGAAAAACTGAAAAAGCCACATAATAATAGCATTTCTAACATTTCAGCCATTTGACATCACAACCTAAAAAACGTTGTAATGAGATCTGCTATACTCTATTCTGTGTGTAAAATGCAACCAGAACAAAATACAGTCCTATGTACCAGATTCATAGCAAAACTTAAGCAAAAAAAAATTGAAATTAGGGCTCCTCAGGTTTATGTGCTTCTGGGTAGGCTTCACCAGATAGCCTTTAACTATGATTTTCATAGGTACATGAGGAAAATAAAATCTCACAAAAGCTCAGCACACAACTATCAGTACATATGTCTTTTAAAAATGTAAGCCTATCCTGCAGCATGCATCCAGTGATACAGCTTATAAAGACATTAGAGTTAACTCTTCACATCAAAAAAAAACAAAAAACAAATACCACATTAAAATACAAGAGCAGTACTACAACTCAAACTGCAGATATTTGTGCAAGACAGTAGGAAAGGGATTAGAGAACCATGAGAATATGACACCACTACTTTCACACCCACAGCCCTCCTGTTCTTCATCAGTGATCTGATTTCTGGGAGTATCATATTGCCTGTTCTCAAATCAAAGTGAGCATTCCTGGTACAACTCATGTTATAAAAAGAAAACAGAACACAAAGCCAATCTAAATGAAATTTTGAACAAATGTAAATTATTTTTAAACAATTCTAAATAATTTTAAAAGAATGTGAAGTACTAAAAGTTAAATTTGTACAAATAATCAAGGCCGTGGAGTTAACTGGGGTAAATTTACATGTGTGTTATAGAAATAAATTGGAGCCCAACTGGCTATGTCCCCATGTATGCAGACAAAATTAGAAAATCAGAGGCATATTTTGATATGTAGCAATTAGTTAAGTAACACAAGAGTTGTTTTCTTTGTCTGTAATTACTTTGCTCTCTTGCTGATAATTCCAGAATTTAAAAGGGAGAGCATGGTAATATGAGACCATCTATGAGACATGTTTGTTTTTCATATTCCAATGTTAAGAAACAAACAAAAAATAATGATTCCCAGAGTCTCACAGAACAAACTAACATACATAGAAAATGGTGTTAAATGGAGGCGATCAACATGGTATATAAAACACAAAAGACAGGTTTGTCTGCTTGGAAACTCTACCTTTGAATAATCTTACTTTGTGCAAACAAAAAAGCCACAGAACATGCACGGAACAGAACACAGACTACCTGGGAATCCATTACAGTGTCATTAAGGATTGAAAGCTGATTGGGATGATCACATTTTTGTACAACGGGTCCTTGAGAGGATTCTGGGTCACAGTTAGGAGCCACTGTTACATTAGGGAAACCTAGAGGAATTGGACAAAACATGGAAGAAAAGATGACTCGGACTGTAGTATGTTGCGAGAACTTTGTACCAAAAATCAAGTCCTTGTACTTTGCACAAAAAGGTTCAGAGGAACAAACAGTGCTTTAAACAACTGCCGAAGGCCAATCATAGTTACCGCAATACATTCAACCACGTACCAGGCTTTTGTCCTTCTCACCTGTGTAAATACACTTGTGCAGAAGCAGCATGTAGGATGAAACAGTCATTATATATAAAACAGAACGGCAGCTTACAGAGAAAAGAACCTAAGCTTAAGATTTCACATGCAGACAGCCAGTCCTGCCCTCCAGCAGCGTAAGGATCCACAAATCAGGATAAGAACAGGAGACGCTTTGTTCATGAATTGCTAATAAATTTTCAACAATATCCAAGAGCAAGCAGTCAACCCTTGTAGCAATGAGAATCAAAACCTCTGAAATGACTCGAACTGGTGCTCTGTATAGGCCAGCAGCTTGGCTGTGGAAATGGTGTCAGATGTTTCACAGTAAGAGATACAAAATTCCAAAATGTACTGATACAGGAGAAAAACTGGCCAAGACTCATACTCCCCTGCCATGGGAGGTGTTACCCTCATTTGTGTTTCATCCAACATGAACAGGGTCAATCATACTATATTAGACAATGAGATTAAAACAGTTGAAAAGAGTACTTTGCAAAGTGAGACTAAGAAAAGCAAGAAGATTATCTGAAATGTACTAGCACATATAAATGAGATGGTCTACCTGTTCGTGTGCGAGGAGCATTCCCAAACAAGTTTCTTGCCACAGCCATAACCTGATCAGATTGTTCCAATACATCTTGCAAATGGTATTGATCAGACAGAATCTGAAAGTATAGCGTATAAGGAAATATTTCATACCGAGCAGACCAATTTTTCCTTTGTTTTTTTGGTATCGTTCTTCAAAACAGTTAGCAAGAGAACAGCCAACAAGACAATGTTTGCAAAGTTGGTACTGTGCAATTAGATCCTAATTAAGATAGATCAGAAAACCATACTTCATTCTGAGTTATTAGAATTCACCTTGTTTTTCTGAAAAATTAAACAGTTATTACTACTAGAGCCCTCATCAGCACTGACTCTTTCTTTTTAGAGTCAATCCTCTCACTCCCTTCTCCTTCTCCCAGCTGGACACAAACAAGAAGCTGGGTGTTTATGATACACTCATCAAAACAAAGACATATCTGGCAATTAAAAAAAAAACAGTATGCATCCTCAAATAATTTGATCTCAATGTTGTTGAGTCAAAGAACACTTACCTATATCTGATAGACACTCAAAAACTGCACTACTTGATTAGATCCAAACCAATTCAGGCAGACTTGTTTCATTCAGCTTGACTATTGAAAATCCTACCTAAAAATTAAGCCACGTACTGTCATAAAAGTTTCAACAGATATAAACACAGCTGACTATATCTGGCATCAGAAGGAATCTCCACACATTTCTCACAAGGCACAGCTTCTGTATCCAAGGTCTTTCTCCCCCAGTATTTGAAGTCCATCCCTGGCACCATGACAGCTGCCTCCTAAGGAGAGAGGTCATGGGGTGCAAAGCAAGAGGCTTTCAGCTACTGTGAGCTGAACGGAGCTGACTGGAGACATGGCTCCATGGGCAGAATGTATCTCAAAACTCCTCTCTGACTTGTGGCTCCATTCACAAAAGCTGGAAATGGCAAACTAGTAAAATTATATCCCACAATCTGGGAGGAAGGTAGTTAAACACCTGAGAGGAGACCAGATATGTAATTGACCTCCACTTAATCATGGTTAATCAAATTTAGCCAGAAGCACTAGAAGTACCTTAGAAGATCCCACAGAAAAGACAGATTCGTGTGTGCCCTCCTACTCAAAATTTGAACAATTTTTGCTCCCCCAGGAATCATAAGAGTGGTTGGTCTCCAGCAGTTTCAGAGCACTATATGCTGTTATCTCCATAGTGTTTATTTCAGTGTTCATTGAAAAGTTTGCTGGTTTATATTCAGGTTCACTGAAAATTCTACACAGTGGCATTTCACCTGTTTCCCCACGTCCCCTATTTTACTGTCCTTTGTTATACCAAAAAGTTTCCCCATATACCTAGTTTCCATGTCTTTCTAGTCTTTTGAGCATGAATTACACTGCATTATATTATGCGTCTTCTCTTAACCAATTCAGCAAATCAGTAAATATTCATCTTTCATCTCACACATCTGCTTTTCCAAATCACTATTCAGTTTTCACACTTGATACTAACAAAATCTAGACTTTCCATTTAGCCATCTGATGTCAAAACGAAGCAGGTTTTTAGACAAAATAATGACAGATCTGCAGAAGGGAAAGAAAAAAAAAGTTTACCTGTCCCAAAATACGATTCCTTTCCCTAACACAGTTAAAACTGAAGTGATATGTTTAATCAGACAAAAATTATTCTGATTAATTTGTTTTTATCCTCCCCACTAGATATCTTCCAGTATTAGCAGCTTCCTAAGATTCACCCTCCTGCTGAACATGTTACAAACATTTTTAGAGCATTGCTCCCAAAGTATATTAGCTCGCATTTGCTTGTAATCAGCAGAAAAGAAAGTGCTATCAGCTTCTAACCACTCTCGGCCCACTTACATGCCCTCAACAAATTCACTGATTGCTGTACCTCATTCCAGTTTAGTATCACCTATGGATTCTTAAAATTAATCTTCCCTCCTGTTTCAGATTGTTACTACAGATAATTAAACAGACTAATACTAAAACCTCCCCACTACAATAACCCACTCACCACCTACCCTTCAGTGCAACACATTAACATTACTTTAAAAATAAGTTGTTATAGGACCAATCAGTGTGGTACCTGCACATTCTCAATCCACAGTTACAGAGATGAACACATATTATTTTTTCATTCAGATTTTTAGGCAAACCAATCCCCAAAAGATTAAATTTTTGCTCATCCATTTTACAACTTTTGCTGTCTTTTTTTTCAACCTACAACTACAAGAAGAAACACACTGGAAGCAGCATCTTCCTAGTTTTTGTTCCTGAGTATTCTGCAGTTGAGTAGGATTCAAGGGTCTTAGGAAGCTACACTCTCACAGCAGCAAAGAAGGAAAAAAAGATACCAAGATAACAGAGCCTGTTAGGAAATACAGACTGTCTTAGCCTATGTCCAGACCTGATCTTATTCAATTATTGTGCAGGTACAGTCGAGAGGCTTGCATAAGCACGACAGAGCAAGATTACTGTGCAAGTTGGTATACTGCTTATATAGAACTTGCTTAGCATAACTCACTTAGCGTAAGTAACTAAATTTGCTGCAGACTTAGGCTGCAAACTCTGAACTTTCAGCTAGACATGTTGATCTTTTTACCTAGTTAAGCAAAGGAGGGCCCTCAGAGTCAGTTAAAGCCACAAGAAAAAGAAGCTACAATTGTCAGCAGAAGCTGCATCCCTAAAGATAAACAAAGGAACAGCATGTCTAGAGATGAGAAACAGTGAGAACTTACTGATGTTTTTGGCTGTTACTGTTTTCAGCTTTTCAGGGGCAGGTGCAAATAGCAGCCAAGAGGGAGAACAGACAGGCCAGCACCTAGACTGACATCCAGTCTGGTCAATGAGAGACAACCAACCACCCGCAGAGACAAGAAACAGTATGCCTGACAAAAATAAAGGGACCTAAAGAAGAACAGTGAGACTCCAAACTTAATATCACATTGGCCCAAATGGGTGCATGTGAGGTGGGCAACTCAGATTGTAAAGGTAGAATTGCCCAGGGATTTCTTTGTCCAGGGTCCCTCTGGAGGCACCCAGCTCAAGCTGCTCTCTACCACTGTACCTTTAAAAAAAATTACTTAGTGGAATTTTTGGAATTCATGCCTGAGACTCTGTTTCGGGAAAGCCAGGGTGAAAAAACTTCTTTAAGAGCATGATACCATTAACACAAAAATTCTACTGTGACTGCAGAGAAACAGGTGTCAAATTGGAAACAAGATGGTGATCTTCAATTCTAAGTACTTTAATTTCTGTCTGTGCTTGAATGTTCTCAGAGATCAGAAAAAGACATGAAAATTTACAACACACAAAAAAGAGAAGAGGCCTGTGATGGTTAATCCACTGCACATTTACAGGACTACTAAATCATGCTTATTTTAACTGCAGGGTGAATATTGTTCATCATCATTCTTTACCAACAATTCTCAGTTTGTCCAAGTGCTGATGAGGCCTGAAAGCTCACAGCTATGATTTTATATTAGTTTTCAAAGCAAGGAGTCACCCGCCATGTGAAACAAAAGGATGTCTACCACCAAAATCCCTTTTCAGACAGTGACAGCTACTGTCTCTTAACTTAGGTTTGCTGCTACAGTTCAATATTCAAAAGCAAATTAAACAATATTGATATTTTCAGTCAGAGGGCTTCTGAATGCCTAGAGAACAAACACTTCAATTCCCAGATGATAAGCTCGTCTGCTAGCAGCCATAGCCCCTCAACCTTTGTTGTGTCCATTTTCCTTCCAGAAAAGCTCTTAGTTACCAATTTCTTGCCTCATCCTTTCTGTCTCTATGACTCTGCATTTTCTCTGTTTAAATAGCAATGGCAGATAAGGATGTGCCTCCCAGAAAGATAAATGTTCACACTTCCATCAAAGAAAAACATTACGCAGGAGGGGGAAAAGGCAAGATAGCAATAAGAACACAAAAAATACACATTCTTTTCACAACACACAGTTTAACTCTGGCAAACAGTTCCTGTTCAGATGCAAAGAGGTCTGCAGAATTACAGAAGGCACAGCCAGGCAACAAAGGCGAAATGTGCAACTGTATAGATCGGTTAATATGTTATACAGTCTATTTCAATCATTGCACTCACAGCACATAGAGGAGGGACAGTGTACAAAGCCAAATTGTACAACAAGAGCAAATGTTGACCTATGTGCAAAAGATGTTTTCCACTACTGCTGCAAATCATCTGCAGCAGACTGAAAGCGCAGATTTAGCTCTCACCTCACGCATCAGACTCAATTTCCTTTTCTCCACTGAATCAGCAGCTAGTTGGTTTTGCTTCTTCCAATTTCTTTTCAGTGCTTTCTCTTGCAGTTCCAGATGTGCCAGTGCTTTGTTTTTTGATTTGTGTATTTCATGGCGACGCAGCTTCATAAATGTGAAAGAAACCATTTCAAAATCAGGGGACAATTTAAAGCAAAATTTGCAGAGTAACACTAACAAGCTCTTCTTTACTTTTTCATTAATGCACTGAATATTATTTATGTTAACTTCATAGTAGTACAAATGACAGCCTCACAAACATCCAGAACTGCAAAATGGCATAAGTACCAGCCAAATTAAAGTAGCTCAAAAGGTGAATAGGGGAAGTCTCATAGTTTCCATCTCTCCTACACCACTGACTCAGTAATAGTTTTCTCAACTGTAAAAGGAGGAAAAAGCAAACACTACCACCTATTATATGCATACAAAGACATAACGCATTTTCCTGATTTAACGCTAAGGACAATCATCAGAGATATTTTCTCTCTTCTTCTAACAATGAAATGTATATATATTCAGTTTAAATAGAAATAAAATGTGTGAGGTGCTTGCTGAAGTGTCTGGAAGCTTATCAGGCCAACCACTTATAGAATCAAGTCCCTTTCTGCTACTGTGCCCATCTGTCTTGATGAAACTGTCAAAATTTATAAGCAACAACAGTTCATGTTGCCTATTTCATCCTGGTAATCTGTGCTACCAAGGAAAGTGAAATGGAAGTCACATATTTTGTAATGAACAGGTCATTCAGTATAAAGAAATGATGTTAAATTGTTTAAATGAAAATTAAGTACCTTCAGAATTGGAAAGAATCCTAAAATAAAGCAAGTCGTTCAGTCTTTCCAGCAGAGATGAGACTTAACTTCAACTGCTCCAGTGAGCTCTTATGTATTTATGTTTTTATGCTTTTATGACAGTATACACTTTACTGAAATAAAAACTATTGCTACTGCTTCCCAATGGAAACAGAAAACTGAAAAACACCAACTGGTAGAGCTGTAGATGCATGATATCATAAACAAAGAGCTAACACTAAAGAGCCAATATTTTCAGAAGCTTAAAAAGGGAAAATAAACACTGGCAGAAAATAGCCCCATAAGTACAGTAAACACTTATGCCAGGTAAACAGTTAAACATTCTTGCTATAGGGAAGGAACAGTGATTGCTATTACACTTACAATATCCTCAGGAGTTGCACGGTGGACTGTCAAATCATGGACTGTGCTCTGCAAACAGGAACCAGAGAACAAGTCAAAAGCCAGAACAAAGGGTGAACCGGATTTTTTTCAAGTTTCATTTAAAAAAACCTCTAAACTACAACATAATTAGCATACAATTATACAATGATGCATTATTAATGGCATTGTAAAGCATGCCACCCTCAGTGAGGTGGGCAATCCTCAAAAATATCCTTATCAGGACTGTATGTGCTCTTCAGCCTAAAGTGTGGGCTGCCAGCAGGGAGGCCTGTCCTCAGGCAGGGTTATATATACATCTAACACCTATAGGTATCTAACCTAACCTCAAGCAAGGTTATATACAAAGCTGGGAGGCCTAACCAAGGAAGTGAGAGGCGTCATGCCCACGCACACGCAACTGCCTCACACAGCACCCCCTCCTCACACAAATCCCCACACAAATGGGGTCTCTCCAAACGTGAGCCCCACAGAGAGAGCAGTGACCTCTCAAAGCTCCCCCCGGCCGGCACGTCCGTGGGCACGGAGCTCCCCGGCCCTTCCCCAGCTGGTAACAGGCCCCAGTGTCACCCAGCCGGAGCAGCCCCACAGCCAGCCCCGCCTGGCTGCCCGCAAGCCTGAGGAGGAGCGGGAAGAGCAGCCGAGGCCGGAGCAGGCCCGGCGCGGCACCTGGGAGGGGGAAGCACTTACGTCCCAGTCCCGCTTCACCGCCGACGGCTTCCTGGGGCCTTTTCTGCCGGTGCCGCGGGGCCGGGCTCCGCGCAGCAGCGACATCGCCGGGCCCGCCGCGCGGAGAGGGCGGGACGGGCGCCGCGGCAGAGGTTCGAGCAGGCCGCGCACACCTCCGCCTGCCGTTGCCATGGGGACGAAGCTGGTTTTTTCCTTCCCCCCCCCCCTTTCTTTTTTTTTTTTTCTTTCCTTTCCTTCTTTCTCCCCGCCCTAAGGGGCGGGGCGCAGCAACCCGCGCACCCCCAACCACCGCCGCCCCCCGCGGAGAATCCTGGCTCCCCAAGCCCGAAACGGCGTCCCTGTTAACGTCCTCCCCAACCTCCCCTTCCATCTTCGCTAACTCGCACCTCACACCGTGTTCCCGCCGCCGGCCCCTCACACGCGGGTGGGTGTCGCCGTTGCCTGCGGCTCCCTCTCGCGTTTTCTGTGAGGAGACAGCTTCTGGCCCTGCCCGCCCGCGGGCGACACCTCAGGGGTGCAGAAGAGCTCCCAGCCCCATGAAGTAGGGCAGTGCCTTGGCAGATAGGGCTGTGTGCGAAGGGGACTTTCTATCCTCTCCACATGAGCCGGTCCTATCCATGTCACTCTTCCATGCCTTCCACCTCTCACCTTAATTTTTCCACACACTTGTTTCATTAATATCCCTCCTCACTGCAAATACCCTCCCAAGCCATCTCTCAATGTCCCTCCCAAGAAGCCTTGCAAATTTCACAGAATCACAGAATGTCCGGAGTTGGAAGGGACCTCAAAAGATCACCGAGTCCAATCCCCCCGCCAGAGCAGGAACACCCAGATGAGGTTACACAGGAATGTGTCCAGGCGGGTTTTGAATGTCTCCAGAGAAGGAGACTCCACAACCCCCCTGGGCAGCCTGTTCCAGTGCTCTGGCACCCTCACTGAGAAGAAGTTTCTTCTCATATTTAAGTGGAACCTCCTGTGTTCCAGTTTATATCTGTTGCCCCTTGTCCTACCATTGGTTGTCACCGAGAAGAGCCTGGCTCCATCCTCATGACACGCACCCTTTACACATTTATAAACATTAATGAGGTCACCTCTCAGTCTCCTCCAAGCTAAAGAGCCCCAGCTCCCTCAGCCTTTTCTCATATGGGAGATGCTCCACTCCCTTCATCATCTTCGTTTCCCTGCGCTGGACTCTCTCCAGCAGTTCCCTGTCCTTCTGGAACTGAGGGGCCCAGAACTGGACACAATATTCCGGATGCGGCCTCACCAGGGCAGAGTAGAGGGGAAGGAGAACCTCTCTCGACCTATTTCCCATGTGATAATGTATTTCAGACCCTATTACAGGTCATTAAGAGCAGAATGCCACATAAACTGTTAAATAAGGTGACACCAAATCATAGAGTGGCCCTTGAGTGTGTTTTAACAAACATCTCATTAGCAGTGCCAATGAAGAAGGTGCACCTCCCTACCCACAAAGAATTTCCAGCTTGCACAAAGCAACTGGTTGTTCTTCAATGAGTCATTTATCTTACACACGAGTGCAATATATTTTCTCTAGATTTGTCCCACAAATATGCCACAGATCCTCCACTTCCCCGTCACATATGTGGTGACAAGATGTGAATTACTCTGAAGGGTTAGAGGTAACATTACGCTCACAGTGTGAGCTTAATATTTTGTCTGTTGGAGGTAGAAAGTGAAGACATAGGGTTTATCAGCCTTTCATTCAAAACTGCTTCCTTTCTTAGAAAAATCTGCTTTCACCAAGATTTCCTGGTGCTTAAGGTCATCATCAGTCTAATTCTGGCTTTACCAACATCATTATAAAAAGATTTGTGGAAGGTGCAAATGGTAATTGTTAATGTGCTGAGAGAAGGGATTGCATTGCATGTGATACAAAAACAAGATTGAAATTATGAAGGAAGAAAGAAAGTGACAGAAATACTATGAGCAATTGCCTTCACTGAATTGCTGCAAATGCAAGTGAGTTCTTTTTATACTGGAGGCTGCGCCATATGCAACCTGAACGGAATATCAGAGTTCAGCCTGTGGTAAAACCAGTCCTTGATCCTAGGCACGTCTGCAAGTCAATGCACTGGATTCATTACTCTCTGTTTATTTGAAAATTTGGAACCCAAAAGCTTAAATTAAGGGTGCATCTGGGATTCTGTCCTAATGTAGCTTTAACTTGTCTTGAAGAACAAGATCTATAGAAGAAGAAAGTGGTACAGGTACAATTAGATGAACGTATCATTCACTTTGAAAGCTCTTAAACCTCTCTGCTATTATTAATTACAATCAAATTTAAATGTTAAATACCTAATACAAGTAAATATAGTACAAGCCAGAGACACTTCTCATTCCACCAGCCTATTCTCAAACATTTCAGCCACCTATAAGAAAATGGGGAGCATGTTCTATCGGGCATCTTAAAAGCCTGTGCACATTTCAGTTCTTGTCGTTCTTCACACTGCATTTACTGCAGAGTCTGAAAATTTTGCGCTGTCTCTGCAGAAGCCAGCTGAGCATCTACAGCATCTGTTTACTTGCAGTGGAGCTTACATAAGATGGAGACTAGATATTAAAATAGCAGTGATTTAAAACTGTTAGGTTTCCAACCAGTTTGATTTGTCACACATTTATACTCTTTCTACTTTCAGGCTAGCATGATTTGGGGAATTCCTTTATAATTAAGATCTTTTCTCTATCCTGGATGTTTTTGCAGCACTGGTTACCAGGATAAATGTAATTTCTTTACTACGCTTTTTTCCCCAAGAGCAAGGAGTATTTCTACTTTTGTGCTATAGCAAAAAAACCCACCAAAACCCAAACCCACACTCTTGCGAGCCTCTGGTTCATCACAGTTCCTCCTTCCCCTGAGACACTCACAACCCTGAGCTTTGCTTATACTGGAAAAAGGGGACATGGTATAAAACGAGCCCCACACGCAGACAGAGGAAAGGGTCCTGAGAGCACCATCCCACTTCCTGGAGATCTGGCACCCTGGGCTCACTGCCCACCTAGCCATGCCTTCTCCCTGATGACCCTGGAGGCAGGGCTGACCTGCCCCTTCCCATGGGAGCTGCATTTCAGCTGAGGCTCCAGTGCTTGGCGCACAGCTACAGCTGTGTGACAGCCATGCCTGTATCACAGAATCACTTTGGTTGGAAAAGTGATTGGAAAAGACCCTCAAGATCATTGAGTCCAACCATTAACCTAACACTGTCACTAAACCATGACACTAAGAACCTCATCTACGTGTCTTTTAAACACCCCCAGGGATGGTGACTCCACCACTTCCCTGGGCAGCCTGTGACTGACAACCCTTTCTGTGAAAATTTTTTTTCCTAATATCCATTCTAAACCTCCCCTGGTGCAACATGAGGCCATTTCCTCTCGCCCTATTGCTTGCTACTTGGGAGAAGAGACCAACACCCTCCATGCTACAACCTCCTTTCAGATAGTTGTAGAGAGTGATAAGGTCTCCCCTGGGCCTCCTCCAGGCTAAACAGCCCCAGTTCGCTCAGCTGCTCCTCATCAGACTTGTGCTCCAGACCCCTCACCAGCTTCATTGCCCTTCTCTGACTCTCTCCAGCACCTCAATGTCTTTCTTGTAGTGAGGGACCCAAAACCGAATACAGGATTCAAGGTGCAGCCTCACCGGTGCCAAGTACAGGGGGTGATCCCATTGACTTGGACCTGCTGGCCAACTTCCTGGCCAGACCTCAGACCTGCCTCACTGCTATGGACCTGCCTGCTGATCACAGGGCTGTGTCCGTCCCCAGTTGCCTTCACTGGATCTGACTCACTAACTTACATGAGGCTTGACCTCAGGTCTATCCCATTGCCATGGAATTATCATCTGGACTCTCTGTTGGCCCCATCTGCCATCTCCAGACCTGCCTTGCTCACCTTGCTCAGATCCCATGGGCTGGGACCCTGGGCAGTGAGATCCCTACTCTGCTGGCCATGTTACAGCACTTGGCTCCCTGTCCCTTAGGAAGCAGCTGGCCCTCACTGTCCCCAGAGGCCAAAGGACTGTGACATACAGGAACACCAGACCAGTTCCGCTACTCCAGACCCATAGTTGTCTGGATCAGCATCTTGTCTCTTACAGGTACTAGTTCCTTCCTCCAAAATACAGGCTGCCATTCAACAGCAAGATCCAGGTGGAAGTGAAAAGGGAAAACAGGCTACCCATCTTTATCAAAGAGGCTGAGTGAAGAGTGACGAATCAGCCAACCGCCATTTGTTACCTGGAAAGATAATGAAACAAGCTGTTCAGCAATCAATGTGCAAGCAACTAAATAACAATAAGAGAAGCAGTAGTCAGAATGAGAAGCAGTAGTGTGCATTTGTCCAGAACAAATCATGTCAAAGTAACCTAATTTATTTCTTTGCCAAGATAACTCACTTAGTAGGTGCTGAAAGGAACAGATGAAACGTATTTTGACTTCAGTAGGGTTTTGGCATTGCCTTGAACACCACTTTCATAAAGACAAATAGGTCTCAGATTATATTAACATGAGAGGAGCGCACGATTGAAAAGCAATTTCTGAACTGTAGCAGCAGATATTTTCCTGTTCATAGGAAAGTATATCAAATTAAGAGATCTAATCTGTCTGCTAGGTTCGATTATGTTAAATAGTGACTTGAATGGCGGAATTGACCTTTGGCTTCAAACCTCAGCAAAAACCACTGAGTTGGGCAGTACCACACTTTGGAGGCAAGGATTTGAACAAAGGTTTAACATTGCTAAATCACAGAAATAATAAGATGAAATTCAACGAAGACAAGAACAAGGTATTACACTTTGAAAATAAATTTGAATTCTCAAATTCAAAACAAAGAAAAAATGTAGTCTTTGGTGAGGTACCAAAACATACATCCACTCAGGGCAAGTACTTTAAGAACTGCATAATTCTGCATTGGAAAGTGTGGACTATATGAAGAGCCACTTCTCTGTTAGGAAGGCAACAGGACCAGGGAGGAGCAATGCACTGATGCCACACTGATCCCCTGATTTGAAATATGCACCACACCAAATGACACAAAAATTATTGGTAGCTGCCAGAGCTACCTTGGTTTGCAGAATACTGGCCTTGTGCCATCTGACACACTGTTCTGAGCAACCTGTCCCTGACGTGCTTTGCCATACCTACTCCTGTTGCCTGAAGCCTCTCCTCTGTGGGGGAAGATGTGCTTTCCACTCTCCTCCCTCCAGCATGTGCTCAGGAGTGACCTGTGGGTCTGCCATGGGCAGTGCATGAGAAGGGAGCTGTAGGGTTCAGGAGCCCTGGGCTCTACAGAGGGGAAGCCACAAGGCTTTCAGTGCCCCCACTACTTGAAAGTCCCCCAGGACAGGTCACACTGTGTACCAGTAAGGAGCAAGACAGAGTCACAAGAGCTCAGAAGTGACATTGCACGGGTGTCCTGGTCTGCACAGCATGATACTCCAAGCTGAAAGGCACATTCTTTGTGTTGGAGTGTCCATCTTCCAGCAGATCTCAAGTGAGGAGTTTTTGCCCTTAATGCCACTTCTTGGGACTCTGACAAAAGGCAGGGTGACTTGAACAGCAGCCTGCCTCAAGGCGAACATGGAAATCACTCATAATTGTTTTATTTTTCTCTTGGCAGAGATCACACAAAAGTCCGAAGATCAAAATGACAGCATAATGCACACTGACTCGTTTTGCCGAGCTTCGCAACTTTTCCTCCAAAGACAACGGGTGACCCCCAGGAAATCTCTCAACTTTGAAAACAAAACCCACAATTTGGAAAGCTTCTGTGGCCAGATGCGCCACAGTTGGAGAGAGCAGGCTGGCTTTATGAAACTGCTTCTCCTACAGGTTCATTCTCAGTCTCAAAAACCTTTCAGGTTGCTTTCTAGTAATGCTCTATCTTCTCTGACTTAAAAGTGCATCCTTCCACCATGGCATCTGACATATTTCCCAGACGTGTTTTCAACAGAAAAACATAGGGTGTAAGCCATGAGAGAGAGACACCTGGCCCTTTCACAGCCTAACAGTATTGCTCTCACCTTGCTGAAAAGGTTGAGAGTGTCAGTAGCAGTTCCATGAACGACTCAAAGAACATAAGATGCACCAAGCCATGCTTGGATTAATGAGACGACATTTTGCTGCAGCCCTTCACATCTTTGGACTGAAGTAAAAGACAAGGGCATCAATACCAAAGTTAAGAGCAGCCAAAAAAAATAAAAGGTTTGGGATGGCCTTATGCAAGATGCATTGCAGGTGCAAGCTGCCGCTCCAGCAAGCGAGCAAAGCCTGGGGTGAGGACGCCCCTGGCTCAGTGGGCCAGGGCTGTTGAAGTCCTGCAGATGCCGTCCCCATGTGTCTGACGATGTCGGCGGGCCCCTAAGCCCACAGCACAGCTCCCCAAGGGGAAAAGCTCCCTGACAACCGTCTGCCAAAGCCGGCTCAGATTTTGGGGCCGGGCACAGGGAGAAGACCCTCCTCCCCGGGGCCGGCCGGCTCGCCGGCCTCCCTTCCCCTCCCCTCCCCGCCGGCCGGCGGAGGGTCCTTCTCGGGGGAAAGTTGCTCGGCGCCCCTGATCGAGGGGTGGGGGCTGTCCGAGGCTGCCTCCCCGCCTCTCCTAGCGCCCGTGCGTGTCGCCGAGCTATTTATTTAAATTGCAAATAAAGCGCTTCAGCGCCCGCCCTGCTGGGGAGAGACGGTCAGGGTGCCGCACCGGCCGGCCGGAGGGTGTGAGTGAGGCTGCCCCGCGGGACCAGCAGCGGCAGGGACGAACCCATGGCCCGGGGGGTGGCCCCAGCTCCCGGGGCTTTGCTCTGCGCCCTGCTTTGGGCGGCAGCGGTGGCGAGCGGCCCCGGGGGCAGCCCCGCACCCGGCGCCTTCGGCCGCGTCTACCGGGGCGCCGTGAACATCAGCGCGGAGCGAGTCTACGCCTTCGCCTACAGCAGCGAGCCCGGGCAGGTAGGAGCGTCCTCCTGAGCAGCGGCTTCCCCGCGGCGGGGAAATGCACCGTGCCGCCCTCACCCTCCCTCTGCCGGTGCGGCCGGGGAGGCGGGGGCGCCGCTGCGGCTCCGGCGCTGCGCGGGAGCGGGCCGGGCTCTCCCTCCGCGACCCCGGTCCTGCCCGCATCCTCTCGCCGCTGCGGGGGCCGCCGTGCACCTGCGGGCTCCTCTCGCCTTCCCGCGGGTTTTCCCGGCACGGCTAGAGCACCCCGGGGCTGTGGGGAGAGAGGGTGGCAGCGTCCCAGGGGGCGCGGGGTGGGCAGGCAGTTTGGTGCACCCCCTCGGACGGGGGTTTGGTATCCAGCTCTTGTAACAGCAAAATGGGTTTAAAGTCTAGAATGGAATGTTAGGACCTTAGTACTAGCTAAGGAAAAAAAAAAGGGGTGTGGGGGGTGGTTTACACTTAATAAGCCTTTAAAAAAGACCATTTTCCACTCTTGAGTGCTTCACTAGGATCAGGGTGCTCTCCCCTGAGAGCCGGGGAGGTGAGACAGGGCTACACAGGTGAGGTGTGATGTGAGGAGGCTATGGGGCAGCACTGCTAAAGCCATGGCTGTTTGATGGGGGAAGGAAATCTGTCATTTATGTATGCCTAGCTATTGCAGGTTTTCCCCCTTCCCCCTTTTTAATGTGTTTATCTCAAATAGCTAAGTGGTGCCTTGGAAACTCTGCCCCCGTTGTTTGGATTGGGCGTTAATTGCTGGATAAGATGTTCTGATGTACCAAAAGATGGTGAACCGGACAAATGAATATTCCCTCCTGTCTTCAGTTGTAGAGGAAGAGAAAAAATGGAAAACATCACTTTTTATGCACCGTATTTCCAGAGCTTCAATATGAAGAGAGTTGGTAAAGATCATGATAAAAGGTGGGGGAAAACAGGGGAGGTGGCGTTAATCATCCCATGCTCTGCTTTACTCTGGAACTCTGAAAGATCTAGACCTTTTAAGGCTGGTCTTTCTTCTATTGTGTGTGTTACTGTGCAATAAAATGCACCTGGTATTTATGGGGCAGGAGTTGTGTGTTGGAGCTGTGATGCAATGGAGCACAGCATTACTTAACTGTTGGGTGTCACTATTGAACCCAAGAGGTCAAAAGTGCACTTTGGGCATGAGCCTCCTTTTAGAAACTGGTGGTGATAGTGTAAGTTAGGCTGCTTCAGGTATTGGGTATTATAATGAGGGCCTGTTGGCAGACCAAATGTTGTTTGGGCCTTGCTGGGCTGGCTAGCAGAGACAGCATGCATACTAACTTCAGTTAAAATGTATCTAGTTCCTTCAATTTAATGTGCTCTTTGAAGCCATGTATTTTGATGGACACCTTCCACGAAAAGGTTTTCTCTCCTGGAGAACTAAGGTCATCATGGTGGAGTGGGAGGAGGCAGGGAAGGGAGCACATGGCTTTTGGGAGGTGTTTGTGGGTATCTATGTGCATCTTCTGCTCAATGGCTACTTTCAGTCACTAGGCCATTCCCATGGCCATGAAAAGCCAGCCAGCTCAGATCACTGCTGCATTTAAACAGAAGCTTTAGCGGACTAATCTGCACATTACTCTGTGCTGGAACGTGAAATCTCTGCATAGATACTGAGATTGTCAAGAGCATATCTAAGAAGAGAAACTTGAGGTTTGAGGCTTAACATTTTTTTAATGCAGAACTCTCCAAGTACTGCCATGAACATGCTTAAAGAGGCCATACAACCAGCTTGTGCTATGAAAACTGATTTGGAAGAGAAAAAAACCACTTAAATAAAGATAAACTGTTCTTGGGGCGCCCCTCATCAGAAAGCCTCCTAACAGGCCCTAAGAATAAAGAAGGTTCCAGGGAGACCTTATTGTGGCCTTATAAGAAAGAGGGAGAGATGCTTTTTACTAAGGCCTGGAGTGACAGGACAAGGGGCAACAGTTTTAAAGAGAAAGAGGGTAGATTTGGGTTGGACATAAGAATTCTTTTTACGATGAGGGTGGTGAGACACTGGAACAGGTTGCCCAGAGTAGTTGTGGATGCCCTGTCCTTGGAAATGTTCAAAGTCAGGTTGGATGGGGCTTTGAGCAACCTGATCTATTGGAAGATGTTCCTGCTTATGGCAAGAAGGTTGGACTAGATTATCTTTAAAGGTCCCTTCTGACCCAAACCATTTTACAATTCCTCACTGAGAAGTCCTGCAGGTGGTATTCCTGAAGAGGAACCAGCAGAAGCCTTCAAGAAGGTGTCTGGCCTAATCAAGGCAACTGGCTGCAGGTGTGTGTAGCCCTTCCCCAGCTGTGGCTCTGAAGTGATGAGAGGCAAAAATGTCTGGGTCTCTTCTGGGCAGAGCTAGAGGCTGATTTGTCCTGGTGGTCTTGTGTCTCTCTGGTGATGAGGATTGCTTGAAGTTTAGAAGCTTGGTGGTGGAAATCTTTACTTTGATCTGAGACCATGCTCTTGTGGGCAGGTTTTTCTTGTGCAAGAGTCATGAACATACTTAGGGGCATGCTGTCTTCTGAGAAGTTGTGGGACCTTCTGAAGGAACACAAGTCCTGCAAAAACTCAATGTGCTAGTCCTTGGCTTTCAGTGCAGGCTTTAGCTCTGAACTCTTAGTGAGTAGAGTGTCAGTCAGTTTTTGCCAGTTGCCTGCTACTGGCAGGCTCTCTGCTATTCCTGGTCCTTTCAGTCTCCTCCTGTCTCTGTGCTCATGGCAGGTCTGCCAGAAGCCTCTGATACCTTGAGGCAGATACCGCATGGACCATTAACCTTAGTTATAGGAAATTTAATTTAATAAAAAGAGCATTTTCCATGTGGAAGGGCTGCAGTGGGTGAATGTAATTGCTTTCCCTCTGAAGCAAAGCCAGGTCAGGAGTAGTCTGGCTCTGAAACAGCTTTTTGTTTTCCTGATGCTGTGGGTTCTGCTGTTTTCCCTTCTCTGCTGCTCTCTCACATGAGGGCAGGCTGACAAAGCAAGGGACAACTCGGAGCCAAGGACAAGGCACAAGGAGTGGCTTGTGACCCATTAGTCCCCTGTAAATGCTGTGGTTGCTCACGTCTGTGAGCACATCTGAAAATGGAGTTGAATGGAGCAATGCTTGAATGATGCATGAGAGAAGGGAGGGAATAAGACTGCTACTCCTGTCTGATTCTTTAGAGACATTGTCTTTTGGAAAGACTCGTGTTTATCTCAAAGGATGTTCTTCATCCACATAGTCTTCCTTAACTCCCTGGGAAACAGGTATACATGTGTGAGGGAAGGAGAAAAGCAAGTCGTATGAGATTGCTGATGTGCAGATGTATACAAGGTGAAGAAAGTCCAACCTGGGGCTCTGGAGCAGGGCTACTTTGAGACTGGCAAGTCACTTCCCTTTTGTGCAGCTCCTGGGTGTGTAAAATTAAAATAAAGGTACTTAAATGCTGACCAAGTCACCTAGCTGAAACTCTTACACACGTGTACATTGCCAGGTCTCTTCTCTGTGTGTGTGAAAAAAACCCTCCTGTGTGCCGTGCAGAAATACTTCACCTTGTTCCTTGAAGTGGGAGAGCTGTCAGGCTTTTTGTACTTGGCAACTAGGATTCAGGCCTTAATTTCTGAGGTGGAGCTGTTAAACTAAAGCACAGCTACCTCTTCTGCAAGGGGCTTCTGGAGTTGACCTGTGAGCAGATGGAAGTGTCAAACTCCTCCTCATGGTGGAAAGTCTTCATTTGTTGTAGGGTCATGTTATTGCTTTTCTGGTTCCCTTTTCCTCGTCCTAGCTGCACTTTTAAATTTTCCCCTCTGCACAAGTGTTTGTTTAATGTTTAACTGTGAGTGTAAAAAATACAATAATAAAAGCAGGTGTTGCACCTGTCACTGCACACCCATGCTCTAACAGCAAAGGCAGGTGTGCACTATTAGAAGTCCGGTGAACAATTAATTGGGCAAACAGGATTATTTTATTTTAGGATTGCTTAAACTGGAGGCATCCAGGATGGGGAAAAAAATGAGCACACTCATGAGCATCTCCAATTCTACATATTCAACATGTCCTTACTTGGTAGGGAGGATGGAAGGAGAACTGGCTGGCTGGAGCTTCCTGTGCAGTGTGTTCCTACCCAGAAGACTGAATGAGAGTTGCAAAATATTTCTGCTGGATTTACAATTGACTAGAAAAGGTTTTATGTGACAAGTGAGAGAATCTGCTTAATTCCATGATTGCAGTAATACAGAGCCTTCCAAAAAGAAACAAAAGTGTGTGTGGGAGTATTGAGGGAATTCAGAGTGGATGACTCTCTTCACCACTGTAAGCTCTGGCAGTTGCTAATGGTTAATTTGCTGAAAAACAAATGCTACTAATACTGTGCTTGTGGATATTTCCTGTACAAAGTCCTGGGTAGTGCAAGAGAGTATCATGAGGAAGAAGACTGTTGAGGACAACAAAAGTTCTTCCTAATCAGAGCTCAGCTCAGCTGTATGTCGGATTTGGAGGGCAGATGGACTATATTTGGAAAATCAAGTTCTCTCAGGAGAACAAGTTTTCAACTTTCCAGTTGTAGGCAAAGCTGCTGCAATACCGACACAGCTCTTCAATGTTCGTACAGTGCATCTTCGTTGTGATGAGCCCAAAAGCTGAGCAGTGGGCTGCACCTATTTTAGGAGAAAGAGTGGGTGATATTTTCTACCTCCTCTTCCTCCCTTGCCAGGACTTGCAACAGAGCCCCAGTCTTGGTTCCCATATGGCCCAGCCTTACTGTAAGCTGTGATTGGCAGTAGATTAAGCTGCGGCTTCTCTGCTGAGCAGTTTTGCCATGTGAGGATGTGTAGCCCTGGAGAGACTGTTTCCTATGTGGAGTCTATCTGAGGGGGGATCAGTAAAAAATTACCCTCAGGGAATGAATGAGAGAGGCTGTGTACCACCACGGAGGCTTCCTAACGTCATTATCCTTCCTTCTTTCATGATTGCACATGGGAAAAAGTTGGCTGACCTAAGGGAAGAGGGGAAATTACACTTGCAAGAAGAACAGAAATCTTTCAATTAGATGCCTTAAACCAGGGGTGTCCAACTCGTTTTCACCAGGGGCCACATCAGCCTCGTGGTTGCCTTCAAAGGGCTGAATGCAATTAACTACTCCTACGTTTATACAGTCCTAAAATTACATTCGGGCCCCTGGTGAAAATGAATTGGACACCTCTGCCTTAAACTTTGTGACCCTCTAGTAGAGAACAAATGCCTTTTCCGGCCCAAATAAAGTGATGCCTTTGTGCTCCTCTGTCCCTGAGTGAATGAGTCTCCTATAGGCTGGCTGTGGATGGCAGTTGCACTTGCTTTGCTCTAGGCAAGGAGCCAGAACTGGAATTCACCCATATGTTCCTCTGGGATTGCATGGTGAGTCACTTGCTCAGACCAAAGCCATCTGTTGTAGCTGCAGGGAAACTCCTTGATCTGCTACACAGGGCAACCTGGTTTAATAAGTGGCAGTGATCAAACCTGTGATTACTGTTCTCTGCTGTTTCACATGCGAATGTAGGTCTCACTGCAGCAGCACCCACATCTGCTATGACAGCTCTAGGAGGAAATTTTTCATCTCTTGCTTCTGAGCTGGTTTGGGGCTTCATGTGTAGGACTCTTCAGGCTGGAACTAAACTACCCCCAAGTATTCCCTTGTACTCCTGCACATCGTCTTCATACCGTAAATCTTGGCTCCAGCTCAAGTTTCAGCCCACAGCTACAGCATGCATGCAGTAAAACTTTGGTCTCCTGTTTGGAGATGGAGCTATAATGAGGAGAACAAGGTAGGTTCTGTATTCCCTTAATGCTGAGTGGAAACCCACCATTTTAGCCACAAAGACGCAGGTAGAAAAACAAATAAATTGGGGAGACTACAAGTGTTTGAAGGTCTGTAGAGCTCCTGTTATTGTAGGATCTCCAGGGCCTGAACCCTGTTGCTTTATGGTTGCTGGCTCTAGTCTGTTTACCACAGGACACTGAAAGGGCCTCAATACACCATTTCTGGAGCCTAATATTAATGCCTTGTGAGGCAGAAATGTAGGCAGAAAAATTGATGCAGCTTATAGTATGTGATGTCTGTAGCCGAGCAAGGTTCAACAGAATCCCTTTGGAATAACTTTTGTAAATGTAATTTATCTCTTTAAAAGAAAACAACCAACCCCAGGAAGTGACAGCATAGGCAGTGTAGAGGACAATGAGGAGAGACTGAGAGAGCTGGGTCTGTTCAGCCTGGAGAAGAGAAGGCTAAGAGGGGATCTCATCAATGTTTATAAATATCTCAAGGGTGGGTGTCAAGAGGATGGGACCAGACTCCTTTCAGTGGTGCCCAGCAATAGGATGAGGGGCAAGAGGCACAGACTGAAGCACAGGAGGTTCCATCTGAATATAAGGAGAAACTTCTTTACTTTGAGGGTGCCAGATCCCTGGAAGAGGCTGCCCAGAGAGGTTGTGGAGTCTCCTTCTCTGGACATTAAAGACCCACCTGGACTCATTCCTGTGTGATCTGCTCTGGGTGAACCTGCTTTAGCAGGTGGGTTGGACGAGATGATCTCCAGAGGTCCCTTCCAACCCCAACCATTCTGTGATTCTGTGACACAGCACCTGGAATGCTCTTGCTGCTTGGGTCTCTTGGCCACTCCTCACCCTGCCCAGAATCACACCCAAAGCTCTTGCTTACAGGACAAACCAAAAATAAACTGTGAGAGAAATGACATGGGGATCCACTAAAAGCATGCGATTGACTGTTGTATTCTGCAGCAGAAAATATAATTTTGAAGGCTTTGGCTCTGGCAAAGACTGGATGTTCTCAGTGAAAGGAATGGTGTGGGAGGTGGCTTTGCTTTGAGTTGGGGATGGGATCATGTGTCTGCCTGAGATTCCTTCATACTTTGGCTTTCTGAGATTTTGTTTGTTGTGGGTTTCCCTACCTAAAGTAGCAAAAGGGAGTACACCTTGAGGGAAGCTATCAGTTTGCAGGCTTTAGGACAAAAGCTTGAGAGGTCTGCTCTGGATTCTTGCAGGGTGGTCCGCAGACTTCAGATGGTGACTTCAGTGCTGGCAAGCATTTTGTTTTCCTTTCTAATGTGTAAGCTAATGCTGTTAAGCCTGATAACTTGTCATTGAACTAAAGAATCTCATTTGAATTTGGATGTTGTTCTAAATCTTAAAATTACTCTCTTCTTGTTGGGCTGTTGTTTAAAATCAAAACTGATCAGGTTTAGTTGTTCCCCTGCTATCCCTTTCCCACCTCCCCAAAATGTTTAGATTGAAAAAGAAGAAATGTTCTGAATAACAGTAACTTGATCAAAATGTCTCTTCTCAGTTTGAACTCTTTCCAAGAACAGTGCAGCAATTTATAATACAAACATTTACATTGTAAGTAGAGGCTGAAGTGTCCTTAAATAACTTGTGCAGGAGTTGTTGGGTAGGAAGGTATACTTTTCCTATACAGACCTCATCTGCTATTTCAGGGGATATTCAGGGAATGGAAGTGCAGTCTGTAAAAGCTGTAGTGCAAGGGTGTGCCATCTGCTCAGTTTTAGAATATAATTTAGTATGTTTGCATAAGCGAACATTATTTCCTGCTGTGAATACTTACAGAAACACAGAGGATTTCAGAAACAGCCTTCCTTACGTTCTTTATGCTGATGTTTTCCTTTGGGCATAGCAATAGCTACTTTGGTGTGGTTTCATACAAATGAACAATGTTAAAAAAAAAGGAAGAACACATTCAGGATACCTAATTCAGTCCACATCTGAAGTGTTACTGAGGTGAAGAACTTGGGAGCCAAGAAATAACCAGATATTTGTTGTGTGACAGTAATCCCCAGAGTTATTGCCATGAGCTTAGGGTGGCAGCAAATTTTGAAAGGTCATAAACCCTTTTGTTTCAAGGGTTGCCCTAGCCCAGAGTTCCAGCTGCTGTGGGTTAGGAAGACAGTATTTATTAGAGTGTAGTTTGTTCCTTAACTAGCTGTTTAAAAATGGATTTATTTGTTTACTTTAGTGTCTTCCTGAAGTCTGAGGGTGGTCAAAAACAGGTACCTATTTCATCCAGTGTGGCAACTCCTAGTTTTTCTTTCTGGCTGTCCTAGAGACTCCCTAGTGACATTGGTTAGAGGACAAAATTTCAAAAAGGAACAAGATAAATATTAACATGCTTTGTATTTGTCTTACTTCCATTTATGCTACAGAGACACTGTTGCAAACAAGTGAACTCACGGGACTGTCCATAGCAGAGTGTAAGTCCACACAGCATATTTGCACAAAGTTGAACTTTTAAAGGAAAAATAATAATCCTGGAACAAATACGTTAATGTGACTGAGACTGTGCTTGACATACCCAGAGTGTGTCATTTAGTTTATGATGCTTTGGATATTTAATACTCCTGGCAGAAATGTTGGAAGAAAACTGTGGACCATGGTTATTTGACAGACTCCTTCTGGCAATCAAGACTTATTGACATTAGGGCACAAAGACAGAGAAAGGCTGAAAGAGATTGCTTCTCTGGGCTCTTGCCTTTTTTGTTTGACAGGAGTGATGCTCATTTCATGAGAGGGCAGGAAAGAGGTTCTGTAACACCTGTCACTCTGTTTACCTATTTTCCTTCAGGGTCCCGGCTTCCCCCTGTTGTGTTGGCAGTGGGAAGTGCAACTGAGTTTGTCACTGACTGATACGTGCTTCATTCATTCAATTGCTCTAGCCCATCCAGCTGAATCTTACTTAACTTAATTTCAGGGTTTATATAAAAATGAAGCACCTCTTCCTCGTGCAGCAGCAGACAGCAGCAATTTGGTGGCTTTTGTAGACATCTCCTGCACTGAGGCCTTCCATTGTAACTAGGAGCCTGTGTGTTTGCTGGCTGGATGTGTTCCCTGCCCACAGGTTTGGCTTGGTGCCTCGTCAGGCCCACGACCAAGTGCTGTTGCAACGTGGATCGATAATCCCCATCGGTCTCACAAGGAGTGGCTTGTGTGTGGGTGCGGTGGAGAACGTCGCGAAGCCCTGGTGTGATTTGAAGGTTATGCTTAGCATGAGATGGTGGAAAGGAATCCATAGTAATGATCTTGAAAACCTTTGCTTGCAGGAGAAACTGTTGTTGCAACCTCCTGCTTGCCCGTACATTCACATCCCCACAGTCTTAAGTTGATGTGTAATCTCTGTGGGAAATGCAGACCTAATAATCAGTCCAAGGACTCTTTTGTGTCAACAAGAGCCTGGTTTATTTTGCTTAATATTTGCAGCCATGTTGATCCTGTTCAGCTGCGTGAATTTGTGACCAGCTCCTTCTGCCTGTTCCCAACTCGAGGATGGAATTCAGATATGCTTTTTTTTTTTTTTTTTTTAGTTTCTTTCCTTTTTTTCTCCCCCTATCTCCAGGGTGGTGATAGAACTGAAGTACAAATATTTGGCTTTCCTGGTCAAACGTGTTGTAATATAGTTCTGAGAGCTCTCTCTTTATTCAGCTGTCTAACTACTCTGTCCACATTGAAATACAGAAAAAAGCTCAAGGTCAGTCAAATGAGAAACAACTGTCATGAGCTTGACTGGTGAATAGAGGTGCACATGGCAGAGTCTTGGCAATGGGAAGGAATGTGAGGATTATTATTTTAAATAAAAACTGTGCTTTTTAGCAGGAGTTCCTCACCTCTACATGCAACATAGGTAGGATCTTATTTCTGTGTTGGTAGGGAAGGGTCTATGTGATGGGAGCAGTGGTTCTGTAGCTGGGAGGGGGTCTTGTGTCAGAACTACTTGTTCTTAAAATGAAATAATCTTTGGAAAGGTGTGTGGGGAGAATGATGTTTGGACTAAATAAATCACCTTTTTTTCCCTTTGCCTCCTGCTTTTTTACCACTATTTTAGAAATATTTTGCTGTAGATAATGCCCTTGAGACAAATACCAAATGCTGACTGTCAAAAGGAAAGATGGGACTATTAGTATTGGCTCAGTGGTGAATTCATTAGATCTATTGCATGAAAACATGTATGTAGTCTATATCAAGACAATAGAATCTAGAAGCAAAACATAGATGAAAAGTTTAATGTGGGTTAATTGGAAGAAGGCCTGAAAAAGCACAAACTTTGGTTCATGGGTGCTACACTGTTATCCCTTTCCCTTGTGATGCTTCTGCTAGGCAGTTCACCCTGCCAAGCAACATCTTTCTCCAAGACACCAATTTAGGATTCCTTCCACTCTTACACAAAATAAAGAGAGTTATTGACAGCAAATGAGAGAAGCCCTGCTTGAAGTTAAATGTTAACCCTTTCTCTGCTTTCTGAAGCTTCCTCATAGTTGCACCTAGATTCTGCTGAACTTGGTTGCTCTGATACCCCCAAGCTCATTTGCAAGCAGTGGGGAGGACCTGGAGGGAGTTAGTTGGGAGCTTCTTGTGTAGGTTTGGCCCACAGGCAAATCCCACCTGTTTTATTGCTGTGTTTTGGAGGAATAGCTATTAGGTCAGGCAGAGGCCCATCAAGCAGAGCTTTGTGCTACTGGGAGCTGCTGCTGTATCCCTGAGACCTGTGAGGTGGAGAGTGGAGCTGCATCCTGGGACTGGGGTCTGGCCCTTCCACTAGAAGGGTAAGATCTGCCCATAAGAGGCCCTGTGTTACTGTGGTGATTGATGGTGGCAGGGTAAATAACTAGATGGACTGGAGCCTCAATCACCATCTGTCCAACTTCTCAATCACTCTGTTTATTTCCTGGGCTTTTATTAGAAAGTTTTTGATGGGGTGAGGTGGTGTGATGCTGCTGATTGATCTTGGCTGTATGCAAACAAAGGAAGAGCAGAGGTATTCACTGCAAGAGAATTGTTAATATATAGAGGTGAAATTTAAAGTACACTCTGGTCTTCTTAACGAGCCATTCTGTGAACGTTGTTTGTGACTTTCTGATGTACCTCTCTGTCTGAAATACCTTATCTGAGTGTGGCTTGGGAAGCAGTTTTGCCTGTGGAGTGTGCAGAAAGGTAAGAGGAATGAAAGAAGTGGGATGGAATCACACCTGTGAGCCCATACTTAGGGCAGAGGTGGTCCCGCCTCAATGCAGCTGGATGCTGCCCCCAGGTATTTTCAGACCTAAGAGAATTCAGGGCACCTGGATGTGGGCTTCTATGGGAACGGGGCAACAGAGCTCTAACCAGCTGTTATAGGGAGCAAATGCAGAGTGCTAAACACAGGGAAGGTGGAGAGAGGTTGTGTATGGTAGTAATATAGCATATACCAGTTTTCATGTTGGTAAGAAATGAGAGTAAGTGCTTAATTTTATAGAATATTGAGTCTTGAAAATCTTGCCTCTTTCCTCCTGATAATCTTATTTCTTACTAGTGTTACACTAGCAATATTATAAGATAATGGAAGTGGCAGCAAAGCTGAGTAAATGTTGTAGAGACTGTACGGTCAGCTTAGTTTTGTGAACAGAGGAAAACCAAATGAGGGTTCTAACTGCTGGATCAGAGCAGAGGGGAAGTGACCTTCCTTCCCCTCTCAGGCTTCTCCATATCAAAGTGTTAATCACCAAAGCTGTTGTTTCCCTTCCCTTGGCCTTCTCTGGGATAGATGGGAAATTTATTTTTTTTTTTAGTTGCTATGAGGGTGGTCAAACACCATAACAGGTAGCCCAGAGAGGTTGTGGAGTCTCCACCAATGGAGATATCCAAAACCCAACTGGGCACCTGGCTCTAGGTGACCCTGCTTGAGCAGTGAGGTTGGACTAGATGATCTCCAGAGATCCCTTCCAACTTCAGCCATTGGGGGATTCTGTGATTTATATTTGAGAGGCACTATATAGGGTTGAGTCTTATTCCATGGTAGGCACCAAACATGTAAGTGTCCCACACCTTTACCTTTGTGGTGATGAGGTGCCACAGGGACAGCAATTAAACCTTTCTTGTAGTAGGGTGTGGACTGCAGGATTTGCCCCCTAACACTGGCCTAGATGCAGAGCAGAAATCTTAGTCCTGAATGTTTGCTCTGTGGCAGCTGCTGCTCTTGATTACTCCCATGGAAATGCTGCATCCCTTCCCTGGCATATGGGTACAGGAGGCACAGGTAAGCCATTTGCTTAGTATCCTCCAAGATTCATCTTGCACAAGCTTTGGTCATTGGGATCAAAGATGAGGCTAGATGGAGGTGTCATCCTGGGGAGGACAGTTCTGCTAATTTTATAATAACATTTGGATCAGTAATTCATGTAGTTGCGTGAACAAAATTGTTTTGAGGTCTGTTTGCAAAGACTGAAACTTTGAGAAACACGAGGATTTGAAAAGCATGCTGGGGTCTCCAGGTGAGATATTAGCGGAGCATCAAAGAGGAGGAGGGAGGGATGCTTAAGTGCTGCCAAGAAGAGAAGCTGTAGATCTGTCATCTGGGAGGCATTGTTGGGCAACTGCTTGAAATAGTCAGAGGGATGCGACTTGGAGGGGGGAAAAGGGAAATGCACCCCAAGTACGGCAAATGAGGCCACTTCTTGGCCATTCAGTACTGCAGCAGGAGGGTGGCAGAGCTGTGTGTGGTGAGCTGCAGGCCTTATAACACCATCCCTCTCAACCTGGTGTTTCTGAGGGCCAGGCAGTAGAAACTGTACAAGGAGCAGCTCTCAGGCTTTGAATGTCTCAGTCACTGTTCCCAATGAAGCTCTGAACACATTGCTTGTGGCTCTCTGCCTCTTTTTGCACTCTTGAGTCTCAGCATCTGTAAAATGGAGATGATTACTGCTGCAGACATGTAGCATGTCACTGCAAAATCAAGAGGCCTTTCAGTAGTTGTACATTAACTATATGGGGGGGAAGCTAAATCTTACGAAAGTTTTTGGTTACCTGAGCAGACCCTGCAGGCATCTGGAGTGGCACTAGCCACGGCAGCAGGGCTGCCTGAAAATAGATGATCAGTCCTTAATAGAATGAATTAATCTTGGTGTTGCTTGTTGGCAAGCTGGCAGTTAAGTAAACACCTAATAGCCTTGGATTCATAGGCAGGTCTTTTTTTTCCTGCCACCTCCTGCCTTTTATTTCTTTTTTCTCTTCCTTAAAGGAAACTTGACTGCTCTTAGGCTGGTAAACTATCTAATCTGCAAGAGCCTTGAGATCTTAAAAAAGATATGCTCAGTGCATTCACCTGTAGGTTAGGAAGAGAAGCAAGTATCCGTGTTGGCGGCAAAGAGGAGGCAATTTGTAACCCTGTGCACATAAGGGCAATAGCTCCTGCTCAGGAACATTCCAGTCACCCTGGGAGTGGAGCAGCAGGAGAGCTCAAATTGGGATGTGTAGCAGTAGCAGGAGGCCTGTGCTGAGTAGGGCTTTCACTGGGTCCAGCCTGCATACTTTTTCAGCTGCATTATTGCACCTGCAGCCACGGTCTTAATTAGCTTTCCCTTCACAGGAAACAAAAATGCTAAATCTTTTGGCTAGATTCAGCAATGGCATTAAGGCCAGCAGGAGGGTGTCAGGGTGAAAATTTGTGTGAATGGAGCACTAATGAGTCATTATATGACAAGTTAACTGTTGGGCTTGTCCAGGAAGTTCTTACAGAAGTGGCTTTGTTTTGTAAAAGATGGGGGATTAATGCTCTACAAATTTGCCTTGGGCAGTTAGAAAGCTGCAAAGCTTTCACACCTGGACTGCCTTGTCCAGTTCTGGTCTCCCCAGTACAAGAAAAGTACAGTCCAGCACAGGGCCTACAAAGATGATGAACATGGAGCATCTCTCCTATTAGGAGAGGTTGAGAGGGCTGGGACTGTTCAGCCTGAAGCAGAGAATGCTCAGGGGGTTCTCATAAATGTGTATAAATACCTGATGGGAGGGCATGAAGAAGGAAGAGCTGAGTTCTTCTCAGTGGGTGCCTGGGTGAGAGTGACAGTATCAGAGGCAGTGGGCCCAAGCTGAAACCCTGGATATTCCATCTTATTCCATCTGAACACTTTTTTTTTTTTTTTTTTTTTACTTTCTATCTGTGAGGACAGTCAAATACTGGAACAGGCTGCTCAGGAGGTTGTGGAGTCTCCATCTGTGGAAATATCCAGAACTGACAGAGCCCTGAGCAAATTTGCCCAGAGAAAATATGGTAGGGATACAAAGGGTGAGGACGGGATGCTTATGTACTGTTAGGCACTGCGAGTTACTGTTCCCTGCAAGGGCAGGAACTGCCATTTCAAATTGGATTCTCAATAGAGGCTGCCAAGGGAAATAGACTCCAAGACTTGCATGTCCTCTTGGGATTTAAGGGCCTGCCTCATCCAGCAGCCAGCTATGCTGTGTGGATACTTGCTGCTCCCAGGTTCTGGGCTGCATCAGCAGAACACAATGTAAGAGTCAAGGCCAAGATGGAGTCATAGCAGTTACAAAGTCTTGTTCTCTGCTGGGATTTATAGTGCATGAGGTGGAGTCTGGGTATAACTCCTTCAGCTGTTGCCCTGCTCCCTTTCTCCAGTATGGCTTAGTGGGAAGGGAAATCAAGTTAATAGTGCTGCAGCATTTGCAGCATGGGTACACCTGTAAGCCAACCTAATTCCAGCCACAAGCTCCCAGCTGCTGTCCCCATAAGCAGCCTTGTTGGCTGGGTGATCTTGTTCACCCAAAGGTGTGCTTGGGATTACATCTCCACAAGGCTCTGGCCCTTACTGCAGTGTACTCCCAACTCCTGAAGTATGTGAGGGCTGTTTTCTCATCTTTCAGTTTGGGTTTGAGCTGTGGGAAAGGGATAGGTGGTGATCCTTCTCATCTGCACATGCGATGCTTTGCTTGTTTGTGAAGCAGCGTGTGTTCCCCATATCTGATGCAGGGCTTCACAAGGCAGGCAAGGGTCTTGCAAAGCTCCTTTAATGGTAAGGATGCAATGGCAGACCTCAATACCTTGCAGACTTCACTGGGGGAGAAAATCCTTCTCTTTTGGACAGGACTTGGAGAGCTCTGCTTTGTCTGGTGGATATTAAGAAAACACTTCCTTGCATCATATGTAGAAGTGTTTAGGGATATGAACTTGTTGTGGTATTCTTCTCTCTTCATCTAAAGTCTAGAAATTCCACAAATTTGCCCAATAGACATTTAAGATCACATAAAATGTCTAGTTAAGATCTTGGACTATGAAATACTAGTATTAAAAATAGTTCTTCAGCCTTGTGTTGGTAGTGTTGTGCTTGCCTGCTTGTGAAACAGTATTTGATTAAATGGCCATGGCTCCTCAAATAATACACTGTAGAATGCAGGTAACATGTATTCTTACCTGTATAAGCCAAACAGGATGAGAAACTAATAAAGCTAAGTAGTACACTGTGCCGCTGGGGATAAATGACTTGCTGCATATACACCGTAATGCAATAGTGGGAACAACTTGGATTTCCAAGGGACATTAAGACTAAATCATAGAATTATCCCTAGTGTATCTTAATAGATATGAAAACCTGTATTTTTTTATTACAGAAAGACAGACCTCTCTCATGTGTTTTGTAGGATACTTCAGAGCAGGTTTTTTCTTCTGGCTAACTTTTTCTGAACACCCTTTGAATTTCTGTTTGTGTTTTTCCTCTTAGAATCAATATTGAAAATACTTAGTTTGCTGAAAGGAAAAATATGAAGTGGGAAGAAGCAGCATTCTCAGTTGTATACAACTTTCACTTCTGTGTCGAAAGCCTGGGCAAACTATAAAAATAGTACTTTTTTTCTTTTTTTTGTTTGTTTTTCTTTTTATTACCACTCAGCATTAGCATATACTTTAAACATCCATTAGGTTTCTTAAGTTGAGAATTTAGAAGTAGAGATGCAACTTTGAGTCTTCCAATGAATACAAATGATTCTACTCATTTAAAGTAAACCTGACTATCTGCAACGTGTGTGTAACTCATGTAGTTTCTGTATACATTAATTCAGCGCAGAAGATAATTTCCCAATGTCCAGCTTGCATTTATGCATAGTTGAGGGTGCATCACCCAGTAGTACCATTTGCTGTGGATCTGATGTGAGCTCCTCATTGGACTGTGCTGATGAATCCAGCCCTGAAGGGTTCACAGGCAGGTGTCCAACCAGAAACAGTGTAAATCACCTCGTCTGTGGAGGTGGGCTTGCTTTAGCTGTTCCATAGACAAAAAGCTGCTGGACAGGTAGCTGGAATGTGTCCTTCCTGCAGTGACACTTGGTTTCCCATGGAAGGAGAATGGCTCTCTGTGCTTGCAGGACTCTGGCTTGACCATCGTGTCTTTGTGCTCCTTAGATTTGTTTTCTTGTTCAGTTCCAACACTGCTTTGTTTGGGTCCCCGTACCTTGTCGTAGTGACTACAGCTGGCTTGGGATCCCCAGCCCAGCAGGGCAGCAGCAGGGACTGAGTAAGCGGCGGAGTGACCTTCCAGTGCTGGCTGCTGGTGGTGGCAGACTACTGTGATGCCCTTCAGATGTTACCTGTCAGTCTTGCTTTTTATGATGGTGTTTTTCTTAACTTGGTTTTACCTCCCTACTGTGAAATTTACTTGGAAACAAAATTGCGTATGTAGTTTTTGTGGTCAGAAGGAAAAGCTGGAAGGCACCTCAAAAGAGTATCGCAAAAGTTTAGAGACAGGAAGGCAACGGAAAAAGATTCCAGTGTTTGTCCTTCTATCTCAAAGGAGTTCTAATTAAATTACTTATGATGTTTTTTTATTGAAGATGTTATTTTTTAGGAGTTGGTGACTGTAGCCTCTTCATTATGGTGACAATGGCAGAGAAGTTGGTAATGATTATAGCTTTTAATAAGGTGTTTTGTTCTAGTAAACTAAACTCCCATGTAATCCTAGAATTACTAAACAGGAATAGCTTGGAATTTTTCTTTTTGACTTGTGATTGCGGATGCAAGACCTTTTCTGAACCTGCTGTCCTCAGTGTAAGCATAAGCTGCCATCTCAGGTAGTTGCCCTTCTACTATCTTGCTAAGTCTGTATGTTTTTTTCAGAAGGTAGCACCCCTTTCTTTCTACCTTTACTCTTCTTGGAAGGTAAATCAAAATTGATATATCAATGAAAAGCCTTTCACTGATCTGGTGAGAGTTCATTCTAATCTTTCAAGATGTGGTGGATTTAAAACGGATTTATCTTATCTACCTAATATGATTTAAATTAACGGCCTCTAATCAAGATGTACCAACTCTTCTGGTGAGTTGTGCATTCTCATACCCTGTTTTCTTAAGCAATGTCTGCAGCTCTGGAGAGGGAGCTGAAGAGATGTTACTTTCAAATGGAAATGTGCCATTTCCTTTTGATGCAGACAAACTGCTTCCTTTTGCTTCTCAAAGCAAAAAATAAACTGAGGGCCTTCTATTTCACAGCTGTCCTACCTCCGCAATTGTGTGGTGGCGAGGTAATGTAAGGAGAAATTTCAGTTGCTGGTGCAGTGGGCTGCATTAAAACCCTTGCTCACAAATCAAAGCAACCTTCCTTGGCAGGTGGAGGGCGGACAGCAGTGTATTCCTCTTTTATTAGGTGGGGTGTGTATACGTTGTGGTCATCTTGGTATCATTTACAGCAGAGTTGGGTGCAAGCTGTTAACCTGCTTTTTCATCCCTAACTATTAATGTCATCTTCAGTGATCTTTGTGACTTTCTCGGTAATGTTGATTAAGTTGGGTATATAGGGGTCCAAGCAAGAAAATTCTATGGTTTGTGTATGTGTTTGCTTAATTTTATAACAGAAGTTATTCAGCTTGTTGCCCACTGGTAAGTAGAAGCTACTGAACTTTATTCCTCTTACATCTGCTGCATTTGTCCACTGTGTCTTGTCGGACAGTCACCTCTGACCTGGGGACAGGGTTGTGATTCTAGATTAGAGCAGCAGCAAGGAGGCACCTTCTGTAAATGACCTCTGGATCTGAATAACCAGTCTAGTCACAAACACTGCTGATGTCCTTGTGGATATTGCCATATTGGTCAGACTGAAGAAGTCAGACAGGTTTCTCCCACCTAGATTTGGAGCTGTCTTGTTCTTTGCCTTTGGCTAATACCTGTCTGTACTTTCCTTCCACTTCCTGCAGGTAGATGCAGTGCGGGTGAACGTCAACAGCAGCTCTGAGAACCTCCAATATCCTGTCCTGTTTGTAGTTCGCCAGCAGAAGGGAGTGCTGTCATGGCAGGTCCCACTAATTTTGCGAGGCCTGTAAGTACTGGAGTCTCTTCCTTGTAACACGCTGGTCTGCCAGCTGTATCTGGCATCAGCCTTTCTCAAGTGCTGGATCTTCCTACTTGTGTGGACCCCAGGGCTTGGTTACAAAGCACACTTGCTTATTGTTAGCTGAACACAGGAAGACCAAGATTTGGTAGGTAACCTCTCACTTGGCAGCCCGCTCTCATCTCTTAGTTTCTCAAATAGGTACATGGAGTACTAGAAGGTTTCTCTGCTGGGGATCTTTGCCTGTCACTAGTCAGTTAATCTACCAAATGGCACTGTCATAATTTCCACAGTTGCTTACAGTGCTTGCAAGTAGTTATTTGACTCTAGTTTGGAGCAGGGTTTGAACAAGCTCTTGAAAGAGCACCCTAACTGCTGTGTTACAGTGCATTTGAGGAATAAGGGTGCTCTTGTTTCTCACCCCAGGTGCACCTGCATTGAATCTATTCTGGAGGGCGAGTGGTTGTTTTAGGGGTGTTTTCTGTGTGAAAGGTATGCTGCTGTGTAGCTTTAGCAATGTCAGAGCTAGTTAGGCTGCAAGTGCTGAGACTTTGCTGACACTTCAGACCAGGCATAGGAGTAGTTACATTTATACAGTCCTAAAATTACATTTGGCCCTTTGAAGGCAACCATGAGACTGATGTGGCCCCCAGTGAAAATGAGTTTGAAACCCCTGCTTTAGACCATCTGAGATGTGAAGCTTCATCCTGTGACTGAATCCTGACAACAGGCAGCAAATACCCTGCAGTGTCTTGCCTGATGCAGGGGATGGTTACAGCAGCAGCTGTTCTGGGCTATCATTGCTCTCTCTGCCTCTACCGAAAGGCAGATGTTCTAGATCTGCAGATGGCACAGGCAGCCTCCAGGGAAGTGAAATGCTGGGGCTGGCCAATCCCTTGTGCAGACCACGAGAGGCAACTGAGGTGGAGTTTGAGCTCTGGGTGAAAGACTGAATTGTCCTGGCTTTTCAGATTAATATTTCAGTTATGCAACCGGGAAAAACAGTGTCATTCTTAGACCTGCAGAACAACTTTTTAACTGCTGTCTCTCTCTCTTTCTCCTTCAATCCAATTTTGCTTCTCCCCTTCCCTTGGCTGTTGTAGCTATCAGAGAACCTACAATTACCAAGAAGTGAGTCGGACCCTCTGTCCCTCAGAGCCAACACCTGAGACAAGACCTTCTGACCAGACTATATTTGTGGAGGTCTCTTCCATGGCACCATTTAATATCGCATATGAACTGCTAGTCACCAGGCTCGAGAACTTCCAACTTGAGTAAGCTGGGATGTGAGAATACAAATTTTATTTCTTCATGTGTCTGTAATAAAAGGAGTTGTTTTTTTTTACTGCCTACTCTTCCCTTGTTTTTCCCTCCCAGAAAAAAAAAAAAATCTTTTGCTTAATCTGAAGGTATTCTGTGTGTATTCCAAATCTGAAGGTATTCTGGGTGTATTCCAACTCTGAAAGTTTTAGACTTCAACATGCTGGCATTTCTTTTCTAGGACCAACAAAGCCTTTAACTTCACTGCCAGTCCTTCCCAGCCCCAGGTAAGGAGCAGTCCTGTGTGGCATTGCTTGTATGTCTTACCACATCCAAATGGTTGATGTGATCTTTTGTTAGAGATGGCAAAAGTGTTAGTGTTGAATTTTCTGCAGATACAGTGAGGAGGTAGCAGTGCCTCAGCCTCTCTAGGGGCACAATTGAGTCCTCTTGCAAAGCAAATAAGTGAACCAAAAACTACGACCCAGAGCAAATGAATGTCATCTGCAGTTCAGGAAATTCCAGAAATGTACAAAATTCCAGAGGTCATTGGGCTGCTACACTTCATGAGATCTAAGACAGTGTGCACCAGTGTCTTGTTCCAGCCAACAGTGGTTCAGTTGCCCTAGTGTGACTAGACAAAATTCAGTCTTTACTGGCGAAAAATAAATATATAAATAGGTAAGCTGTAAAGGTGCAACAGAACTCAGACTGCTACTCCTTGCTCAGGCAGCAAGCCAAGTTCTGAAGTGATAAATGAAATGCCTCATAAGTCTGGTTATTCAGAAGACAGCACACATGTACAGCACATCCAGCTGAGCAGCCTTGTTTAGAGCCCAACAGATACAAGAAGTCCTCTCTTGACTGAAAATGCTGTTGGCAGTAACTATAGTGATAGCTTGTAGACCTGGGAGAGTATGTAATTTACCCAGGCTGTCTGGTACTTCATTTTTGTTGTTGCTGTCATTGTTGGTAACACCACTTAATTTTAGGTTTCCTATTACCAGGTATCCCAGCTAATCTTCTTTTGCTGTCAAATGTCTTAAGCTGGTTTGTGCACACATGCCGTATTTTCTGTTACGGAAACATAGGGAATGGTAGTGGTTCTTTATAAAACCTCATTACTTAGGATCTTGTAATTTGAATGTAGAGTGTTTAGGATCTGGCCTGGAATTAACTTTGTGACTTTTGTAACAATTAATGTGAGATTCACTTTTAATTATAGGCCAGATGTACAGTCTAGAAGATATGTGCTTCTTCATCGGTCCAATGCTGAGGTTTTTGTAAATCTAAGTATTAAGAAGTTTGTAGGGAGAAGAGTAAAAAAAAAAAAAAAGGCAATTCAAAATCTAGATGAGTGTTGGAATAGCCTTAAGACTAGAAAAAGACAAGCATAACAACCGTAGAAGTTGTTGTCCAGAGCTCAGCTCATGCCTGAGGGCAGAAGGAGAAATTAAATATGCTCATATAGGCGAGGAGTATTGTCTGGGTCTGTTTATACCACTCACAGTCTGCAGGAGAGAAATGCAGGTCTTAATGCCCCTTGTCTGGTATAAGTGTGGCTTAAAAAGAAAATTACAGAAATGTCCTCATGAGTGACTTCCTGAAGGACCTAAAGCTTTCCAAGGGTAGTGCACCTGGGGAAAAAAGGAGCTCAGACCACCAACGTTCTTACTTGGTGGAGAGATAAAATGTGCTCCGCTGAAGAAACCAGCTTGGTGAGTTTTCAGTTTGTAAGGACTAGTGGTTGGAGCCAGCACTCCCTCAGCAGTGAAGGGACCCTGCTTGGAGGGGGGTGGTGGGAATAAGTGCTTTAGTAGAAATGGGCAAACTTGGAAAAAGCCTGGGTGATTTCTTACTTATCACTGCCTTTTCAGCTGGGGGCCCTCCTTCCTGGGAAGGAGATGGGGGAAAGCAAATCTGAAAGGGCTGGCCCTTGCTCTGCCCTAAGATTTATGTGGCATAAAGAATGTCTCAGGTTAACGATTTTGGAGCAGGAGCTTCAGTAGTTTCCCTCCCCATGGGCTATGCCTGCCCCCAGTGCAGGTGACTGTAAAGAAGGGAGGAAGGTAGCTGGTGTCTGTCCTCAGCCTTGTGTCCCCTCTGAGGTGGGGTGAAGTGCCCATCAGCCCCTTGTGGTAGCTCTGACTGTGAACCTGAGCTCTCAGGGTCTGGTCTCCAAGCGGGATGGTGGGAGTCCTTGCAACAAGCCTGCCTGCTGGGTCAGGCACAGAAACCCTACTTCTGCAGCAGCTGGCTGGTGTAGTACATCAAACTTTTAATGGAAAAATGTGCAAGTGATGTTGTCTGGGGCATCTTTTTGCCCTCATCTGAAAAGACCCTTGCAGGGTAACAGGGAAGGGTATCTCCTGACCCCACAGACTGTCCTGTGGGCCCACTCAGAGAATGGAAACAAAAGAAACATCATTCCTTGCGCCCAGAGTAAAGGTGGGAATACTGACAGATGTTAGTCTTTCCCAATTTTTTTCAGAGCTATAGCTGAAATATTTTCAAAGCTGAAGTGAGAAGTGAAAACTACCTTTACCCCTTGCCCTCAAAACCAAAGAAAACAAAAAAACCTGAATCCTACAACTAATATCAGGCATTTATTTCTGAAACTCTTCACAGTTTCAACCATTTGACTTAATACTTTCCACAATACTTTCTGTCTTTGAGGCAACTCATCTGAGAGAAACTCTGTGATATGTTCCATATATAAAGTACAGCCAGCAGTGTGGAAACACCTGGAAATTACTCATAGCAACATAAAATGGAGTAGAGTATGCAATGAAGTCACTTTAGCTTGATCACGTGGAAAAAAGCTTAAGAGGAGCAGAGGCTATACTGTATCTTGCATGTTGAAGATGTCTGTGTGCTGTGCAAGGGGGAGAGTTGTCTGTATGTATTTAATCTGCTTTTCTATACTATAAGATCCTAATATTTGAAGTCTGGATTTTTGTGAAAGCCCTGCATATCCAACCCCAAAGCCCAGCTTGGTCTGTGCAGGTATCTTAGTGGGGTCAGAAGTTACTGGCAGGGGTGATTTCTGGGCTGTAACTCTCAGTACTCTGCTTTCTCCTCAGTATTTTCTGTACAAGTTTCCTCAGGATGTCGATTCAGTCATTATTAAAGTGGTGTCTGATGCAGTCTACCCGTGCTCAGTTGTCTCCGTCCAGGATATTGTGGTAAGTCTGAGCGGAGAAGGGTAAGGAGCTGCCTGCTGGAGCTCTGTGTCTTCCTGTGAAGGGCTCTCTGCCCCAGCAGAGGGAAAAGCCCTAGGAAGGGCTTCACCCTAGTGTGGTGGTGGTGAAGAGAGCCCCTGAAAGAGAAATTAAAATCTTGTAGGAAGGAGGCAAGGAAGTTGTGGAGTTCAGGCAACTCATAGAAAGATTTTTATTGCCAATAGGTGAACAAGCTGTTCCTCTCCAGCCTGTCCGTAGGGCATTTGTGAGGTTTAATACCCTGCTGCCTGTCTCTCTGCAGAGTGGTATTGGGTGGGATACTGGTGGCTCAGGGAGGGGACAGTGCTGTCCCCTTGTCTTTTCCCTTGCTCAAGGCATCATGGGGAACTTCTGATTTCCAGACATGAAGTCTCTCCTCCTTTCCAATTTGATTTGCTCTCCATGCAATTACTCATTCCCTTTCCTGGGAAGGGGAGAACAGCTGTTCCCTGCCATGGAGGTTTGCTGTTGCTTGCAGCTGGGAAATAGTCTGGTATTTATCCTCATTTCCCACGTCCCTGAATGATGCAAGGACCTGCAGTGTAGGAGCAGCAAGATGTTGACAGAGTTGCAAGATGCCTTGGCTGCTGCCTCTGAAGTCCTGGCAGACACCTTTATTACCTGGGGTGGGGAGATAAATGGGTAACATTAACTCCTACCTGCATCCCCATGTTTGAATGGTAGAAGGGCAGGAGGGGAGACTGACACGTCATTTTCAACCAGCCAGGTACTAAGAGTAGTAGAAAAGAGTAAGGTGGCTGAATCCTCTTTGGGGATTAAATTGCAGCCCTCTTGTGAGAATGTCAACATTGTGAGTGCAGCTGCAACTGGTGTCTTCAGAGAGGCTTTTCTGACTTCTGAATGGATCCTGATTGTTTTGTTCTCTTTGTCAACCCAAGCGGGGCCTTTTTCTGCTGCTCTGCACTGTCTGTTCTCCTGCTGACTCCCTAAAAAATCAATTTGGATTTTGTACCTGGTTTAATCCTTAGTTGTGTCTGTTTCAGTGCCCAGTTTATGACCTGGACCATAATGTGGAGTTCAATGGTGTTTACCAGTCTATGACCAAGCAGGCAGCTATAACAGTGCAGGTGAGACACTGATTTTTTTTTTTTTTTTTTTTTTTTTCCATTGGTGTGTAGATTGGAGTTTTTTGGTATTTGTTTGTTTGTTCCTGCCCCCACCCATCACTGGCTTGTCTTGTGCATCCTTAGTTTTATTTTGTTGATTCTGGTGTGGCTGCAATCCTTTATTTTTATTAGATCAGCTGATATAAGTAGAAGAAGAGATGTAACCTTTCACTACAAAACCTTGCTTACATTTGCTTAGGTAGGCATGTTACGTCTTAGGTGCTGAGGCTCTAGATCAGAGTGGCTGCAGCCAGGTGTCTTCTGTTCAAGCCTTGGCTCTTCCATCACTGGGTGGTGGTAGTGGGGCCTTAAAATAAGCAAAGCTTAGGTAGATGGTTTGCACTAATCAAAATAAATAAACACATTAGCATTGGTTTGCTTGTACTGGGGCACTGCTGTACTGCATACTGGTGAAATCAATCAGCTTATTGCCAGCAAGACAGAAGCCAAGCTTTGTCCAGAACAGGCAGGTCTCTGTAAGCCTGGTGCCTGCGTAGCAACTAAAACCTGATCTCTGGCCCTGTGGAGATCACCTCTGCTTTGTACTGGAGGGAGAGGCTACTTCACTTCTCATAGATCCTGTTGTCTTCTGTCCTCCCATGCAGAGAAAGGACTTCCCAGGTGAGCAGTTCTTCGTTGTGTTTGTCATAAAGCCAGAGGATTATGCCTGTGGGGGTTCTGTGCCTTCCTCCGTTCATGGTAAGTTGTGCTGGGAGGCAGATTTAGTTGCTTCATGCAGGTGGTGGAGCAGCGGAGTCCTTGGGGGGCCTTCCTGTGGGATGACACAAGGATGGTCATATAGTTATGTCTTATCCAGGTAGCTGTGAAGAAGACTGAAGTCCTTCCAGGTGTTTCTCTCTTATCCGAAAGCTGTCAGTGGAGCTGTACTGGCAGGGTGTGCTAAGCCCTGCTGAAAAATAACAAGTTGCTAGCATGGCATCATGCACAGTAGTGTTTTGCCAGCAGAGGTTTGGGCGAAGGCAAAAATGGTGTCCCAGGATTTGTGGTGACAGAAACTGCCCTTTGAGGACTAGATGAATAGGAGATGAGATGCCTGTGGGATTCAGGCATCCGCACTTGAGCAATATATGGAAGACTCAAGCAGGGATTTCTAGTCTGAAAAACAGGCTGTGGGTAGAGGTGAGCTGAAGGAAGCACATGGAAAAGGCTGTACATTTAGAAATCTGGGAAAGGTTTAGAGCAAAACCACACACATGTTTTAGTGAAAAGCCAGGCCCTGGTGTTTTTGCAGGTGCCAAGAACTGAGATAAGGGCCAGAGATTGTTAATGTTTGGTTGTTTTTACATTTGGTGTACACTTTGTATCTCACAGGGAATGTCAACCGTACCTGGAACTTGCAGCGGACAAAGAACCTTCAAGTGACAATTGTGCCCTCTATTAAAAGTCAGTGTCTTTGTGCTATATGCAGCTTTATGGGGGGACTTGGTGGTTCTGTGTAGGAGGGTCTGGCTGGGACAGCAGCCCTCTGGTGGGATGGGGCAGAAAGCACCAGCAGAGGAGTCAAAGCTGTTGCAGCCCTGGTCCCTTCCAGGAGGTGTTGCGTGGCACACCAGCTGGCAATGGGGGTGAAGAAATGGTGGGAGACCTTGCAACATGTGCTGGTGATTTGTCTTGAAGGACTGTTTGGGGCTTGGCATTGGCACCAGGTGGTATTGGGAAAAGCAAGACAGGAGCACTGGCTCCAGGAAGGGCTATCTCTGCTCTGTGAGCTGACTGATGCTTTCTCTTCCCTCAGAGTCCGTTTATGTCCAGGCCATGTTCTTCAGCTTCCTGAGTTTCCTCTCCTTTTACTTGGGATCAGTGGTGGTTGCTTTTGTGCACTACATCAGGTGAGTTGAGGAGTTTTACAATAACAGCCTTTCTGTTTCTCTTCCTGCAGTGAATTCAGGGCAAGTGGGGCAGCAAGCATCTGAACAGAGCAGTGAAACAAGCTCATGACTACTCAGTGGGCTCCTACTGACCAAAGTGTGTGTGTGTGTGCGTGCTCTTTCTTGCTGTTATTTTTAATTTGTTGTGAGCATATGTACTGCTTGGCACCTGCATTGAAAGAGGTGGTATTGGCTTCTTAAGCATCACACTGATGTGTGCCTCTAGCTCCTTCTGTGCTTTCAGTAGATTCTATGTGCTTGGTCCCCTGAGTAGGGGAGTTTGGTTTGGGAAGGTGTTCTGAGAGTCTCTCCCAACACAGAGTGCACGATGGGACAGTCATGTAACTGGTTGTCCTGGCTCTGGTAGATAATTGAGGGGGTAAAAAAGCCCTCTGTTGCTTTGGAAATCTGAGAGGTAGACAGCAAACAGTCATGGCTGAGCCATGCCTGGTCCAAACAGTATTTTGTTTATTTGTTTTTTTAGAGCTTGCACAGTGTTTAACTGTTGGTGTCCTGGATAATCCTGCCATGGCTGGCAGGTGGTGGGCCTTATTTGCTATCTCATGAGAACTGCCTGTTCTTTTTCAGGGTTCGGAGGAAGGCTTCAGCTGGGAGATTGAGTCCTGAGGATGGTAAGGTGTCAGCTTTAAGTGGACAGCACAGGTCCCAGATCAGACAAGAGACTGTTAGTCAAGTACCTTCTGTCCCTTCAAACTTTCTTCCCTGTACATGTACCACATAGGCTCTGCTGCTGAAAGATGTTAGAGCTTTTTCTTTGCCCTCACAAGAGAGGGCATTTGAAGCAGGCTGTCCTGAACCTGGTCCTGACCTCTGCCCTGAGGCACTGGCTTTTAGACGGGTGGAGGGAAGGGCAAGCCTTCGCTAGACCTGGCTACAGGCTAATGTTACTGCTGCCAGGTCTATGAATTTTGAAACAAGGCACCTTGAGCTTGTCAGCTCTTATGCTTTATGATTTCCTCTGCCTGGTTTAAGCATGGTGTCTATTTTTTAAATTTAAATTTTAATTTGTTTTTAGCTAGGAGTTGCAAATAACCAAGTGAATGAATGACTAATGCAGTTAGGTAGTTACAAGTGTTTCTGTTATTTACTTTGGCGTTGGATTAAGTTTACTTCATGCTGCACCCACATTTTGACATACTGCAGATTTCTGCATTAAAAAAAAAACATAGCTGCATCTAAGAGGCTACCAGTGAAAGACAGAAATTTTTGTCATGTGGATGGGGGGCTACTGGGACTTTCTGCTTTCTGGAGAAGTGAGAGAAGCTGGCCATCTCATTTTGTTTAAATATTAGTGTCTGCAAAGTAGTTCAAAGCATTGGTCTGAGGATGAAGGCATCATCATTTGTACCTCCCTTCTGGGGAGATGGAGGATATTATGTTTTGGTAGCATTGAAAGGTTCTTGGTGTGTTCCCTTTTTTTAATCCCCAGCTTATTCAGTTTCTCCAGTCTGCTATGTACGACCAGATAAGCATACTAGTATAACTAAGCTGTGCTTAAAGGATCAGCAGTGGAACTTCACTCTGACCTGGCATTACTTGAGTTAATATTTCTACCAAGTGCCTGGGGGCATTTGGCTTCTCAGGAGTGGCTTCTTTAGCCACTGAGATCCACATAGACGTCCCTGTGTGTGGAATGTGCGTAAAAGGTTTTCTTCACAACCAAATGAGCAGGGGACTGTAAAAATGTGCTTAAAATATTCTAATTTTATGTCATTTGGGATGTATCCTGCTGTGAGACAACAGCATGTCTTAGAGCGCTGGAGAAATGGGAAGGGCCTGTGTGGAGTTTGGGGAAGCTGAAGGGACCTGACCGAGGCCCTGGAAGAGCTCCAGGATGCTGAGACAAGGGGTCACTGTCTAAGGCAAGGAGGCACAGTCTCAGCTGGGTGAGACTGGCAGCCCCAGGGAGTGCTGCTGGTTCTGCAGCTGAGGGTTCAAGTACTGAAGCCAGATTAGAAGCTGCTTTCCAAGCTGCCCTGGTAAGAGGTGGAAGTTAAATTCTGATGCTTGTGAAAGTTCCCAAAGAAGCTGCAGGGCACAGATGCTGTGCTTAGCATTGACCTGGAGGACAGATAACTGGTTTCCTGGGAATGGAGGATTGTTGAACAGTATCCCTGTGAAAGGACAGAGGACCACAGTTCCTTCAGAGTTTGCAGGTTTCCTTCCAGAGCCACCTGCTCCATCTGTGACCTGTCTTCTCCCATTTATTTTACACCACATTCATAGAGTACTTTCCTCCAGGAAGAAACCATGTCCTATCCTCGTGCTGTTTCTTTTTCTATTGTGTCTCTTCAGGGTGTGTGTCTGTCTGACTGATGTCTATAAAATGGTAACTAGCATCTTCCCTGTCAAGGAATAGTTTGGGTTGGAAGGGACCTTCAAAGGTCATCTAGTCCAACCCCCTTGCAATGAGCAGGAACATCTTCAACTAGACCAGGTTGCTCAGAGCCCCGTCCAGGCCTTGAATATCTCCCGAGATTGGGGCATCTACCACCTCTCTGGGCAACTTGTGCCAGTGTTTCACCACCCTCATAGTAAAAAATTTCTCCCTTATATCTAGTCAGAATCTCCCTTCCTTTAGTTTAAAACCATTACCCCTTGTCCTATTGTTACAGGCCTTACTAAAAAGTCTGTCCCCATCTTTTTTATAAGCTCCCTTTAAGTACTGAAAGGCCGCAGTAAGGTTTCCTTGTAGCCTTCTCCAGGCTGAACAACCTCAAATCTTTCAGCCTTTCTCCATAGGAGGTGTGTTCCTTCTGTTCTCCAGACCACCCAGGGCACACTGGCTTTCTCTTGACTTTTTTTTCTCTTCTTCCCACCCACTGGAGTTTCTTTTCCTCCAAAGTACCCCTGGGCCTCCCCTTCCCTTTCCCCACCAAGAAAATGTGGATGGAGGTGCAGAGTAATCTGTCTCTCCCTGTTGTCTTTGAATATCCTGCGACTCCATGTGCGCCTTTGCTCTTGTCACCCATCTTGTGCCTGGCTTCTGTGGTTAACTTTTTTTTAATCCTGTGGGACACCTTCCATTCCACATCATCACTGTCTGGTAGAGGCAGTAGCTGGAGGAACCACACCTAGTGCGATACATTTACTTTGCTGACTCACACATGGGGAAGTGGGACTGAAATTAGTAGGTGAGCTGGATCTGAAGCAGATGTTAGAGACAGGGCAGGGTGCCTTTTCTCCTTGGCCTCCCTGCTTTGTCTAGATTTAAATATTCCCGTGGTTACTTGGGAAGAGAAGGTTGACAAGTCACTTGAGAGCATAAAGCCTGGTAAAAAAAGGAAGGAGCATCAGTGTGGAACAGGCTTAATGGGAGAAGGAAGGGTGCATGTGCCTTGGTGTCGTGAACATTGGGAAATTATTTTCTCTCCATCTTCCCAGTGATCTGGACTTCCAAATGACTTTAAAGCAGCAGGAAAAACTGCCTTGAGAGAAGGGAGGGTTGCCTAGCAGGTGAAGAGTAGAAGGTGGATCTTGTTCCTGCAGCAGCCTGCAAAAACATCCTGCTAATTTCAGCTCAGGGCTAAAGAGGTGTCGTGTGGGGGGCTGTGGTGTGCCAGAGCCTTCCACCTGGTGCTCAGTCCATGCCATGTTGTCCTTTTCAGATGTTCCTCTAAGCTGTTTGTTGTCCAGTCAGAGGGATGGAGCAGGAGGGTAGGGAAGCTGAAATGGAGACCAATTCTTAGCCCATGGCCCACCAAGCATAGTGGGTGTGTCAAAGGAAAGCAGTAGTTTGGACTTGAAACATCAAATGTCATTGTTGGATGGGTGCTGCGCTGCATAGGAGTTGGGCTCAGGCAGGGAACAGTTTTGGAACTCTTTACATATGTGGCTAATGGAAATGGTATAGAAACTCACACAAAGTGTTACAAAAGTGCCCTGAATTGCTAGCTGTGAAGAGGAGTCTGCCTGTACCTGTCAGTCTGGGACAGATCAGGTGCTGGGAAGCCAGAGGTGCAGGTTGGGAAGACAGACCACGGCCAGTCTGCAGTAAGATTGCTTGGCTTTAACTACTATCCTGTGTCCTATGTCCTTTGCTGCTGACTGGCCACATGATATTGTTAGGAGGGTGAAGCTTTACAAGCAGCTGGGCCTGTCTCGCTGTTTTTCACCACTGAAAGATGTGGTCCTGCTCCTTCTGCTCTTTTTCCCTCCCTTTTGGGGAGATGCGTGTTTGACCCCTCATTGAGGGGTTTCAGCTGACTTTGTTTACTGATGTATTTGATGCCAGTTCAGCAGCTGTGCCCAACCACAGGGGGATCAAACAGGTATCAGGCAAAAAGAGAGACTGAAGCCAGATGGTGAAGGTCCCAGTGCAACCTGACTGGGAGATGCAGCCCTCCTTGTTTCAGGTGTGTGGGCAGGAGGCAGGGACGTCACAGCCCCCAAAGGTTTGCCCCCTTGTCATCAGCACAAGATCATGACTGCTTTTTTGCATGGAGCAGTTTTGCTTTCTCCTTGCTTGATTAAAACTACGTAGCAGCCGTCTTGCCAAGGGCTGTCTACAACTCTTCCAGGGACAACTGGAGGCAGCAATATTTGAATAGATCAATGTGTGAGGAGGAGAAAGAGAAGAAGTTCATAAGGGTGCTCTGAATATCGTGAGACTTGCTCTAGAATTTGCCAAATCTTGCAGCCCCATAATGTGATTCCTGCAAAGTGCTGGAGGGAGGCTCATGTTTTGTGAGCTGAACTGGCAGCCTGTGTGTGGAGGCTGAAGGGAATGGGTTTGCTTCAGGTTGCAAAGCAAAGGTTTCCCTTTTGCACAGTGTTCCCATGGGGGGACTGCCATCTGTTTTGGAGGAATACCGTTTTTCCCAAGCCCCTGCAGCTCTTCAAGCTGTTTGTGTTCACCTCAGAGATGTTTTACAGCACTGACATGAAACTAATTGTCCCTTTTGGATCTATTTCCACAGGATCTGGGATTATGACATCTTCACACCCCATCACAGCCAGCACCCCTGAGGGAAGCAGCTATGGTGCTATTGGTACAGTATCTTCCAGAACTTGGGGCACAGGGAAGCATCTGCCTGGGGTAGGAGAAAGCGCTTTAAAGTGCTTTAAAGCCAGAAAGAATAAAGCTGCAATCTGGTTTAGGAGCAGCTTGCAACTACTTGGAAAAAAAAAATACAGCTTGGGAAGTTCAGGTTGCAATTTAAGGCAAAACATCTACATCAAAAAGGTGGCAAATCTTTGGAAGAGGTGGTCAGAGATCCTCTGTCATTGGAAATGTTCATCTCAACTAGACAAAGCCACAGTCACCTGATAAGTGTTGGTGACAATGCTGCTTAAGGCAGGTGTCACCCAGCTGTTGGGCTGTGAAGGTGTGATATCTCTGGACACCTGACAAAGAAACACGGAACTGATATTTCATGAGGTCTGGGGAAAAAAATCAGGAGGATTTAAGTCCTGCAATAGCACTACTCTACCCCCCCTTCCCCAGTCCCTAAGGTAGTGCTTTAAAAGCATTTGGGAAATGAAACCTGTGTTCTCCTTAGGCCAGTATGGGCAGAGGGCTGTCTGGGAGCTTGGCCAACCTGTGGGAAGTGCAGGCAGGTCCTGCTGACCTGCAGGTGACCAATACTGTGCATGCAATGGGAGTAAAGCTGATGCTTTCCCTGCTTTGAAAAATTGTCTTTCTCCCTCTTTGTCTTTTGTTCTACAATATTTTTAGGTAAGCTTATCTATAAAGCTCATATAAAATCTGGAGATTAACTAGGTCAGCCTTTTTCTGACCCCTGAACAGTATGCTTCTTTTCCTAGAGCTTTTTGGCTTGTCTCAGGCTTCCAGATTTCAGAGTCCAGGTTAGTAAGGGTAGAAAATATTATAGGTGAAAAGTAATAGAATAAAGGATGGGGAAAAACAAAAATGCTGCAGAGCAGGGAAGATGGTCCTTGAAAATGCTTTTAGCTGGTATTTGAGACTTTTAGGAAGGTTTGTGATCATGGAGAAACTTGATCCCTGAGGTGACTGCATCAGCTTGTCCCAGCAAATTGTGGCTGATGTCTGGGGCAGCTTTCTTGTTGCTGTGCATAGAGGGATTAAACCTTTACCCTGCCTGTTTCCTTCTCTGTGCTTTGCTCCAGACGAGTCAAGCTCCAGTGGTGGACATCAGTTGTCTTCCCCTGAGCGCAGGCCACCAGCTGGTTCTGACACAGACAGCTCTGTGGAGGAGGAGAGTGACTTCGACACCATGCCAGAAATTGAAAGTGATAAGAACGTCATCCGCACTAAGGTACAGCTGGCATTACAGCTGTGGCTGTGATGCTGGGCCATGGAGACATCTTGGGCCAGGACCAGCACTAGTCACTTGCCAGGGTTTTTAAGCTGCTTCCCTTTCAGGGGGATTTAATCTAATAAAGCTGAATGTGCTTTTTAGTGCTCTTTCAGAGCCTAGAAAGTTTTTCTGCTGGGTGAAGTGTGCTGCTGAAATGAGTGTTTTAATATGGAAAATCAGAATGTATTGGGGACTTTTAAGAAAGGAGGAAGAAGCCCAGAGTGTCCCAGAAAGTCCAAGGAGGTGAGACAGCATAGGGAGAAAATAGTGTGCAACAGTAGATAGTTATCTGATATGAGTAGTGTGACTGCAGTGGATGTACAGAGGGACTTTAAACTGGCAGCTCTCAAACTGCCTCTTTTTGTCATCCTGCACTGCTCTGTGTGGTCAGAACCATTCCTGGAGGTCAGAGGGTTTTGCAGAACTCATTACCCACAGAATCATGGGATACAATGATCTCACTGTGTAAAAGAAAAAAAAAAAAAAGGTCCAAATAGCACCAAATTGCATGTTGTCCAAATACTTCAAGATCTTCTACTGGCTTCTGTAGTCTTTCATTAGTTCTTTTCTCTTTTCTTTCTACTTTCCCCACCCATTAATGTTTTAGGTGTTCCTCTATCTATCAGACTTGTCCAGGAAGGACCGAAGGATTGTCAGCAAAAAATACAAGATCTATTTCTGGTAAGGAGAATACAAACTGGTAAGGCCCAAGCTATGAACCCAGTCTCTAGTTGTGGAATCTGTCCACATGCCCTACTTCTGAACCACACTTTAGACCTGAGGAAATTCTTTGAGCTGTCCTGTTACACATTTTGACCCTGTTACAACCAGTAACTGCAGATCCATGTACCTCAAATAAGGATATTTATGGACCAGTACACACGTGATCCTGGTAATGGGTTTCGGTTTGCATAGTTGCTTTGAAGTACGGTAACAACAATTGTGCTGAGACATACTGGAGAAGGGGATAAATTGGCACTCAAATACAGCTTGTGGTCTGCATCCTGGATTTTCTCGTGCCCTCAGCATTTACCTCCTCCTTGCATTTGCTCTTCTGCTTCAGGAGATCACAACCAGAAGCATAAAGCTCTAGCTGGGAGAGCAGGGTCGGAGCCCTTCCAAGGTGTACTGATTCCTCTGCAAGCACCATGGGGCTCTGTCCTGAGTGTACACCTATTGTTTCGGTGTGTATAACTGCTGCCACTGTCTCCTCTCTGCAGGAACATCATCACCATTGCAGTGTTTTATGCCCTGCCAGTCATCCAGCTCGTCATCACTTATCAGACGGTGCGTTGGGCTCTGTGTGGCTGTCCCCTGTGCTTGGGTACTCTTGCCTTTAAAATTGTTCTGTGATGTCATGGCCTAAGGATGGTGTGACCCAGATCACCCAGGAATCCCGCTCTGTCTGGGCAGCAGTTTACCTGAGCTGATCTCTCTGCCCCATGTGTTGGGTGTTGATACTGGCTTGGCTCACTGAGCTTGCGGTTCTGCTATTTTTGCTTGGGAAGCGGGAGTGCAGCTGTTTTTCTGCTCATCTGATGTCTCATTTGGGGCCTGTTTCATTTTAGAGGCAGGAGGAATCTGCTGTTACCTCTGAAAGCAAGTAGGGTTTGCTCTGATATGAGTGATTTTTCCTCCCTTCTCCCCAGTCTGCCCTTGCTATCCTGCTGTTACTCAGGTATCTGCAAGCAGATCTATTAGGGGTGGGGTTGAGAGCACCAGTATGTTTCCTCTGAAGACTGTTGTCAGGTTTGCGGCCTGTGGCAACATCTTGTCCACCCCTAAAAGCTTCACCTGCAGATGTCAGTACTCCCCTGTGTCAGTGCTAGCATCTAGTCTTTGTCCTGGTACACCTTGTGTACATGCAGTATTTGCACAAAACAAATCCCCCAGAGCACGGAGGATTTGCTAATATCAGGTCTCCCACCTCCTCTCCGTCTAGGTAGTGAACGTGACAGGCAATCAGGACATCTGCTACTACAACTTTCTGTGTGCTCATCCTCTTGGGGTGCTGAGGTGAGTGAGCCCTGCGGTCACTGCATTATTATCCTGTGCCTCCTGAGTGTTTGTGCTGTGCCCAGGTTAGGATTTTATCCTTGCCAGGCTCACATTAACTGTGTTGATAAGACTACTGAGAGTTTAGGACTCCGAGCTTTCTGTTTTGCTCAGCTGTAGCTTTCTGTTGCAGTGAGACACACACACCCAGGAACATATGGCACCTGGGTGTCCCTAGCAAACCTACGGCACAGCAATTAGGTGCTCCTGTGCTCTTTTGGACACTGTCACTTGTATCCAAGGAGCAGCAGCTCTGCAAAGAAGTTCAGATCCATCCTTTCAGTGCAGCATTTCTCTGAACTAATGCAGAAGTGCAAAGAAAGCTCAGAACTGGGAATCTTACAGAGGAAGTGTTAACTCCACTGGGGCAGGTGACCTATGCAACCTAAAATTATCATCCAGGCTGTAAAACTGGCAGGTGTTTGGCAGCTGCTGAGGTGGAGGATGATGGGAGGAGAGCAAAATGGATTGATCTTATCATGGCCCAGGGTTCAGCTTTCTGCTGCTCTGCTGCCATTGTCTTATACCTTCTTTTTCCTTGTAGTGCCTTCAACAACATCCTCAGCAATGTGGGCCACATGCTGCTGGGCTTTCTCTTCCTCCTCATTGTGTTGCGCAGGGACATTCTCCACCGTCGGGCCATGGAGATGAAGGATGTCTATACCCTGGTAGGAAGCACAGTTGCATGGGGCTGAGTGGAGGGATGAAGGACAGGGGGAACTTGAAAAGCAGAGCGATGATGGGTTTCCATTTGCCTTCCTTGCTGGGGGGTTGAATCCTCCTCTTTTCCTCCCCTGAAAAAGGTTCTTGGTGGGACCGCTTATGTTGTTGTGCACTCCAGTACTCTGCTGCTTACAGTATGTACATACTGCTGTGGTGACCCAGCCTGGGTTTGTGAAGACAAGGAGATGACTAGAGGGACGAGTCCCACGGCTGTAGCTTTTCCTCCATCACTCACTGTGCAGGAACTGGGACAGTAGGAGCGTCCTGAGATGCTATTGTTTATAGTGAGGTTTGATTTGTCTTATACAATCAAGAGTTCCTTCTTGGCTCTCTTGCTAGCAAGAGGGAATAGAGCTGCCTACAATAACCTAGAAGAAGTTGGCTGCCTCTAGCTCTGAAACAGAGCTGCTCGTAGCCAGAGCTCCTGCAGTATCTTTTAGGAGAGGATGGAGAAATCTACAGCCCTGTGGTCAGTGGTGCCAGTGATTTCAGGTGAGAGACGGCTCTATTTTCACTGATGTGGTAGCAAGCAAAGGTGTTACCAGTTTTAAGGGTCTGCTGCTTGTGGTTTTCAGGTGAGATCTCAGTCAGATTGTGATAGGGATGCCTTCTCACCTGGGCTGATGGGCTCTGCTCCTCAGATGCTTTAACCCATGTCACTACAAGAGCAAGGCTGCTACTCTGGATCCCCAGTGCCCTCTCAATTCTGGGCAGGAGGTAGCATGGCACAAGGTACAGGGCAGAGATCTTTAGTCTCAAGATGTCAGTACCAAGACACTGAGGTCTGCAGACCAGAAGTTTCTGTGCGATTAGCTTGAGATTGCTGCCTGTGGATTCACCTGGCTGTGCAGTGTGGCTAAATGCATAGCCTATGGTTGCACAGAGCACACTGTGCTGCACTGGTGACTGAAGGACATGTGTAGGGATTAGGAGGTATGAAGTGATGGAGAGTGGAAGCTTGCTTGTCATCAGGACAGTGAGAGTACTTTATAGCTCTTATCTCTTCCAGGACTATGGGATCCCAAAGCATTTTGGTCTCTTTTATGCTATGGGCATCGCTCTGATGATGGAAGGAGTGCTCAGTGCCTGTTATCACGTCTGCCCTAATTACTCCAATTTCCAGTTTGGTAAGATGAATTTCCTTTCTCCTTCTGAGCTGGAGGTAGATTTGCCATGCTCTGCCCTTGCTGAGTTGCTGGCATTTCCCATCCCTCTACCCTTGCAAGCTGCCCTGGAGTCTCCCTGTTCCAGGGTTCAGTCAGGAAGCAGTGAGGCTTTGGATGCTGGGGACTAACACATGTCAGCCTCCTCTCCAGACCTTGGGACTCTGGTAGTGCACTGCTGGCAAGAGCTCCCTTTGCTTTTGCAGTTCAGTATTTGAAGATAGTCAGTGCACAGCCTGAGTGGCAGAGTGCTCAAACTTAGGAAGCCTCTGTCTGTCATCTCAGTGGAAACTTTCCTCTGTCGGCTCCTTCACCTTCCTGGGGAAGGGAAGACTTAGGCAGGATCTTGTCTGTGTGTGTAAATACCTGATGAGAGGGAATGAAGATCAGTGGTGCCTAGTGACAGAACAAGAGGCAATGGACACAAATTAAAATACAGGAAACTCCATCTGAACACAGGGAAAAAAAAAATAATAAAAATATATATTTTTCCCCTTTGAGGGTGTCAAAGGCTGAACAGATTGCCCAGAGAGACTGTGAAGTCTTCTGTGGAGATATTCAAAGCCTGACTGGACACTGTCCTGGACAAACCTCATAGCTGACCCTGCTTGAGCAGGGAGTGTTGGACCAGACAACCTCCAGAGGTCCCTTCTAACCTCAACCATTCCTGTTTCTGTACTGCACTGTGGGCACTTATTTTCTGAGACTGTTTAGATTTTGTTGGTGCGGAGTATGATAGATGTGCTTCAAGATGGCAAAGCACAACATTCTCTACAATGTAGTGCAGCATCAGGGATTTGTACCTGCCAGCCTTGGGCTTGGTCCTGCTGCTGCACTACTTTAGATGCACTCAAAGCAGCTTTTCAGCCTACTGGCAGTACCTGTTTTGACTGATCCTGTTGTGCTCCCTCCACAGACACCTCCTTCATGTACATGATCGCAGGACTGTGCATGCTCAAGCTCTACCAGACCCGCCATCCAGACATTAATGCCAGTGCCTACTCTGCCTATGCCTCATTTGCTGTGGTCATCTGTCTGGCTGTCCTTGGAGTGGTATGGCTCCCTCTCACCTACCTACTTCTCTGGGGAGGAGATGGTGTGGCTGGGAACATAGCTTAAGTGGGAAAATGGCTGGAGAGAGCTGTAGGGTGGGATAAGAGTGTGTTAAGTGGCTGCTAGCATTTGAATTCCCAGTCCTCTTGGGTTTACCTTTTCCCTTCCCCTGGGCTTGCAGAGAGGGGAAGAGCAGAGCAGTTTTCTCTAGGTGGGCTCTCTTTTGGGCTTTGCTCACCACATGCCCTCAAGAGAAGAAATGGATGCATTCAGGTGTCTGATCAAGCATGCAGCTGTTCTCCTGCAGGGTGGCTCACCTTGGAGGAGTGAGGTGAGGCTGGCTGAGCTTCCAAGACAACTGTCCTCTACCTAATTTCCTGTGCCTCTTTCTCCCCTTTGGAAAACACTGTGCTGCTGGGTACAACTCCTGCAGTTGGCCTTGCTGTCTTTGGAGAGGTGCAGGGTTAGGATAGTGGCTGGGGGGCTCCCAGGAAACATTCTGGAGTGCCCTGTAGAAGGGCACTGGAGCAGCAGGGATCACAGGAGAGTTGGTTTTGGGCACCAGCACTCGCTGACAGGTCAGGCTGATCCAGGGCTTTGCACATTTGCTCACAGCATTGTAGATATTGACCTGGGCTTGCCTGAATCCCTATCCTGTGGCTTACCTTGGAGGTCTGTGCTGCTTTTTTTTTTTTTGGAGGACTCTCATTTGGCAGTAACCAGGCATCGTTCATTAGACTCTTGCTCTGAACTAGCAGCTAGATCCCAGTGGGCTGCCAGCCCCTCACTAGCACATATAATGCAGAACACCAGTTGGTTGTGCGAAGGTCTCTGGGTAGGAGGCTGGCTGTGGGAGAGGGCATGCAGGAGCAGCTGGTGAACTTGGAACTTTCCAAGCATCTCTTTATACCTGTGATAGACCTGCACACCCAGGTTCAAAATGCTGGGATTTTATTATGGGATGCTATTTCTTTTCTTGTGAGATGCTTTGAAGCTCATTTCCACAGAGGAAATGTTCAGGCAAGTGCTGTGCCCCTGGGGAGGGTAGTACATGGTCACAGCCTGATGACAGACCATAGTTTCTGCACTCCTTAATGTGTAACTGAAGAAAATAAAGTTTTAATATAGCGTTAACCTGAATTTGTAGGTCACTTCCAGTCCTTAAATAGAATGAACGTGTACAATAGGTGCAATTGCCTGCTGAGCAGCTTTGTCCTTTTTGGTCTACTATAGTGTACTTGTTAAAGTAACAGTTGGTTCCCTGACAACCTTTTTAAAAATCCAGCTCCTGGCTGCAGAGCTGCTGCCCACCTCAACAGGGAGAGCTTGCTTCGCCTGGGAGTCCTGCATTTCTGCTCCCTGGGCCAGCTGCAGTCCTTCCAAGCTGTCATCTTTGTCTGAAGGGACATTCAGAAAGAACGGTCTCCTCTCCAGAAGTGCTGAGCTCCCCTTGCTTCTCTGAACTTTATTTTGATTTATAGATCTGGTTTTGGGTTGGAAGACTCGGGAGTTTCTCTTCCATGTTCAGTGAGGTTCTCTAATGACCCATGGTGATATAGGAAAGAAAAGGATCAGTCTGCTGGTAACACGGCTCAGTTTACTTTTAATATGTCTGCTTTCAGGTGTTTGGGAAAAACGATGTGTGGTTTTGGGTCATTTTCTCAATGATCCATGTTCTGGCCTCACTGGCTCTCAGCACCCAGATCTACTACATGGGCCGCTTCAAGATCGGTAAGGGCTGTGACTGAACCGTCTTGCTCTAGGGCATTCAGGTGCCTCCTGTCCTCACCTGTGGGAGTTGCCTATGCAGCACATCTGTGAGCACGGTCCTGTGGCCTGTGCTTGTGTTCTGGGTTATCCTGTCCTTTCCTCCATCTGATGCTCTTTGTGGCCTCTGAAATGCTTGTGCTGCTGCTTCCCAGACCCATGGGAGTTAGCACGACCATTCTGCTCTGTGGTGGCAGAAGAGCTGAGCTCTGAGGGAGCCTGCACTTCAGCTACAGCTCTCCCTAGTGCTGTGCTCAGAGCTGTGGGCTATAGAAAACCTCATCATGGGGTAGGGGGTAGAGGGTCTGGTGGGGAACCTGGCTCTTGTGCTCTGCTTACAAATGTATTTCTCTTTCCTCTTCTGCTCCTATCTGCTTCAGACGGCCCTGACTCAGGTAATTGTCAGCAGCTCTTATTTTTTTCCCTCTGAGCTGATTGAGCAGCGACAGAGCAGCTGGGGATGCGTGGATGTGTGTGGGGAGGCAGGCTCGTGTGCCACCTGGGGTCAGCTCTTGAGAAGCGAAGGCAGTTTGCCAGCAGCACTGCCAGTCCTGTTCCTTGGCAGGAAGGGGGTGATACAGCAAAGGAAAGCTCCCATCTTGGCACAGGAGACTTTTCAAGCTCTACATCTGTTGCTGAAGCAGGGGCAAGTGTGTGCTTGCATGTCCGTCTATCCCCACTGCCACTGATGGCTCTCCAGTGAAGCTTCTGCAATGATTTTGAGAGCAGAGGTGTCTCCAGTGTGCTCTACCCCTCTAAGGACTGTGGAATGAGTTTCTGCTGTCTCCCTGCTCTGGCAGCTTGTTCTGTGGAAGGTGCTTTTCACCTTCCTGCACCATATCTCTCCTGCAGAGATGTAGTTGCTAAACCAGCCTGTTTATACATATAGTCAGGGCCTATTTGACTTCTGGGCAGTGCCAGTTGCAAAGGGATTTTTCTTTCTCTTTTTTTTTTTTAACCTCTCACTCTGGCCAAATGCCATCCACATCCCACGGTGACTGCCCTTCTGCTCAGCACAGAGTGCTCCCAAAGGGCAAGAAAACAATCTGTGGACACCCTGACTCTCTGCAGGCTGAGTCCTCTCTTATCAGCCCATGGGTGTCCACGTCTTTTCCCCATAGGCATTTTGGAGCTCACTCTGCTGGCAGTTCTGGCTTTTTATCCTCTTCTTTGGCAGACTTGGGGATATTCCGACGGGCAGCGATGGTGCTGTACACAGACTGTATCCAGCAGTGCAGTCGACCAATGTACATGGTAGGTAATTTCTCATCTCAGCAATTGCTCGATTTGTAGGCAATGTGCAGGGGAAAGAGTTGTGGCTATTTGAAAAAGCGATGCTGGCCTATTTCCACTCCACGCAAATGTTCAGGTATGTGTAGATGTCTGCTGGAGCAGTTTAACTCCCAGTCTCAGGTCTTTCCTGAACTAAGGCTTGGTGAATAAAACATCAGAGCAAAGGTGAGACAGGCATGGTAGGATTTGCCTTTGCTCTTGCCCTATGGGAGCATCTATTCAAGGAATGGGCATGAGGCTTTGTGCAGCGCAGCCTTTCTGGGGAAGGTAGTGACTGTTTTGGCTCTGTAACTTAAGGAACAGCTATTGCTATCTCTACAGCACCTCAGGGCAGACAGCAAAAAAGTGATAAACAGTAGCTGTTACCTTGTGTCCCACTGATTACAGTCTTTTTGGCATGGGGTGCTCATTAGGCTTGAAGCCAAATGAAGTTTTTAGCCATGAGCATCCTTTTAAAAATTATTATTATTATTATTATTATTATTATTATTATTATTTATTCTCCCATCTCTGAATAAGCATCAGACTGAGTTGCAAGCAAACTCAGTGCACGTAGGCATAAAATAAGCCTGGCCAGTCTGAAATAAGTGTATCTTGAGAGCAGCTGTAAGCATAAATGCACACACCCCACAGATGTAGCCCTTCTGCCTGCTGTAGTTACAGCACTTCCCTGGCTAATGGTGAGGTGGGTGAAAAAGGGCTCTGTGGATATGTGCAGGATCCAAGGCTTCCCCTGCTGCCTATTTCAAGCATGTCCTTGCTCTATGCAACTTTTTTTGCTGTAAAATGGTGACAAAGAAGGAATCTAACTAGAAAAACATCAGTACTAGTTGAAGGACTTGCAGAACATCCTGAGGCTGATCCTTAAGTGCTGGGGTTGTCTTTTTTTAGATATTTAGTCTCCTTGCAATGCTTTCCTCAAATTTTTGAGGGCTAGAGCAGTTTCTGTCTGGCAGAAGCTCCTGCAGAACACACTTCAGAGCCAGGTGCATGTGTGTTTGCAGGAACCAGACTCCAAATCCTCACACGATGCTATCCTGAATTTCTGAGGCAAAGGCCTCTTTTTGAATTTCTTTCTGCTTTTATATGATCATCGGTGTCTTCTCTGCAGGACAGGATGGTGCTGCTCGTTGTTGGAAACCTGGTCAACTGGTCCTTGTAAGTAGTGGGGTGTGAGTGTCTTGTGTACTTGTGCACGTGGGCAGCAGGATTCAGTACTGACACACAGCTGGTGTGAAGTGATGGGGACATGCAGCAGTGTCTGTGCCATAGTCCTGTGCTGGGGCCTTTCGGACGCATTTTGCCAAGGAGCTGGATCCGATAAGCAGGCAGATCCATAGGATGCAGTGCAGCACTGCAGAGCTACACGAGGTATCCCTGAGCGTTTCAGCTGGTGCCGTCTTGTGGCTTGCATCTGAGCGAGCTTGTGTAGGGCTGGCCTGGTACCACAGTGCTGTGTCGTGCTGTCATGCTTTTCCTACATAGCTAGGAGGTCTCTGGTGCAGCCAAGATGCAGGAGACTTGACAGATGCTCGTTAGTCACAATCTGACTCAGGAGACTGTGACTGAGAGTCAGAGCCTGGCTCAGCAGCAGCTGCCTGGATGGAGGGATTGGCTCTTGGGTGAGACCTAAAATCATTGCTCCAGGCTCCTGCTTTTCACTAGACCTGCCTTGTGTAAAACGTACAGATCTGGGGCCAGCTCCTACCAAATGAGATGCATTTGGCCATGAGTTGGAAGCAACCCAGGGCCCTTGCCTGTCCTCTGGGGTCTTCATTTGCTCTCAGCAGCTGACCGTGTCTGAGTTTGCTCTGCTTTGCTTCTCAGCAGGGAGCAAAGGTGAACAGTGCATTTCCTCCAGAGAACTGGGAGACTGTGGCAGTGTTGCTCTGTCCTGAGGTCTGGGTGGGTGCAGTGGGTGGTGGTCAGTTTGGGGATGTCCCTTGTCCCCAGTGAAAGAGGCCGTCTAACATCCCTCCTTCTCTCTCTCTCAGTGCTATCTTTGGGTTGGTGTATCGGCCCAGAGACTTTGCCTCCTACATACTGGGGATCTTTATCTGTAACCTGTTGCTGTATCTGGCTTTCTACATCATCATGAAGGTAAGAGAGGCAGCTGCAGCTGTCCCTGGCATGTCTGTCTCCAAAGGGGAAAGGATAGGACTCTTTTTTGGCTATAGTCTGGGTTCCTGTGGTGCTGCAGAAGGATGGGGCATTGTGGGGCTCAGGGTAGGACAAGGTGTTGTTGCTGGGTAGCCACCTCTGGGTGGCTGGGCTGTGCCTCCCTGAGGTGGGTAGCCCTTTGCAGATGGCCCAGGCTTGCATGTCAGTCCTATGCATGGCTCCAACCTCTAGGAAGAACTCTGAGCATGTTGTGAGGTTTTGTCCCTGTCTGCAGCTCCGCAGCTCTGAGAAGCTCCTGCCCATTCCCTTGTTCTGCATCGTGGCCACAGCAGTGGTGTGGGCGGCTGCCCTATACTTCTTCTTCCAGACCCTCAGCAGCTGGGAGGTAAAGTTCCCCTTTCACTGTCCTTCTGTCCATCTACATTTCTTGTCATCTTTCCGTCCTGTTGTTTGTTTTACACAAAAAACACTCTGCGGAAGAATCTTGGGCTGCTCATGGAGAACTGAAAGGGTTTAACTCCTTCAGCAGACTGGGAAGGAAGCGTGGGAAGCTGTGTTGAGCCAAAAATTACTATATGCATGGAGCTGTGGTGAGACCAGCTTGACCATTTGTGACCCAGGTTATCCAGAGGTCACTGATCCTCACCATGGGACAGAGGAGGAGCTGGGGATCTGAAAGCAAAATTGAACAAATCCTGACTAGTGCTGGATGGAAGACTTCTCCCTGGAGCAGATGGCAAATAGGGAATAACCTGCCTTGGGTTGTGGGAGCTCTCCGTGGCCTGGGAGGCTCTTAAATCTGGATTGGATGCCCCAACAAGGTACTGCATCCATCTCCATGGAAGTGAGTGGCTTGCCGCAGGGTGGTTTGGTGGAGGCTGTGCAGCTTGTGCTATGCAGGACCTCGGATATGGAGACCAGAGGGGCCCTCCCAGGTGTGGGTTGTGGCCCCAGTTCCATCTCCAGGTCTAAGTAAACATTGTGCTTCTGCCCTGCTCTTACCACATGCCCAGCCAGCACAGCACTTCTCTCTGGCTCCTGCATGGAGACTTAAGACAGGGTGATCTCCAGAGGGTCCAACATGGCCAGCCAGGAACCTGTGTGAGTAGATACTGGGTCCTGACACCCTGCCTGCTCCCCTAGGAGACTCCAGCAGAATCCCGGGAAAAGAACCGGCCATGCATCCTGCTGGGCTTCTTCGATGACCATGATGTCTGGCACTTCCTCTCTGCGGCTGCCTTGTTCTTCTCCTTTCTGGTGAGTTCTGCTCAGCCTCCCGCTCTGCTGTATGCTCTCTCTCTCCCCTTCCTCCTTGTCCTTCTCTATCCACACAGAGCTGTGGCTGCCCCAGGACCCCACAGAATTGCCTTAAGTCCTCTGCTTGGCTCTGCCTCCAGACATCCCTCACAGTGGGATGCCCCTTGTCAGTGGGATCCTCCTTGTCAGTGGGATCAGGGATCAGACTTTCTCCTTTGGCTTGTTGCTCCCTGTGCCTCAAATTCCCTCTGGGGCTATGGGTCACATAGCTGTTGTGGGGAAGCTGAGGGGCTGCTGGTGTGACCAATCCTCTCTTGGGTTTATGAGGACCTCCCAGGGACACTATTTCCTTGGATCCAGGTAGCAGGATCACTGGTGTGGAGATTGGTTCATTACTGGACTTTCCCTCACTTCCATATTCAACTCCTGTGCTCCTCTACTTGGTACCTCTTTTCAGACCTATGTGGTGGCAAAGGCAGAAGCATCCTATGGAACAGGGTCACAGCATAGTGTTCTGGGGAAGTGGAGTGGGAGACTTTAAGTTTAGCTGTGCAAGGTGCAAGCTGTTTGTGAAGGAGCTGCCTGGCCACATGCAATATTTGAGCTGTGGTCAAAGCAATTCCCATCTTCCTGTCTCCTGGATGCCTCTTCAGAGGCTGGTGGTGAGGAACCAGCTTATAAGCAGCATCTCCATCATGGCTGGGCAGGTCCTTGTGGCACTTGCAGGCAGAGCTACCTGTCAGCTGTGCTGCCAGAGTGGCTTGCTGGAAGTGTTACAGAAACAAAGTTAGTGTGGTACACAGGTTGCTGTCATGACTCCTGTACATGCTGGAATTGTGGCCTAGGTGGAATCCCCCTATGATGAGACTTCCTCGGGAGCTGGTCATTCTCTCCAGCTGTAGGCTGGCCAGTGAGACCTGAAGCTGCCTCACAGAATCACAGAATGTTCGGGATTGGAAGGGACCTCAAAAGATCATCCAGTCCAATCCCCCTGCCAGAGCAGGAACACCTAGATGAGGTTACACAGGAATGTGTCCAGGCGGGTTTTGAATGTTTCCAGAGAAGGAGACTCCACAACCCCCCTGGGCAGCCTGTTCCAGTGCTCTGGCACCCTCCCTCAGTCTTCTGTTAGCCTTGCCTCGTGCTTTCCTCCTCAGGTCCTGCTGACCCTGGATGATGACCTGGACACGGTGCGCAGGGACAAAATCCCGGTGTTCTGAGTCCCCAGGGGACAGAGGCGCAGGGGTGTCCTAAACTGCTCAGCCAAAGGCACCGGGCCACCAGCATCTGCAGGGAATGAGCCTGCTTCCGTGGCCAACAACCCCATGGGAGCAGGGGAGCCGAATCCCACCGCAAGCATGAAGGGGTGCTGCTGTAACTGAGGTGGGACCGGGAGAGAAGACAATGTTTGCTCCTTTCCCACTGCACACTCTGGGGCAGGCATGACCCAGCAGCTGAGGCCAGCACGCAGCGGGTGCTGGAGCCAGTGAAGAGGGGAGGAAACGGGGTGTGTTTGAGACCTTTGCTTCCCTTCCTCCCTGCTGATGTGCTCCACTTCCTCTTGGGTGAGCCGGCTGGAGAAGCGCAGTGCAGCTGCTCCCACGTTGGCAGCTGGTGCCTGTACCCCGCAGGCCGCGGCCCTCGGAGAGTCCCTTTGGCAGCACCAGGGAGAGAGTTTGGTTCCTGACCTGCAGCCGCCAAGTGAGCCGTGGACTCCCAGCTGAGGTGGCAGTGGGGGACTGTGTTCTTTTTTGTTGGAGAGGCTCCTCCCACAGCTGGTGAGGAGCCATGGTAACAAGAGAAACCAGTCCAAGGGACTGCAGCGTTAAAGGGAGATGGTGACTAGAGCTGCCCAGGAGTGCTCTGCCAGAGGCAGAACCTCCTGCTTTGCTCTTGCAACGTCTCTCGCTGACACATATTGAAAAGCCTCTCTTCTCTCTGGCGGGTCCCACGCAGGTGCTTGTCAGCATGATGGTTTTCACAGAACCAGAAGCACTGTCCTCGAGCAGCCCTAAGAGACACGGTGCAGTGAAGCTACAGCCTTGGCTGGCGGCTCCCTGGCTCTGCTGCATGGCCTTGCCAAAGGGGCAAGGTGGAACGGGGAGGCTGTCCAGCAGCCTCAGGCTTTCTCCTCCCATAAGGTTGCTTTGGGCAAACTTGGTAAAGCAGGTGCCTTCATGGGCTGGGAATGTGGAGGAAGTTTTGGGGCAGCTGGTGTTGAGTTCTTTAGCTAAAGATCTGGACCAAACTTCTTTCCAACTTTTCTGCACCTGAAATAAGTTTTTAAATGGCTTCTGCATTCTTCCTGAATTCTCAGTTATTTAAAAAATAAGGTGTGAATTATTTCACACATCTAAAATGTGACCTGTTTTGCTAATTTTGAATTAAAAAGTGTTCTTTGGGGCCTACTATGCTTATTCTTGTCATTATCAGAGCATTTTTCCTTTGGTGTATGTGCATGTACGTGGTGATGCAAAGGCTCCATTCTGCCTGTGCTTACCCAAGCAGAAGGCTATGGTAATTTTCTATTCTGAGAAGTCTCTATCCCCTACAAATGTTTTGCACTAGCTGGTTTTTATTTTTTTTCTAAGTTGGAGTTTGTTAAGATGGTCAATAAAATGTTCTTGGCTCTCTTCTCTGCAGGTTGATCTGAATTCTTGTTCCAGCTCTCAGCAGCAGCAAAGAGAGCGCTTGGGGCAGAGGGGTGCCCAGCAGTGTCACACAGCTGCTGTCATCCTTGGGTCCTTATGAGCCTCACAATCAGTTTCCTGAGCATTGGTACAGATGACCTACTTGTTCTCTTAACCAAATTGCCTTTGTGGGGCTAACTGGAGTAAAGAACAGACACTCCTGTTTGTCACAGTAGCCCCTTTGGCAGAGTCAAGGGAGGGCTGGGGGAGGAATGACACGAAGAGGCTGCCAGCAGCCGCCTTCCCCAGCAGAGCAGAGGTGGTGGTTGTCCCTGTGTCCTGCATTTTATTACAATACTTTGGGCCTGACTTGCCAGTTTGCCATGCAGATGGAGTTGTGAATGTTCAGTGATGCTAGAAACAAAGGTAGGTTTCTCAGGCTTGTTGTGAAGCATGAGCTTCTCTTCCTTAACAGTGTCAACATGGGCTGCAGGGAAGGAGATGGCACTTCCTTTTGTCTGAGTAGCTCCAGTGGAGTAGTATTGAGCCAAGGATAGTCCACATTTTCCATTCAGCCACCCTGCAGCCTTGCTATATGTTCTTGGTCTATCTAAAATGGCAGAATCCAGTATTAGCTACACAGGCCAAGAAGTCTGAGGTGCACAAAAACTCCTAAATTCTTACTAAGCTGCATATGTCAGGGACTCCTGGTGGGGCTGTGGTGCTCTGTCTTGCCCAGGACAGTTATACGCTTGCTGTGCAGATGGAACCACCTGGATTTCTGTGTCCAGATGCGTATGAGTGTTTGAGCTGACAGCTTTTTTGCAACATGTGCTCTGTGCTGCCCTGTCCCGTCCCTGCAAATGTAAGGGCTGCTGTAGGAGCACAAGTTCTCTGTGAAAACAAAATTTGTTGTAATAATATCTGGGGTGTGCAGGATGTGCTCTTTCCAGGGCTCTACTTGGAGGGCAGGCAGAAACATGCAGTGATAGCACTGGTACCAGTGCCATCCATTCCCTCCTTTCTCTCTGCCCCGGCAGTAGAAGCAGAGATCTGAGGCCTGGCTGCACGGAGCGCTGCTGTGTGGTGCCACCTGGAAGCTGCCTGAGGAGCTGCAGTGGTAGATCTCTTGGGAGGTCACATCATTTGCTCCTGAGGTGATCCAGGGAGCAAGTGAGGCAGTGCTTTGGAGCTGGGACTGGGGAACATAGCAGGAGGAGGAGGGGAGAAAGTTTTCTGACAGGGTACTCAGCACAGGCCTTGTGTGCGCCTTCAGGGTGGGTTACAAGGCTTTGTGTGGGGAGGTGCTCGCAGGACAGCAGTGCTGGCACGGGCAGGATAAATCCTTGAATGCTGGGAGCACATGGGGTTTGAACACAGCCTGCTGGCACCAGCGGAATGACCACCAACTCCCATGAGCTGCTAAACCAAAAGAAGCCTCTACTTGAGGCAAAGCCTGCCTTGCCCCTCTGGGACCTGGAAGGAGATGCTTAGATCTCCTCTAAGGTGGAAGGCTATGCTGGTATGGTTAAAGGTCCCTGACATAGAGATACTGCCCTACTGTTGCCTGAGGAACTGCAGCAGCCTTTAATCTTGTACCTGCCTGGTTTCTCTGGTGTCCATGCTGCAATCACACCATGCAGCTGCAATTGCACTGTGCAAAGAACTCCAGAGCCCACTGAATGTTTTGTGTGAAGTGGGTGAGTTTGGCCAGAGACTCCAGTGAGGTTTCTGACTGGAATTAGTAAATGCTGCCTCCCTCAGTCCCCTTGAGCCAGAGAGACAGGTAGAAGACAGGCACTAGTTCAAAAACCTGTTGATCTTGGCAGATCATCAGAACTGGTGTGCAAGTAGGTATCTGGGGGGAAGCAAGACTTGTAGGATCCAGTGTGGGATCCTGCTGTTTGTGAGTCTAACCTGAAGTCCTCTTTGCACACTGTGCAGCCCTCACACACCCTGCTTAGTCAGGTGCAGGATGGGATCTTGCCTTGCAAGACAGCCCTTTCCCCATATTTAGGTGTGGAGAAAGGCGAGCAGCTTTTCATCTTGTACAAGTATGTTCTGCTTTTGGTGTATTTTGTGGTGTGCAGAAGTTGAGGACATAGGACAAGCTGTTCAGGTAGTAGAAATATCACTTCTGTGCCAGACTGAAATGGGGCTTATGTGCACTCAGAGTTTGTCCAGTTTTAGGGACACATTTTCATAAAAGATATTCCTTCTCCCAGTGTCTTCCATAGTCTGTACCTTAGACCTTGTTCTAAGCTTGTATTTATTTCTAACCGGGAAGCTGGTTATCTTCTATAAATAGGAATGTGAGGAAAAAATAATGTTGGAAGGCTCCATATAGGAGGCAGAAGAGCAACATATGGGCTCACTGAGCCGTGCAGAAACGAGCCCAGTACGTGAATGGCAAGGTGGTAGCACCAGTGAGGGAGAGAGGTTAGAGAAGGGTAGATAACAGCACAGAAAAAGCAGAAAAAATGTGAGAGAAATTAAATACGAGGAAAGTTGCCTCAAGCCTAAGAGATGGGAGGAAGAGTTGGAATTGCCTCCCTGTTGCTTCTGTGCTTCCAGCTTGATGCATCAATTTTTAAAATTTCCTCTTGGTTTTGCCCTGCCTGCTGGTTTCTGTTCACATGACAATTGTCCAACCTGGTGGCTGCAGGGCCCTGCCTGACCTGGTGGCTGCAGAGGTTCCTCAGTGGCTCTGGTGGGCTGTCTGGCTGGGCACCTGGGTGGCTTTCTGTCTCCCAGCTGTCCCAGTTGAGCCTGGCTACGCAGTTCTCCACACCTGAAATGCTGCTTGTTGCCTTTAGTGCCCCTGTCCTTTGCTGGGTGATTGCTCACAGGGATGGAAGAACAGGTCCCTGGGTAGGTGTGGGACCTCCATTCCCTGGCTTGCATGTGTCATGTTGGTGTTGTTTCTTCACCTTTCTCTGTTCACCGAAAAAGCTGGTGTGAATACTGTTAGGATGTGGGGGCTCTTCTGCTGCCCACAGGCTGGTAGTGGTGCCCCTGCTTCCCCTGTCACGTGCATCACAAACTGCTTTAACAACTCTTGCAAGGGAAGGAAATTGTTCACTTTTCTGGTGAGTCCTGTCCTCGGTGAGTTTAAGTGGCTTGCTGAGGAGCTTGAAGGAAGCAGGAGCTGGTCTGGCTGGAAGTGGCGGCTGCCAGAGTGTGTGTGTTGTGGAAGCTGTACCTGCCCAGGAGCACCTGCCCTGAGCTCTCCACAGGTGGTCATTAAATACTCATGGTCATTTGCCAAGTCATGAGATATGTTTGCTAGTTTTATAAGCAGAAGAGCTACTAAAACTCAGCTTTGTATAATTTCTGTTACACCTCCTGCAATGCCTTCCTCAGGCCTGGACCTCCACCATTTTCCCAAGTGCACAGTTAAAGGTAAATTGTGTGCCTATTAAATCAGAATAATCTACACAGAGCAAAAAGTTCTTTGGCAGGGGGGGCTGGGGGTGGTGGAAATCAGCAGTGATAGCAACAGGGAGATGCTGAGTTTATCCAGTGCATTACAGGGTGTATCTGAGGCTGAGGGACACCAAAGGTATGTTCCACCTCTAGCTTAACATGGGAGAAGAAACACTTCTGAGCCAGTTTCACTTTTTCTTTTGTATGTGGTTTCCCTCACATACACTTCCATGTAGCTGTGCAAAGCGTTGGAAGGATTCCCAGAGGTGCCCAGCAGCTTTCAGCCCAGAGGAGGCCAGGAGGGCTAACCAGCAGGACCTCTGCTGCCCCAGGGATGCTGCCGGGGCCTTGGTGGAAACTGTGCCAGCAGCCATGTGTCACCTCCCACAGGTGAGCCCTGACCTGCATCTGTTGTAGTTAGCCAGGGCTGAGGGCATCAGCCCATCCTTGAAGGTATTTGGATGCCTCCTGTCCTATTTGTCCTCCTCTCTGCTGTGACAAGAATGAGCAGACTGCTACAGCAGGGAACTCTCCCTTTATGCGTTGGGCTGTCAGCACACCCTGACACTGGGGCTGTTGCTCTTGGGCAGTGCTTGGGGCAGTTAACTAGCCCTACCTGGCTACTCTTGGGCCAGAGCTGCCTTTTCAAGGTAAGGGAGAGTGGGCTGAGAGTTGGTTACTGTGACTACTCAGAGACCATCCTTAGTGCTGCACACACCTTCCTGATGTTCTACTGAACCATGGCCATCTCTGACTGCAGCCTTCTTGTTAAACTGTAGACACTGGCTGTTGCTGAAGTAACAAAAGGGAAGCTCATCTGTCTTAATACTAAATTTCAACTACAAAAAAAAAAAAAAATCCATAAAGCCATCTTCAGCATCTACAAGAATTTTGAGGTTTACAAGCAGTAAGGCATCCTGGAGCACCCAACAGGTTTCATAGCAATTCTGTCAGCTCCTCCCATATTACACAGCCTCCCAAAAAGCCTTTGCTTACTGTGAAGCATCTCCGTACCAGTCTCATCCAGGCATATCCTTTAGATCCAAACTGTGACAAAACATCTATCTTGGTGCACTTCACAACCAACGTGGCGCAGAGGGCATCTACTGTGCATTATTTAGATTCTTCATGATCAGTATATATTTCTTCTGGATTATGTAGTTTTGTATATCCAAATACAGTTGTGTATAACTCCTGCATATGCAGATAATATATACCAGTGAAGAACTATAATTGTAAATTCCCAGCCTCAAAACAAAGCTTTTATTTTTACCAATCTTGAAGAGTGAAATGCAGGGCTTTTTGTGGGGAATGAAGCTGTACCAAAAAAGAATACAATATTCAAAGTGCACTTTTCTTTTTTTTTTTAATAAAATACTATCATGTTCATATCTATACAAATAATTATTACAACTATTAAACAAAGTATTACACTTAACAATAGAAATCTCAGAACTCTGAACAAGATCATGGTTTGGAATATTTACACCTTAATGCAACACATTTGTAAAAAGATGTCAAAATAAACAGAACAAGATCTTATTTACAGTTGGAAGATGATGTTCCTGTTCATTCATTATAGATTTCTACTGCAGAGTTCCTTTTTTTCCATTACAAAATAGTAAGGACTTTCCACTGGGGCTGTATCCAAGTAATTTACAGCTGTATAAAACAGAAGCACAGCAGGAAACTCTGGACTGAATATAAATAATTTACATTGTGGAGGGCAACAGCATCTCTGATTAATCTCGCATGGCAAAATCCATATTTGCTTCCCTTCTCACAGTGAGTGGGCAGGAACAGGGGCAGAACCCACTGTGAGCTCGGTTGTTTCACATTTGTGACTGCTGAAACAGCAGCATATTGCAAACTTGGAACCTACTTGTAAAAATACTTTTGGTGAGGCAGAAAGTAATACTTCTTTTTCCTTTAAGTTTATCTCAAAAAAACCCCTGGTAGTGGCAAATCATAAATGGCTTCTGTGTAACTAAGCAGGGCTTACCTGCAGAGAGATGATGGTTTTGTATTGTAATGACCAAAAACCTCTGCTAAACCTCTCGCTGGTTCAGAGTAACTTGCTTTCAGTTTAACCAGTGGGAAGAAAGCATTGGTGCTCTGGGGTTTTTAGATTCACTCGAGGGATGGCAGAGGCAGTAGGAGGCTGAAAACAGTCACACACAAACCTGTGTCTGCACTGGCCCTCCTGTCCATGTGGCTGCTCCCTGTGCTGGATTGGGGCAACGGGAGAGGAGAACAGCAGTAGCAGATAACTTCGCTTAAGTGATGATGAAGAACGGCACTCCTTACATCACTATTTTAGAAAACAACACAAATTTGAGTGATTTGGTATAAGTAAATTCAATGCTACTTTGTCTTTCTGGTCAAAGTGAGATCATTATTGAAGTGATGAGCATGGAACTTATTTGGGGAACTTACTTCTCACAGCTCTTAGCACAGCTCTGAGTCATCCAGAAACAGATTATAGCGTGAGTTTGTGACCAAGTCCTCAAGCCAGGACTGCACAAGTACCTCCAAATAAGGTGAAGAGACGACAGGAGATCAGAAATAACAAAATGACCCCTTTTCTCCAGCCATGCCCTGCCACATGATTTTTTTCCTGCGACAGCACTATAGTCACCAACCACAGCAGCAGCAGCGCAGCTTTAAAGTGCAGTAGGAAATCTGTGCAAAATTCAGGAGGCTCTGTACTAGCACAGCATATTTTTCTATTTTTCAGAGAGGTGCTCTTCCACCTGGGCAGCAGTGTAGTGACTGGAGCAGGAGCTAGAAAACACATTCCAGTTACGTTCAGCCACTGGCTCAAGTCACTTCAGTTCTCAGTTTCCATAGCTGTTCTTAAATGAGGTCCTTTCTCTCAATGAAAAGGTATGCAAATGTTAATACATTACTACTTTACTGCCTGCTTTCAACTTAGTCTGACTCTGCTCTTGCTCCCTGGGCTTCTTAAGGGATTAACCAAGGACTACACTGGCACTTGTGCAATACAGCCCTACAACATTTGCCATTGTTCGCTGAAGTCATTTAGGCCAAGCTGAAAGCCACAGACACACACCACGTGTCAGCTCTGGTGGTCCCACCCTTGAGGTAGTTCTGAACCTTTTCCTTCTGCTGCTTATTTTGCTAAATTAGGCAGCACTGGGTATTCTTCCTTTCTCCAAAACCAAAACAAAACCCCACTTTAGCGTAAGTAACCATTGAAAGGGTATTATGGAAGGGAAAATGCCATTGTCAGGCTAACAGATTGCAATTAAAACCACAAAATATTTTCTAAATACATCTTGAAAAACAGAGGAACTGTAATTGCCAGGCAATTCTTAGAAGAAAAAGATAAATTGTTGGTGTCATAGCTGTTTGCTGAGGAAAATGTATTTGATTCTTGAATTGTTATTATAACAAGTAAAACAATTTTGTCAACCTTTCCTTCCACCACCACCCCTCTCCACCAAAGAAAAAAAAAGAAAAGCATATATCAAGGTAAGGTGAGCCTTTCTTAATGTCTTACCAACCTGATACCTAAACACAACAGCTTCAATGACAGGGGAAAGGAAAGAAAAAAGAAAGAAAAGTTGCCACTCAAAGGTTAAGATGTTGCAATACACCCTCTACCCGGGAGCAGAGCCCAAAGGTCTGGGAACTGGCCCGCAGTCAGAAGCTGAAACCTCGACCTGTCAGCATCACAAACTCACCTACAAACCTAAATGTGAGGAGCTGTGCCGTGGCCTGGTCAACGTGGAAGTGATTAGTTTATAGTTAAGAGGAAAACTAAAACAACTTCATAATTAAAAACCAACAAAAATCACTTAATATTTAATTTCCTCTCTTTTAATGTGAAATATCCAGCCTATCCATTGTTCTTCCTAAAGGCATTTAAGCGTGAACATATGAGAAGCTGAAATCTGTGGCAAACCCACAAATTCCTCTTAAACCAGGGGACCTGGTCAGACCCAGCATTCAAAGACCATCTTGGACAGTGAATTAGACCAAAAGGCTGCACAACAGAGCTGATGTTTCTTGTAATTAAATTGATCTGAAAGCCAGTCAGCAGCGTAAATAACAGAATTTGGAGAAATGTGTTTATACGAAGCTCTTGCAAATAGGGCTGCCTACCTTCCTTGTCATAGCAGTCTTCCTGCTCCCACACTCACTCCACAGGATCACTTAGCAGCACTTACGGCACGTAAAAAGACTCACACTGGTATGTGGTTGAACGTCAACAGAAATTGCCATGTTCAAAGAGAAAAACGAAATGATACTTCTCCATCCTGGTCTCGGCAGGTTTCAGAAAAAGTCCTGAGAGGGACGACAAAGTGGTGTGGTGATTATGCAGGAATCACCATGCCCTGTCACAGCAATGCAGGGTGCAACCCTCTAGTAAAGACTGAGGGTCAGTCACGTGGTAATTACTTTTGAGCTGCACACCACAAACAGTGCAGTTCCTGCCAAGTTGCTATAGTCTTTATCTCACTAAAATGCCTGTGTTGTGATTACCTGCACTACAAGCATCCTGTGAACAAGGTTGCTATTTTTTTTTGTCTTTGTAAACAGAAAAGGGACACATGTAAGTTACTGAACCAGTTACTGCCTCTCCAGAAAATGATGCTCAGCACACACAAAAAAACCCCACACATCATAATTGCAACTGACATTTCCTATTGTGAATACTCAGGATTGCATTTAACCTTGATAGATCACCAGTAAAATTAATAGCGAAATCAATATGAAGGAATAAATATGTAGAATAGAATAACAGAATAGAGCAAAACATTTCAGTTGGAAGGAATCTACAAGAATCCAAGTGCCTGACCACGTCAGGGCTGACCAAAAGCTAAAGCCTGTTATTGTCCAAATACCTCTTAAACACCGACTGGCTTGGGGCATCGACCACCTCTCTAGGAAGCCTGTTCCGGTGTTTGACCACCCTCTCGGTAAATAAACGTTTCCTAATGCCCAGTCTAAGCCTCCCCTGGTAGAGCTTTGAACCATTCCCACACGTCTTATCAGTGGATCCCAGCGAGAAGAGCTCAGCAGCTCCTCCTCGTCCCCTCCTCAGGAAGCTGCAGAGCCATGAGGTCGCCCCTCAGCCTCTGTCTCTGCAAACTAGACAAGCCCAGAGTCCTTGGCCGCTCCTCGCAGGACATTCCTTCCGGCCCTTTCACCAGCTTTGTTGCCCTCCTCTGGATGCGTTCAAGGACCTTCACATCCTTCTTCAATTGTGGGGCCCAGAGCTGCACACAGCACTCAGGTGAGGCGGCACCAACACTGAATACAGCAGGACAATGACCTCTTTTGACCGGCTGGTGATGCTGCGTTTGCTGCACCCCAGGACGGGGTTTTCCCTCTGGGCTGCCAGGGCTCACTGGTGGCTCCTATTGAGCTGCTGTCAACCAGCACCCACATCCCTTTCTGGGGGCTGCCCTCCAGCCACTCTTCTCCCAACTTATATTTGGGCCCAGCATGATTCCATTCCAGGTGCAGAATCCAGCATTTGGCTTTGTTAAATTTCATCCCATTAATCATAGCCCAGTGCTCCAATCTACCTAGAACCCTCTGCAAGGCCTCTTATTCCTCAAGAGAGTCAACAGCACCTCCAAGTTTGGTATCATCAGCAAACTTGCTACTGGTGCATTCAGCTCCTGCATCTAGATTGTTGATAAATTGAACAGAAGTGGCCCTAGAAATTAACTCTGAGGAACACCGCTGGTGACCGGTCACCAGCCAGACGTAGCCCCATTCACTACAACCCTTTGAGCTCTACCCTTCAGCCACATCTTCACCCAGTGTACCACGAACCTGCTCAATCCACAGCTGGACAACTTGTCCAGAAGGATGCTATGAGGGACAGTATCAAAAGCCTCACTAAAATCTATAAAAACTACATTCACCGCCTTCCCTTCACCCACAAAGCACCCACTTTATCATGGAAGGATATCAAATTAGTCAAAAAGGACTTTCCTTTTGTGAGCCCATGTTGACTGTGCTTGATGATTGCATTGTTCTTTAAATGTCTTTCAATAGTAGCTGGTACAATCTTCTCCAAAATTTTTCCAGGAACTGAGGTTAGGCTAACAGGTCTGTAGTTCTGTGGTTCTTCCCTTACAACCTTTTTCCAGGTCGGAATAACATTGGCCAGCTTCTTCAGTACTCTGGGATGAATCCCATCAGGCCCCATGGACTTGTGAACATTCAACTAACACAACTGGTCCATATAAGCTTAGAAGCTCACTCCAGTTTTCATTATGAAGTACTAGAATTTTCCCAGCAGAGTAAACTAATGTGGTATTACATGAATGCCTGGAATGATGAGTAGGATTAACACTTTTATAAAGACCTGGAAGCCAGGGCTTAATTTTTTAAAATTTGTTTTGACAGCCAAATACAGTGTTAGACACACAGTGGCATTTAAAGAGACCAAGAATGGCTGTCTTCCTTCCCTCCTAACGGTCTGGACAAGTGTGTAATGCATAGCATAGCTGCTGTTTCAGTTTCTCTGTCTTTATCATCCACAACCCACAGAGCCACTCATCGTTATGGAACTCCTTCCACCAGCCAAGGCAGTCCCATCAGGATCTACTGTGCTAGGGAAATCAATTTGATCAGAGAGTCTCCTCAGCCAACACCCAGACCTGCAGTGTGCTTAGTCGGAGTTGAGGACAGACCATCATTCCCAACCTCCCTGCTCTGCACAGGCCAGTTGCTGCCATTCAGTCAGTAACTACACTTTGACAGCCCACTTCACAGCCAAAATCAGACCAGCTGCCTTGCTTTGAAGTAAAATAAATATCTATTATTTTTAAGAAACACAGAGAACCGATGCACCACTTAAATTTAATGTCCAATGATAAGCTCCATCTGAATTAAAAAGTGATTCCCAATTTGAATCAGAACAGGAAAACAACAGACCCCAGGTTACAAGGGTGGAGACATCATCAGGATGGACTACAGACTTTTTTGTGCTAAAGCCTCTTTACTTTCTTTGACCAGTGTAAAAGGAATCAGCAAAAATGAGGCCTGGGGCAGACAAGCTATGGAAAAGACTTTCAGATCCCTCTTTGTGGGTCCTGCTCTTGGAAATGGAGAAAGATCTTCCCTTCTGCTTTTCAAAGAAAAAAAAAATCCCTAAAAATAAATCCAAGGGAGCCTGCTTTCCCCTAACCCTGCCACTAGGACAGGCACCGGGGAAGAACCTGTGACAGGTCCCAGGAGCAGCAGATGCACTGGTGCGCAACACACAAGGGTTTCAAGCTTACCCTGCCCAGAGAAGATGCCCTGGAGCAGTTTTTGCCACTCCTTAGCTGCTAAAGAGACGATTACATGCAAGGAGACCTGAAGCTACTACGGTATTTAAAGAATCAAAGGCAGAACGTTATTTCCAAACACATAAAAATTAAAGACAAATATTTCTGCCTCATTTGAAGAAAAATCACACTGCAGAACCATTAAATAAATAACACTTACCTAGTTCTTTCCTTTCCTTTAAAAGAAATGGAATCAAAACTTGTGAAAACTCTGGAGACTCAGCCAGCCCACGCATGTTCACTCCGTCTCTCACGTACATACAAATGCATCCCCCCTCCTCATGGTGCTCAAATGGCAAATCTTCGTGGTGTGCAGTGTTGCAGGTTTGACACGTTCATGGTCCTGCAGCCACAATCATACGGGTTTGGACAAAAGGTGCATTCAAGTGCAGAGTACCGATACTAACTCAGGTCCGATCCTGTCAGCAACATTAAGTAAAAACTGTGCCCACAGGGATCTATCTCCACTGATTTTGCAGGATGCCACAGGCTCAGCCCTCCTCCCATGTGCTGTCTGGTACAAACAAATACCTGTCATTCACAGAAACCAGAAAGCTGGTGTTTGAGCATGGACCAAAGAAAAGGAGAGGGGAAAGGGGAGAAAAAGACATTAAGAAGGTGCCAAACAAGGTACAAAACCCACCCTGAGGTAACTTGCAGCATATGAACAATGAAATGGCAAAAAATAAGAGTGCTGTCTCTGCTGACTACACCAGAAGGAGTTGTAAGCTACATTAAAACATTGACCAAGTTCAGCAGTAAGTGAAGCCATTGTTAAAACGGATCCAAACAAAATTATTCTCATAAACGGATAGTCACGGGTTAAAGAAATCTGAATTTTCTAATCCAGTATTTTTAATTGCTAACCAATGAAACACAAAGTAATTTTTGCTGGGTAAAGTCAACCTTAAGTCAAGTGTGTGTGACAAGCTTCAAATAGACAAAAGCTGCACAACAAATATCTTTATCAATGAACACTGAGCTAACACAGACTTGACTTTGTGTTGAGGCTCCTGAAAATATTTTACTAAAGAAAAAGAGAAGCCCAAGCCACTTCAAGTTCGTTTGTAGTTTCAAGTAAACACATCAGAAACAAAATGAAACCTGTTGCATTTGTTTCCTATCTGCCATATGGATGCTCTCTTTCCTTTCTTTAACATCCACATATTACTGAGTGTGGCCCTTTCCCTGGAACAATCAGACATCAAACTTGATTGTTGGAAAATCAACAACCAATATTTGCACAGCTCTCAATACTGCATCCTTACTGTTTACTAGTAAGCATTGCTATAGGCACTGGTGCTTTAGAATTAGTAAGGTGGATGGAAATACAGTGTGTATATAAATACAAAAAGTACCCATATACATACATTTAGGCAAATAAACAGTGAGCTATGAATGGTCTCTTCAGGGATGCCAGTAAGATCCACTTTCTTCTTCTTAAATATATAAACAAAGCATCAGACAAGAAGTCAGTCTAGCAGTTTTCATACAGCTGAGCTGCAGTCATGACCTAGAATATGGCTTATATTGTGGGCAGGTCGGTTTGAGGACTGCTTGGAAGAATCTGAAGCAGATGTGTTTGCAATGGAAAGCAAAGGCGACATTGCTGAACCATCTGGAGGAAGAGCTGTGGCTATTTCTGGAAACAAAGACGTCAAGTTAAAATTGGATAAGTGCGACGTGTTGGTCATGTGCATCGGCGGCATATCTGGAAGCAAAGGAAAACTTGGCTGCGCAAAACCAACAGGCCTGGGAGGAGACAAAATGGATCCAAATCGATTGTTCAGACTTCCACTACTCGGCTTCTCTGTGCTTGGGTTAGGAAACATTTGATTGGGAAAGTAAGGGATAGAAATGTCATTGGAAAGGGTAGGGTGGGCAGGAGAGTACGGAGGATAGAAGGACGGCAGCGTATTCTGAGGATCGACTGGGATTAGAGCTGGTGTTCGAGTGGCACTAGGCTGGGTGACTGGTGGGATGAAAGAGGTATTGGCATTTATCGGTGGATTCATGCCACCCTCTGGAATAAAAGGGAATCCAAAATTCTGAGAGAGAGTATGTTGGTCAGGGGCTGCGTTATCATTAGACACTTGAGGGCCGTCAGACATAAATCGGACAATGCTTCCTCTTTTTTCTATCGCAGACTGCTGGCGCCCAAGGATCATACTGCCACTGGTGGACAGGGGAAGATGGGGAAGACTAGGGTCAAAGACGTTCCCATGTCTTTGATTTCCAGATCGATTCCTTTCTGGCTGGCGTATTTTAGAACCTGCATTATCTTGCAGAGGATGCCTCGACCGCTGAGTAACTGAAGAATTTGGCTGACGAACAGACGGTTGCCCTTGCTCGCCATTTCCATGAGAAACGGCAGGGTGAGGGTGAGTTGGCCTCACAACTCCATGCATGTTGCTAGAAACGGGTGTATTCATGTGGCTCTTAGTTCCGTGACTCTCTGTCATCCTCATGGGATTGGACTTCTGCACAGAGATGTTAGGGCTTGTATTGCGGCCCTGAATATCTCCCGAGGAAGAAGAACTCGAAAAAGGAATAGTCAAAGAACTGTTCCTTGTGTTAATTGCACCAATAGACATGTCACAGCTCTCCCTACTCTGGCCATCACCATCTCTTCGGATATGGACACTCTCCCGTGCTGGGGGACAGTTGTACTCAATCGTGGAGGAGGCACCGCATTGTGTGTTCCTTTGATGTTCTGAGATTGATCTTTGGCTTCCACTAACTTGATCTCCAAGGTGAGGGGCAAGTAAACTCTGCATAAAGCTTTGGTGGCATGTGTTTTCATTTTCCCTTGATGGCAGGGTATTTCCTGCTGGAATACCCTGTACTGGCTGGTAGGGCAATCTCTTCTGTCTCTCTATGGATGTCCCAGTATTTTGACCAATTCGAAATGCTTGTGACTGCATGCTCCTGAGGGATGACACAGAATTACCAATTTCACTGTTTCTTGAAGCCTGTACATCAAAATTGCCTGTTGCTTGTTGATTAGGTCCAGATGGCTTAAATGTTTGACAATCAGAAAGCCGCTGCACATCTGATCCAACTGTATGGTCGACAGATAAGCGTCCCTGCATATTATGAATGACCAATCCTTTATTTCTAGAAACATCAAGGTAGCTTCTCATTTCAAGCTGGTCAGAAACCCTAGGGCCTTGAAGAGTTATTCCTATCCTCTGTTCTGAATTAGAGGGCGTCTTCCCAATGAGCGCCTCTGCAGAGTAGCTGGAAACTCTATTTCTTTCTTGCCTATGAGGGGTGCATGTCATATCTGATGGTCTGGTTACGATACTTGCCTGCGACACCATTTGCTGCTCTAAGCCCCTTGAGGTCATAAGTCTCTGCATCTGATTGTGCCCTGACACATGTTCAGAAGCTGAGCCTTGCTGTCTGCTGCTAACATCTTGCTGCTGTTGATGCATAATATCCTGATTTATGTGGCTCTGAGGGTGGTTATGATGGTTTCTGCTTGTTGCAGGATTTTCACAGTTCTTTTCAGGCTGGGAAGCTCCAAAGTGCTGCTGCATCTGCTGCTGCATTTGCTGGTGGTGAGGATGAGGCTGACCGCCTTTTTGCCGTGTTTGATCACTTCCGTGGTGTTTTTGCTGTAGAGAAAGTTGTGTGGCTTGTGTTCCCTGGATGAGATTTCGTTTCTTTTGCATCTGCACCTCCTGCTGTATTGTTCGCTGTTGGTGGACACCATGGGGTTGAGAGTGGACTGAGTTTTCCCCGTGAGTGACATGGTGCTGCAGCTGATACAAGTGGTGCCTTTCTCTTAACTGGCCAGCCTGCTGTTGCTTTAAGTATGGATGACTGCTGTGAAGATGTGATATGCCTTGAGCAGGAACATGTTGAATTGGTGGCAAGTGCTGCCCTGCCTGGCCTTGCTGCTCTGAAATTGATGGCTGTGAAGCACATTGAACTTCAGTTTGTCTCAAAGCTGGTGTTACGAAGTTGCTGTTAGATGGGAATAATCTGTTAAGGCCATCGGTGTGCCCTTGATTGCTCACTGATGCCACTGAATTGGATGAATTAGGAGGAATCTGACTGACCAGCATCTGTGTTTGATCAGCAATACTCTCTGGTGTTCGGTTCATCAATGCCATCCCTTCCAGCCTTATGGGTGTTGTCTGGCACTGCTTTTGCCTCTTTGCTGTAGAAAGCAGAAGGTCATCTTGAACAGCCCGCTTGGCAGAGTCCTTGCGACCTTCATGATTTTGCTGCTTTAAGTGCGATTCCTGTAGCTGGGGAGCCTGCATGGTGCTTGCCCTAATAGCATTAAGTTGTTCCTGAGCATACTCACTCATCATAGCAGGTCCTGGAGACTGATTGACATATGTGCTAGAGGGAATGGAGAGGCCAATGGTTGCAGGGACACTTGCTGGCTCTGAAGACTGGGATAAACTCGAGCAGCTCACAAGGGGATGGACAATTCGACTCTGGTGTATTAGATTATTTACACTTAAACTGGTTATGCTTGGCGACTGGGAAGTGGAAATCTGCAAAGCAGTGTTTGATGTTTCCACACCTCCTACAGAGCAGCTTGGCTTTTCGACCTGTCTATCAACATTTGCTTGTACTGTATCCTGAGCACTGAATTTGTTCGGTGCTGCTTCCAATGGCCCTGCATTGTTTTCTTTAACTGGTTGAGGCTTAAAAGGCTGTTTCTCTCTCTCTGAAGGTGCAACCTCTGTTGACTTAGAGATAGCATCCCTCACGTTAACCTGTATTCCTCCCCCTCCACCCTTCTCCAGGTTTTCCTGGTCAAAAATCGCTCTTGCTGCAAGAGCTACAATGTCAGTCTGTTCTGAAAATGTGCAGCTGTTACACGTACTGGTTGAGGTGCTGCTAGTAACGTCTTCTCTGGTGGTATCTGGCAACATGGATGCAACTGAGAAGCCCCGACTGCTACCAGAGCTAGTTGACATTGGGGAGTCTGCCTGCCTGCTAGCAATAAGGGAAGCACCCGCTACTTCCTGATCAGAAATGCAGGAGTGATGCTGGGAGAGCGTGTCACCTTCTGTGTTCATTAGCAAGAGTTCCTGCTTCTCAGGCAAATCAACGTTTGATTCTGCTGATTTAGAGTTTTCCATGGAAAAATCAGAATGCTCCCCCTGAACAGTAAATGAAGAGTTTTTTTCTGCAGTTGCTCTTTCTTTCGAGAGATCAGACAGCATTTTGGTTAGACCCTGTCTTTCTAATAAGTCTGTGTCTTGCATTACGACTGAGGAATCCTGCACAACACTGCAGGACTCTGAAATCGTTCCTGCCTTGGAAGTATGACCCGCTGTGCTGCTCTGTGCTGCTGACGTCCCAGCAACCTGAGAATGTGTCACATGTGCTTCGGTACGAGAGGATGTTAAGGTGCTCAGGGGTTCACAGGGTTTGGGTGACTCCGATGAGGCAGAGCTGGTTGGCAGATGGTTTTGAGACCCAAGGGCCTGCTGGTGAGAAGCAGCATCTTTGGCAGCTGGCGGGGTAAGGGCCAGCTGCTCTGACACCATGAATGTCAGTGGCGAGGAAGCGGGTGCCTCTGCTGAGCTCAACTCAGGATCAGAGCAGGTTTTGGCTGCCTGTTCAGAGCTCATACTCTCTTTGGAACAACAGTCAGAAACGTTGATGCCACTTGATGCTGCTCCACCACTTGCCTGAGATGTTGCTAAAGCTTGCGAAACTGCTGGAGCGTCTTCAAGCAGCCCCTTGCTGTTTGATGGCTTTGCCACCACTTCCACAGGAGCACAGTCCACCTTCCCGGCATCTTTGCAAGGAACTGCTGGACAGGACACTTTACTGTTGACTGCTTGGTGTTTCTTTGTACTTGGCTTTTTGTTTGCCCTTTTTGATTTTGCACTGGATGGCAAGCCAGCAGCCGCTTTTTTGGGGGAAGCACTTATTGAATTAGATGCACTAGTTAGTACTGAAGCCTCTGTGGGTACTGAAGATGCCACAGAGGTGGGTAACGATACACAGTTAACTGTGGCAATCTGGTTATTGACAGTTGTAGGATTGGTAGGGTGGTTGAGAGACAAATGTAAGCAGCTCTGTCCAGCCATTTGTGATATGCTTTGATTGAGGTTAGCTAAAGCACCAAACGTATTGAGGGCAACATTGGTATTTGGGTCCTCGCTGGTGGTAGGCTGAATAATTTGCAGAGGGGCTTGATTTGAAGCTCCAGATGAAGACATCACAGGCTGCAACGCAAAAAGCTGCCCATTTAATGAGATCGTTTGAGGATGCTGTTGATTTGACATTGTAACCGAAAATGTTTGTGTGGAGCTAGAAGATGGCAAAGAGGATGGTCTTGGTAATATATGGACAAGGTGTTTCCCTCCAAAGGTCTGTGGAAGAGAGGCATTTTGTATGGAGCTGCTAGAGTTTGCAATTGCAGTTGGCCCATTCACAGGAACTCTTACGGAAGCAGAAGGCTGAGCAGAGAGGAGTGGTAGAGGATTCTGGTTAGCGGCTTGTATAATTACAATTTGCTGGCTAACGTTTTGGCTGGGAACTTCTGCTCTCACAATTGGAGGACATGGCACAGGGTTTGGAGGCTGGAGAATGATGACATTCTGGTTTGCTGGCGCTCCTGTTACAGCTGACACGACTGGCTGAGCCATCTGAATCACCTGCATAGCTGAATTTAATGGAAGGATATTTCCTACAGCCTGAGTTTTAACCTGTGGCTGGCTGATTAATGGCTGCATAGGTAAAGGTGGGCACGAGGGCAAGGTAACTACAATCTGTTCAGCTGCCTGACCATCCCCAGGCAGAGAAGTATTCAAACTGATACTTGTAGTCAAAGGCCTGCTGTGAGCAGAAGATACAGTACCAGCACCATTAACTGGTTCGTTTAATAGTGCAGTCATTATACTGGAGGGCGCTTGGCTTAGTGGCTGAACAGTATTTCCCGCTAGCTGCAAAGTTGTCCACGTGGTCTGTGTGTTTCCAGCTGAAGGCATCCGTGTAAGGCTACTCATGTTTTTCAAGTCTGAAGTGCCAACACCTGAAGAGCCTGAAAAAGACCAGCAGTTCTCTAGGGGACTGGCAGGCAGAGTGCTTATTGCTGTTGCAGCCTTAACTCCTTCTGCTGCAGAAGTCGCAGGCATTCCAGCACTACTGCCTAAGTCTGTACTTTTGAGAACGTTTACAGAGGAAAAACTATCTGCAGTAGACAGTCTCACAGATGGCACACAAGCTGTGTCTGTGGTTGAAATGACACAGCTTTCCTGAAGGTCAATCCTAGAATTGTGTGTATTTGAGGAAGTTGCATTCACCTGTTGAACTTGGGAGGCTTCTGTGGAGGCACTGGAAGGAAGGCTGATTCCCTGCAGGAGTGTTTTCTTTGTTAGTTTAGTGCCCTCCTCATCATTCTTACTTTTGGGGACGCTTTGATCATTCTGTGGCGCGTTACTTGAAGAACACTGCAGTTCCTGTTCTGTTCCAGATTGAGACGCGCTCTGTGAGCTGGCAGTAGCAGCGGCAAGCACGCCTTGCTCGTTCTCAGAGGTGGAAAGCTCAAGAACATTCCCTGCTGGAACTGCCTGCGTGGAGGCCAGTGGCGAAATGGTAGTTTGTGACCAGGGCTTGTTTTCTGCGGGGTAAACACCAGAAATCGTCACAGGAGTCACTAGGTTACAAGTTCTCTGGACTGGCACAACATTGGCTGTTTGCTTTTGTAAATTATGACCAACGTTAAATGTTATTCCCTGGACGGATGCTCCCTGGTTATTTCCATTGGGTTGACTCCCATTTGAATAGACAATGATGTTCTTTTGAACCTGATCACCAGGAATAACAACTGAGACCTTTGAATTTTTGAGATTTCCCTTCCAGTGGATTGTAGGGTCATCATACAGGCAAATATCATTTGCTTTCAGTAGTTCAATGTATCTCCCATTTTCCTTCTGCAGTTCATCCAGCTGTTTCCGGAGTTTTTTAATCTCTTCAGCTACAAAACAGTGAGAGCACTCCATTACATCAGCGCCAGCACAAATATTAGGTACTATGTTACCACATGACTCGGAGAATAGTATTGAAATACATTGTCAATAGCACATGCTCTCTTAAAATGGTTCCCATAACATAAATGAAGACTCTTACCCTGATAAGCCTCTCTACTGAGTGGGAAAGTGAATTAACTTCACAGACCATTCCGTTACCAATAGCAGCATATGCCAAATTATTTAGTTAGAAAAAACATCAGGACTAACTCAGATTAAACTGAATACTAATCAAATTGTTTAATTACTGAAGGAAAGATGAGCACATTACTTATTTTTTTCTTTTCCTGCTCCTTTGCAAGCACTGCAATTGTTTTTATTTAACTCATAGCTTTCCAGGACAATTAAGTTTCATTACATCTATAAACAATATGCAAAATTAAATACAAAGCACTTACGTAAAGCCACAAAAACTGGCAATGCCCTTGGAGATAGCTCACCTAACTAGGAAAATCATTGAGGTTTTGCAAACCCAATTACATCAACAAGATAAAAATAAACTATTTAGAATTCCATCATATGGGTAGAAATAAAAATCACAAACTGCAATGTTAGCTCTGAGATTATTTCTGTCATACCTCCATCACTGTGTTTTTATGCATCTGTTCAACCAAGTTTTATATGCTGCATTGTAATTTTATAAAATAGGCTTTTATCACTTCCACAACATTTGAAAGGAAAAAAAATAGCCCTACAAATGAAGGAAACTCTACATTTTTGATTAAAAAAAAAAACCACCTTACTGAGGTTTGTCAGAAATCATTCTGGTCACTACAGTAGAATAAATCAGGACAGAATCTATTAGATGATGTTGCATCACATATAAGCTCTGTCATTACTTTACATCACAATGTGATTGCTCCATCATCTCATAGCTATATGCGAGAACCTGCACTTGGGTATTCTGTTGGCTTCTTGTTTCAAGCTACTCTACACCGCTGTATGTCTTGGGATTCCCAAGGCTTTGTTGTTAGTCACTGCTAACAGACACACAGCAGAAGTGAGTGACAGAAATTCTAGAGCTTCTAGCAGTGTCTGTACTTACCCTGCTCATTGTTTCCTCCATTTAACAGAAGTTCATCATTCTGTCTTTTCATTTCTGTTATATACTTAAAGGCCTGATCCAGGATCATGTTCTTGCTCTTTAGAAGAAAACATATATAAAATTAGGAGAAAGGTCTGCCATTGGTAGATCCATTAATGATGAGATCGCACTTACTCTAAGAGGTCTTTACTTTAAAAATGTGCTAACTTGAATGACTCTCTGAATATTGTTGGCTGGGGTTTGTTTTTGTTGTTGTTTTTATTTTTTGTTCGGTTGGTTTTTGTTTGTTTGATCTTTTGTGTGTGTGTGTGTGTGTGTGTGTGTTTTTTCAGACGAACCCCAGGTTTTATGAGAGATACTGACCCTAAAATGCCATGAGCTTTTACAGAAAAACATTTTCAGTGCTGGAGCTGACATTTTCTGATGCCTGAAGCTAGATACTAAGGCCACAGAACTTGAACAGCAAGCATCATTTCCTGATGAGCAGCATAAAATTCCTGTTCACTGAGAAACATACACATCACATGAAATTTCCAGGATACAGCCTTGTAAATATTTTACGAGGAAAGAAAGAAACATGGAACAATTATCCAGGGAGGTGTATGCATAATTTTGAAAGTAATATACTGGAGAATATGGGAAGAGAAAATATGCCATAACCTCTCCACCATCTTCCTTTTATGAAATTATGCTTATTCTGCCTGCAATACCTCTTTTTCACTTCTAAATTTCTTCTGCTGTTCTATAGGAACAGTCTTTGCTGTAGAATGATCTGTCCTGAAAAAGATGCTTCTGTGCATCAGCATCAAATCATTTGTCTTGCTTCATCTTTCACAACGACAGTGTCTTAAACACTTTCAAATAAAAAGCTCAAAATCTGCCTAATTACATTCATGTGGCCCTGCATTTAAAAAAAGAAGTATATTAAAAATAATTTTTGAAATACTAATAACTAGTAAGATTTTTGAGCATATTAATTCAGACAGTTTTGCCTTCTTCCTAAGACAAATAGCAAAATAAATATTTATACTTCTACAGACAAGGAAACACAGAAGCATTTTACAGGAAACTTGTATGCACCTCAGAATGGACACTCACCTGCTTCAGTGCTGGAGAGCAGGGAATGAGTTCTCCGATTCTGTTTATTCCAGCATTAATCTTCTTCTTTCGATGTCTCTCCACTAAGAAAAAATAATATGTGCTCTGTCATTTGGTTGAGCAAGTCAGCACAACAGCAGCACAACTAGTACCAATGTAAAGGCTCATAAATACATGGTGAGTGCCATGGGGATGGAGCCAGGCTCTTCTCGGTGGCAAACAATGATAGGACAAGGGGTAATGGGATCAAGCTGGAACACAAGAGGTTCCACTTAAATTTGAGAAGAAACTTCTTCTCAGTGAGGGTGACAGAGCACTGGAACAGGCTGCCCAGGGAAGTGGTGGAGTCTCCTTCTCTGGAGACATTCAAAACCCGCCTGGACATGTTCCTGTGTGACCTCACCTAGGTGTTCCTGCTCCAGCAGGGGGATTGGACTAGATGATCTTTTGAGGTCCCTTCCAATCCCAAACATACTGTGATACTGTGATACTGTGAAATACATGATTTCATTATGTATTGGAACCCTCAGTAACTTGAGAGTGGAAAAAATCCTCTGAAGTAAACCTCAGCTGTTAAATTAATACTGAATGGAATTAAGAGCTGTAACATAAGCACCAATATCTTCAAAAGGTGGGGATGTTCTGGACCCCTTTGCGGAAAAGAAAAGTTACTGCAACTCAAAATTCAGGTTTTGATAACATTTGCTACTTGAGTTTCATGAAACCGTTTCACAAGGCAGATAGATCAGCTTTAGGCATACAGAAAGCAAATGAACCAGGATTATGGAAAGAATCAGTTGCAGATTTGGGAAGGAAATCAAAGTCTCTTAAATACTAATGTCAGGTCTAACACCAAAATAGAAATAATTCAGAATTTATCAGTTTTCAATCTTAATTTCAAATTTATATTGATGGAGCGGCCAACACTGAATACAGCTGAAGCTCTAGGTATATGGACTATCAGTTACTCTTTCATGTGTTCAAAGTTCTAGCTGTTCTGCAAGGTCTAATTATGATTGGGAGTAAATAAAATATTTAATAAACAGTATTTCCAGTGAATTACCAGTTTTGGAGAAGGTCAGGAAATGCTTCATTTACACTTCACTAGTGCCATCATTTACCTCTTCACAAGGCCTAAACACTGGCACAAAGGGTCTACGCTACGAGTATAAATATCTTCGGGCACGTTTTTTTTCAGACAGTTATTTAGTCAGTCTATTTAGTTATATAGTCAGTTATTTCAAATATAGTTCAGTCTCATGTAGCTACTTTTTTGACTGAGATATTTTGGTGTTCTATGTGAGTTCTATGTGAACTAAAACTATTAGATGTCATTTGCCCAAAGAGCCTGAAAAAAAAAAAAAAAAAAGTTTTGTCATGGCTTTGTCAAGATTCAAATCAACATATCATTTGTTCATTGTGCTGGGTATCGCCTTATGGTTTGTGCAGCTTTTGGTGGCACACAGTGATTCACAGGTGAGTATATTTTATTGTGTTCCTTTACAAAGGATATACTGATTTAATTTAAACAGTTTTACTTCAGTAATCTGTCACTTCAATTTACATTTTTCAAACTACTAAAATCTTTTTTGTTTCAGGACAGGCTGCTGGTGGTGTTGAGAGAGACAGGCCTAAATACACTAAACACAGCAAGATGAAGTCTCTTCTGCAGGAAATATAAATCAGATCAGCTTTATATACATTAAAGCACACGATCCTTGGGACTAAATTTTTACATATCTTACTAATACATACAGATATCACAGTGGCTGTGAAGTGCTATTCCTTTGTTTTCATAATACTTTACATGCTTTACTCAGCTTGTCCAGATATTAACAACTAAGCAAGCTACGGGTCTGGAGGGAGCTGGTCCTCCCATGTTGCAGAGTTCAGGCCAGTAGATGAACACTTTGGAAAGCGATTGGCAAGTAAAACAGGAACTGAGAATTAGAATGAGATCAGCAATCTTAAAAGTAAACTTGATAAGACGATTTCCTGATACATCTTAATCCTTAAGAAATCGGCCACACCCTGGGCACAGCCTGACAAGCACTATATTCCACAGGCTTCACATGGAAATTACTCAGACATTTTTCCAGTTGAGTTTGTGAAGATCACACAGGAGTGCTGTTTCATAAAAGAAGAACTGGAATCAATTTCTTAGGATAAACCAGGCCCAAACCTGTCAGAGCCTTTCCTAGTCTGTATTTCTGCTGCTACTTGCAGAAGATGCCACTGGAGCTGGACACTGACAGGAAGAAAAGGCCACACGCTACCCAAGGGACATGAGGCCTACAACATACAGACGGTATTCACACATATACCGACATCCAGGTGGGTGCCTCAGGGACAGACTACAGGAATATTTCTAATCCAGGGAACTTCTAAAGCTCTTAAGTTGGATATCCGCCTCTAATTTGCTTAAGCGTTTACCTCTTTAAGAGAGGTGGGTATTATTTGCGTGTGAATGCCTGTGCATTTATTTTCCTTTAGAACTGAACACAACTTAATTTGTTTACTTCTTAGTTTACTAGCATTGGAATGCCAGGGGCATGGTCCTACTTTCACACTTGGGCATGCTACTGTAACCTTGTACTGCAGAAAAACTAAGAGACCAGTCAAGATGCCCTGCTGCACAGATATGCTATGCAAGGACACAGAAAGTTCTTTGGTAGGGTCGGTATTTTCAGTGTAATAAACTCCTACAGAGGAACGTTCTCCATGCAAAATATGTTTTACTAGTTCAAAGCATCTGTGCTTATTTCCAGGCCAAACAACAAAGCATAATGCTCCTACCTGCATTATGTGTCTCCCTGTTTTTCTTCCTGTGAAACATAAAGAGAAAAGAGTGACATGAAACAGAAGGAGAAAAATCTGCACACAAATGTTTATTTTATTATTTCCATTACAGTTAAAAATACTAAATATTACATTCTCCTCTGTGAATAAGAACACAGTAGAAGTCACATTCGCAAGGATTGGTTTTAGACATCAGTATTCAATAGTTTCAAACAAAAATTATTTTGTGTTTGTACTTCAATAAATTTCAGCATAACAAGGCGTAGTGTAATACCCCATTTGATTCCTGTTACATATATTTATAGGGCAGAGCTGGATTTTTATGTTTATGTTCAGTAAGAATTATCTAGTAGTAATAATTATTGAACACCATCCAGTGTCCAGTAAGGCCACATATTAAAAAAAGTAGAACTAATTTCTGAGCAACAGCATAGTTAATTATTTGTTTAAAATGTTGCTTTTACATTCACCAGATCAATGAAACAGGAGAAAATGTTACCAAGCAAATTGATTTTTCCGGACATGTTACCTTCAAACATCATACCTCTGGTATCAAACACTCTTCCTTTGTGTGAGAAATCAGAATTACCATTCCTCTGCAGTTGTTCTTTCCTGCCTCAAAATTCTTTCTATGTGTAATTTGGGCATGCGAGGGTTGTCTTTGTTTTAAGATGTTCACCTGGAATTTCTGGACTGACAGCAACCAGGTCAGAATCATTGTGCAATGCTTTAATTTGCTTTGCTGGAAGTCAGTAAATCCCAAATGTGTACTCTACACATATAAATCAGATGTACTGCATACATGCAGTAAGCCAAATACTTTCAGGAAGTATAGTAAAGCAAAGCACATGTTTTTTTGAAAAATAAATATTACAGGGAAAAAAAAAAAAGTATTTCAAAAGATTTCTGTCCAGCAGCGCACTCCCAGTCTAGATGTTTGGCTAGAGTATGCAAAAAGCAGAGTAGCATCTTCTGCTCTCCTTTTCTACTGTTACAGCACAGTCCAGATGTAACAAGGAATTTGAACTGAGAATGCAAGATACACGTGGATGACACGTGTGACTGCTATGGGGCTTGTATCCTTTACACTTTGAGTTGATATACATTTATTTCTGATAACACACCAAAAGTAGCGCGCATCTTAGAGTAACTTAGACAATGATTACAAGACAGTAACGTTACTGCAGGTGGTCAGACCTGAAGACATTTGCTAAGAAATAATGCCTAAAGATGAACATCTTCAAGTCAAATGCCAACAGAAGCCTGCACATCTGGTCTACAACTATGCAAGAAGCAATGAATTTTCTGTTGTTTGAAAACTTGCGCCACCAGGACAGGAATGCATGTAAAACATCATTTTAAATGGTTTCTTATTTGCCAGTAAACCACAGTTCTCCCACTTATATCCAAAACAATCATCTGCCATGCAGAACTGATCATCTAACCTAATTATGCTCAGAGATACAAGGGCTGGAAACACTCAGCTGCCCTTTGATTCCCAGTACCAATACAGAATCCAAAATACTCTAGTAGTGGGGTAAGAAAGAGTCACAAAATCCACAAAAAACAAACAAAAAAATTCTGCAGGGCTAATCAATGTTCTCTCTGAGCTTTTCTTATCATAAAAGCATTCCTACATGGCCACCTATCATAAAAAGTATGCTGTATTTAACTAGGGACTGAAGGACTCCCTTACCAATCAGGTATTAGTTCTACATGCTACTACAAAGGAACAATAACCCAGAAAAGTTGTAATCAGCTCAGAGTCATTTTGTTACAAGTTTTGGTCACAGTGTTGCTATACAATCTCAAGATGTATTTGGAGTTCCAACAGAGATCTGAAATGCAAGATCCAGATTCCACTGGTAATTGAGGAAAAGATCTAAATTACTCTGTCAAAATGAGTATAGTGACCCCTCCAATATCTCCGCAATAGTACAGACTGCAAGCTAACCTAGGCGGCGACACAGTTTTACACACATTGGCATAGTCAGTGTAATAATCAAAGAATCTCCATTGTCTAGGTGGCCCAAGTAGATGTGTCTTTGACAAATAATTCAGCATAGGCAGCGGAAGAGAGAGAAAAGGAGTTTTGCAGACCGTTTCCAAACTTCTGGATCAGCCTTGGTCAACCCTCAGAACTTCTTGTCAAAACCTTTATTTCCAAACTTTTAGCTAGAAACTACATAACTGTGACGTGACTGCAGACTACAGAACTACAAAATAGTCATTTTCCCACAATAACTCACCGATGTTGCTTCTTAGTAGGTGTCTCATTCTCTGTCATCTCTGGCATGGTTTCAGAGAAGAGAGCCTGAAGAAAATTGAGGAAAGAATTAACAACTCCTTCAACTCTTCTGAGTTCTTAGAACATGACATTTGTTACATCATTTTGCCTTTGACCACAAGGACAGGGCCATACTACAATGTATGCACAAGTCCATCACCTTGATGAAGAGCAGCTGGTCATGTGAGCATTAAAAACGATGTTACCTATCAGGGAGCTTTCTGAACCCCTGCTGTCTATGATGAACTGCTTTACAATTACTGAATTACTTCAAATATAAAAACAATTATAATCTCAATTACTTTAAGGATGCAAGAAGGAAAACTAGAGTATATGATTGCTTTTTGATTCCTTCCTAACCAAATATGTGTTCAATTCCCGGTTTTAAATAAAGCATGAATGCTAAGCAAAATACAAGCTACAAAGACATTAAATACAAATTTAAAGGGCTACAAATGTAGCAAATTACAAAACTTACTTGCTATTGAATTAATGTACAGCTTAAAATGGCCAAAATTTACAAAATAGTTAGTTTAGATTATTTTCTTTGATATTAAGTTTTCACTCTTTATTTAGGAAGTGTTTCCAAACCTAATATTAATTTTTAAAAGAAAATAATTCTTCCAATCTATTATCTTTGGCTGTACAAAATAATCTTCTTCAAATTAGTAAAGCTATTCCATTCTTCTGTATGCAGCAGAAAGAACCTTTTTAATATGCAGCTACACATAGTCTGTAAAACTACCAGCAGCCCAAACCTTTCTTTCTCTTAAAATACTGCAGCAAGCTTATGCTACTACATTGCTACAACCTCACAGTTCTTACTAGTTTTGTACACCTCATGTACTTAGCCATGGTTTAAAGATAAGATCAATTCCAAGGCATAGATAATAACTACTCAAATACTATTCTTTTTCCTGTAAGACAGTGTCTTCTTCATTCAAGTGACTGCTGGAGCTCCCTTTTCCAATCTTCCATGCATGTTTTAAAACAAGGCAAGCTTCAAACAGGGACTTAATCCAAGCTTTTAATCACAAGCAAGGTGCCCTTGAGATAAACGGACATGATTTACTCCCCTTCCTTTATTCCCCCTATTCTCATTTTGCATTTACACAATAAAATGATTGCAGGAAATGAAACTCAAAAGCTTACCTTTGTGATTCTTACCTACCTATACCAGCTACTTTTGCCTATAAAAGTAACCTGTTAAGACTACTGTACAGGAAATTGAAAAGGACTGTTTTTCCTGCTAAGAGTAAAAATCCCTTTGATAGCTTTAGGTTGGTTTCTGAAGAAACCAAGGTTTTCTTGCTGCTGCACCATGTCTCTTCATCCACCTGCTCACAACAACAAGTGAGTCCACTGACCCACCTAAATGGAACCTCTCAAAGATATGAAGTTCCCAGCTGTTTACAAAAACCTGAGACTGCGTAGAGAAGAAGGAGTGAGGTCATTGCTGACACTGCAGGTAAGGGACTGGACACCACTGGCATCTGTGACCAGATCCATAGCACGTGCACGCTGGCTGACCAGCTGCCGCCAGACTGGTCACAACATGCACTGCCTTTTGCTGAGGAAGATGTTACAGGGATTAAAGGGCAGGAAAGCGCTATCTTGGCTTTTCATAGAATACACATTCCCAATGCAAACCAGCTGACAGTTTCCTAGGGCAACCAGACTGTTTCCAGAGCTTCTGCCACAGTTAAGGAAAGCAAATCGATGCCAACAATAAGCTAAAACTTGTTACACAATCCACTTGTTTTATAAGGTGTCTACAAATAACAACAGATAGAAAAAAACTTCACTGCTTTTAGAAATTTTTCCTTTACCTCTTTTGTTTGTACTCTCTAAACTCAAATACATTGGTATTTTTCCTCCTGCTGACTTTATAAAAGACCATGCAGGAACACTAAAAAGAAAACTCAAGTGACATTCCCTCATATCTACATTAGTTTTTGTTTTCATTTATAATTTTCAGAATATTAAAGACATAACTGCTCATGACCATTTACTAACATGTAGTTTCAGGACAGCATAACTGTAGGGTCATTCTGAGAAATCCTGACCAGATCTGCTTATGAAACTTGAAGAAAAAAAGAAACTTCCCTATTAACCACCTAAAGATCTAACTCTCATGTTTACTTTTCTTGCTCTACTGTTGTTGCCTCTCAAGTTTTCCTAGGTTAATATGGCCTCATTTATTTTTAAACCTTAGATGAGGGGCAGAGAGGGAGAGAGATAATGTTTACTGAATCAAGTCTCTTACTTGCTGATGATGTTCTGAAAAGTATTTAAGGAGAGGTATCTCTGGACATTCTACATTCAGATGTGAGCTGCTGGCACTGTCACACACTGTGTACTACAAACAGACTGCAGTGGCACACGGTGCTAGTAACATGCCTATGTAAACTATCTCCTGTGGTCTGGATGAATTGTTATATGGAAGTAGGCCTTTGGGAGGTAAAGAGCTGTAATTACACAATTAGTGCACAAACTAGAATAGCAAACACCAGAGCTGTCATCCTAAAGAGTGTTCTTGGCTACTTGATATCAAAATAAGGGGAATGTCACTCTTTTCTTTAGGAAATCACAAAGCCAATTGCTAGGAAAATCCTCATTATTCCCATGTTCTTTTGGTAAGATTCACAAGTTACCACACACTAATTTAATGATGGAAGCGAGCAAGTATGAGGAATGTCTCTAAGTTGCAGGACAGTGGTCACCTCCCTGGTTTTTAACACCCAGTGATCTGCAGCACACTGCAAAACAGAAAACTATTTTCAAATAGATGATAGTTATCTAATTATGGTATGCTTGACAAAGGAGTCAAAAAGTCTGTTCTGATGGTGAAAGCTAGGTGGATACAAAGTGGACTGCAGACAACTTTCTCCTATAAGAGGTCATAATCTCTGTGGGTTACATTACCTGTATTAGATCAGAAAGATTGTCTGTACCATAGCTGAGGCTGAGTGCACTCCCACTCTGATGCAAGAGCATCTGTTGATGAGCCAAACCTTGCTGGCAGTACATTGCCTAAGGAACAAATAATTTCTTTTTCCTGAAAAAAACTGTAACATCATGGTCTCCGAATAGTGGGACCAAGAAGATTATGTATAATTGATGAAGCCATCCACACATGAAAGCTGTATTTGAAACATCAAAGACCAACTGGACAAATGGAGAAGCTACAGCTTCAGCAAGAGCCAGTCTCATTTGCTTACTGGCATGACCTTGTCTCCAAATGAAATCTCCATTCCAAGAACAGTACTTTGTCACAGGGCTTGATAACCAATGTAGAATAAAAACTTTCATTCTGGCCACAATGATATAGTCAGAATACTATTCTCTGGTTCATTTGTTGGTTTTAACCTACAATCTTTTTTGTTCTCTAACTCAAAGGATCCTCACAGAGTGTTTATAAAACTGTGTAAGGTCTTGAGGAAGTAGCAAGGGATTTTCTGATAGTTACACAACACAGATACATGCTAAACTGACTTGCTTCTCTCTCTTAAGATCTCTAACTAACAAGCAGTGCAAAATATTCTAGAACTGAAATGATGTGCAAGGCACAAGTCAATTTTTGACTTACATCTGAAAAGATGAATTTAATCAAGCACAAAGGATTACATGGTCAAGTTCTTGAATATTTTATAAGCTTGGGGTTTGAGAAATCTGACAGAAACTAAGAACTTGTCAAGGATTCATGATACAGGAAGCAATATTGTATGGGTCTTCACTATAAAGCTCCTTTACAACATGCAGAAGAGATCCATCCTGAGATCTGGTTACAAATATTGACCTGTCAGAGTAAAGGATTTTCCTAGGAATCTTAATGGGGCTAAAGGCAAAAATGGCCAAGGTAGAAGGTACCATAAAATGGTATGTCAGTTTTAACATATAAGCTGATCAAGCTTGCTCCCTAACTCCACTGTTAAGACATAATTCCTAAGTACGTTGACTCTACAAGTATTAGTTAATGAAACCTGTATTCAACATTCAGAATCATGGAAACTGGCAACTGAACAAAAGCACTTCCAAAGCACCTGTCCAGAGAGTCTATTGCCATGTCCTTCAGAAAAGGCTGGCATGTTATTCCAGAAGCGGGGCTTTCACTGTTACCAGCTGTAATGAGCTTCAAAAAAAAACTCCACAAAAACCCTCCACACTCTGCCCCAAAGCCAAACAAAACCATACTTTCCAATGTATGTTTTGTGCCAAGCTCCTCTCAAAAGGATTTAGTGAACGGATGAGAGCTCGTTCTCCTTTACAACCTCAACGCTATTTCGTACCTTTACTCCTCAGAGCTTTTTATTTATAAAGTGGGTCCACTGGGCAACTGATTCAGTTCCAGGAATAAAGGACCCAGCTTGTGATCTGGATGTCTGACATACAGTTTTGAATATTACTGGCAGGGATAAAGCTGCAAACTATTTCAGTCAGATTTAACAGAGAGGTCCAAACTAAAGATAGCTGAGCCCAGGTGATGAGGGAAAGCAGGAATGCTTTCTTAACAACCACTTCCAAAGATGAAATTTAAAAGCAAGATCAGCATATGTTAGGCACCAGAAAATGGAACCACTAGATGCAAACCCATAGGAAAACTGGATTCCAGCACTTTAGAAACTACTTATTTAGCTTAGGAGAAGTACAGTACATGAGCTACCAGGGGTAAAGAAGTAGCTCTGAAAGCACTAGAAAAAGTAAATAAGACTACTGTAGAAGTTTAGTGTGGACAACGGAGCAGAAACTAAAACCACATTTTCAATATATTACTTTGCAGAGGTTTGAAAGGAATGGACAAAGGGAAGGGATAGAGTGATACCATGATCCTGTATGTTTTACTTCATTAGAAAATCATTCCAAATATTAAAATGCCTTACCTCCATCTTCTTTATCTATAACTGTTTGAAATCACCTCCCTATTGCCACCCGAGAGAGACTTGGCAAGAATATTTTGAAGAGAAACTAGAACAGGGACATCTCTATTTTGTTCCTTAGCAAGGGATAGCTCCAACAGCTAATTTTTTCAAGCTAAGAAACACAGAGTCTTCCCATTCCTACCCAGAGTAAAACAGAAAAACTACAAAGTGAGTAAGATGGGCTGCAAAGCCTCTTGAGCCAATTTACAGGTTGGATTCTCTACAACTTGCTGACCACAGCAGGTATAAAATATTACCTCAACAGATGGCAGTGCTTCAGAAAACAGCAATATTTAATAATCCAAATTATCAGCTGTTGAGACTGTGCATCCCTTTTGGCTACAGACTTAAACAAAAAGGGCTGCAAAGCTGACCCTGGCAACTACAGGCCTGTCAGCCTGACCTCAGTGCCTGGCAGGGTTATGGAGCAGATCATCCTGAATGCAATCACACAGCACCTTCAGGATGGACAAGGGATCAGACCCAGCCAGCATGGGTTTAGGAGGGGTAGGTCCTGTCTGACCAACCTGATCTCCTTTTATGATCAGGTGACTCACCTGGTGGATGAGGGGAAAGCTGTGGATGTGGTCTATCTGGACTTCAGCAAGGCCTTTGACACTGTCTCCCATAATATACTCCTGCAAAAGCTGGTAGCCCGTGGCTTGGACAAGTGTACTCTACGCTGGGTTAAGAACTGGCTGGAGGGCCGGGCCCAGAGAGTGCTGGTGAATGGGGCTGCATCTAGCTGGTGGCCAGTCACTAGTGGTGTTCCCAAGGGGTCAGTGTTGGGTCCAGTCCTGTTCAACATCTTTATTGACGATTTAGATGAGGGGATTGAGACCATCATCAGTAAATTTGCTGATGACACCAAGTTGGGAGGGAGTGTCGACCTGCTGGAAGGCAGGAGGGCTCTGCAGAGGGATCTGGACAGACTGGAAAAATGGGCTGATTCCAATCGGATGAAGTTCAATAAGGCCAAGTGCCGGGTGCTGCACTTTGGTCACAACACCCCCCTGCAGAGCTACAGGCTGGGCGCAGAGTGGCTGGAGAGCAGTCAGACAGAAAGGGACCTGGGGGTACTAATTGACAGGAAGCTCAACATGAGCCATCAGTGTGCCCAGGTGGCCAAGAAGGCCAATGGTATCCTGTCCTGTATCAAAAATAGCGTGGTCAGCAGGACAAGGGAAGTGATCCTTCCCCTGTACTCTGCATTGGTGAGGCCACACCTGGAGTATTGTGTTCAGTTCTGGGCCCCTCAGTTCAGGAAAGACATTGAAGTGCTGGAGCGGGTCCAGAGAAGAGCAACACGACTGGTGAAGGAACTTGAACATAAGACCTATGGGGAGAGGCTGAGGGAGCTGGGGTTGTTTAGTCTAGAGAAGAGGAGGCTTAGAGGTGACCTCATCACTCTCTATAACTACCTGAAGGGAAGTTATAGCCAGGTGGGGATTGGTCTCTTCTCCCATGGGCTTAAACTCTGCCAGGGGAAATTTAAGCTGGATATTAGAAAGAAATTCTTTACAGAGAGAGTGGTCAGGCATTGGAATGGCCTGCCCAGGGAGGTGGTGGACTCGCCGTCCCTGGAGGTTTTTAAACTCAGATTGGACATGGCACTTAGTGCCATGATCTAATAAATGGACTAGAGTTGGACCAAGGGTTGGACTCGATGATCTCTGAGGTCTTTTCCAACCCCGTCGATTCTGTGATTCCGTGAAAAACAAACCCAAGAAGCCCCCAACTCTCCCCCACTTCCATTTAAATGAACAGAGACACCAGCTAAGTACCCAACAGCTGCCTCCAACAGAAGTTCTGAACTTGAGCCATGGAGACCGCAAGACAGAAAAAAGGGCGTGCAAGTGTGGGGTGCAAGGTTGGTTAGAAGATCAAAGGCAGAGCTGCAGCTCCCAGCTAATATCGCAGAGCAAGGAAACTGCAAGTCAGAAGTACAGAGCACATACATGCTGACTGAATACAGGTGAATAATATATCAAATAGAAATTATCACTACTTTTAAATTGTCTGGATATAAATGGTAACTACTGCAGTTGTAACTAAAGAGAGTGATGACAGACCAGTGGTCGTGTAGGCAAGATCAGACTAGAGCACTGTAAGTCTGGACTTTTTCAGTTTTATGCACCCTTCTGAGAGTATCTTAGGTTCTGAAGGAGGTTAGGGTATTATAGAAACACATAACAGCTGAGGTTAGAAGGCACCTCTGGAGGTCATCTGGTCCAACCTACCCTGCTCAAGTATGGTCACCTAGAGCCAGCTGCCCAAGACTATGTCCAGACAGTTTTTGAATATTTCCAAGAATGGAGACTCCACAACATCCCTGTACCTGCTCCAGTGCTCAGTCACCCTCACAGTAAAATAAGTGTTTCCTGATGTTCAGATGAAACCTCCTGCATTCCTGTTTGTGTCTGTTATCACTTATGTTGTCACTGGGCACTGCTGGAAATAACCTCTTTGCACTCCCTTAAGGTATTTATATATCTTGATGAGATACCCTCTGAGCCTTCTCTTCTCCAGGCTGAACAGTCCCAGCTCTCTCAGCCTTTCCTCAGATTAGAGATGCTCCAGTTCCTTCATAGCCCTTCATTGGACTCTCTCCAGTATGCCCATGTCTCTCTCGTACTGGAGAGCCCAGAACTGGACACAGGACTCCAGGTGTGGCCTCACGAGTGCTGAATAAAGGGGAAGGATCACCTCACTCAACCTGCTGACAATACCTTCCTTGTGGTGAGGGCACACTGCTTGCTCCTGTTCATCTTGGTGTCCACCAGGACCCTCAGGCCCTTTTCCGCCAAGCTGGGTGGCCCTCAGCATATCTTGGTGCATGGGGTTGCTCCCCTCCAGGTGCAGGACTTCACGCTTTCCCTTGTTAAACTTCATGAGGCTCCTGTCAGCCCATTTCTCCAGGCTGCCAAAGTCCTTCTGGATGGCAGCACAACCCTCTAGTGTATCAGCCACTTCTCCCAGTTTGGTGTTATCAGCAAAAGTGCTGGGGGTACACTCTGTCCTGTCACCCAGATCATTAATTAAGATGTTCAACAGGATTGGACCCAGTATCGATCCCTGGGATACACCACTAGTCACTGGCCTTCAAACAGACTTTGCACTGCAGATCACCACCCTCTGGGCCCAGCTGTTCAGCCTGTTTTCAACCCAAATTTGCTTATGTTGAGATGTAAGTTACACGAAGTTCTGAAAGGCAACTTACATTGAAACCTGTTGCATCCCAAACTAACAGTTTTTGCTTGTTTTAGTTATTTTAACAGAATCTGAATGCTAACAGTCTGCAACATATGCTAAACTAACCACCTAACTTTCCTTCGTTAGCAAATTGCCTTTATAGTAGTAAAAAGAAAATCTGTGAGATGATTACTCTCCCCTGCTGTCCTAACTGCTCCAAAATAATACTGAGATGTAGCCTCTCCCCCACTTCACTAGCATTCATCACACAAGAAGCCAGCCAAGAATATTACTTCAACTTAAAATTTACTCTACAAAAGGATTGCAAAAACACCCCCTACTCCCAAACAAGTACTCTGAAACTGCTCATGTTGATACAAGATTGCTTCTCATGGTGGCAGTGCTGGCTTAATGCTTGTGGAACTATGACCCCAGATGATGCCAAAATGAGTTAAACTTCTTCAGTTACACAGGAAGTCTCAGAATTTACAGCAAGTTGGAGACTTATGTAGAAGAATCAAGCATTTAAACTATAGGTAGATAATATTTAAACAGCATGTCTGAATATTATGGATTCACCAGTAGAGAAAAAATGAAATGGTGTTCCTTGTTGCTGATTTGGAGTTGCTCAATGTTGGGCTAGCACCATTTTATATTATTGTAGTAAATTAGTGAGAAGAGCTGTAGTACTGAGCAAAAGGCAATTTCCAGCCAATCTAAGATTTGTGTTCAACTTCTACCTGACAACTTCACTGATGCAGGAAAGCAAAGCAGAGTCCAGCTTCAAAGGTTGAAGGCTGGCATGAATTAAGTGTCCCACAAGCCACCTACTCATTACAGGCTACAGATGTGGGCAGATGCCTCAAATGGCCAACTTTTGCCTTTAAACTTCAGTTACTCACATAAACAACTTTTTCAAGATAAATTCTCCTCTTCCCATAATACCTTTATACTTCTTTTAATACAGTCAGCAGCCTAAAGAACAATGTTTTCAATAATCTTTTGTTAGCGCTGCCCACTGCACCAATGACTTCCAGATCACAAGATCTGAGAAAGCTGCACTTAGACATAAAAGTTACTAGATCCACACTCAGATCGTTCCAGCCTCACTAGAGATGGACCACAAATAACTCATTTTGGAATCAGACTGCTGGCATGATTAAGATGTGCTTTTAGATGGCATGGATCTCATTTCACGGTCTTCATCTTGGTCGATAACCTGACAGAAGTTCAGGTAACTGGATGAGAACGGCACTTGTTAACAGGAAGCATGAAACACTTTTGGCAGTCTGCTACTTTCCTCTTCTCTGAAGCACAATGGCACACAGCATGGCTGACATAAAATATTGCTATCGTATGTCAGGGTTGCGAAAGTAACTCATTTGCCTTAGAAGACTAATGCCATAGCTTTTCACACAGGAAACAAACTTAGTTTACACACAATTTGTCAATCCTGTGCACGCAGCGAAATTTATTTCATGCTTACTCAGAGCATGACAATAGTGCTACTCTCGTAAGGTCAAACCAAAGTACACTCTGGACATGAGATATGCACATTTAACAGCTGGAACTGTATTTTAACCCGAAAGCTAGGTTAGCTTTATGTAATCTGGGCACTGTACAACACTTTCTAATCCAGGAGTTGTGACCTTTACACGTTTTACTGCAATCTGAAACAAAGGAAGCCCTACTGTTCAGCCACTCAATCTGAGGTGTTTTCACTCAGCTTTCCAGAACACACACACACCTCACATTATGATTGATACCCGTCAGAAGAGGAAATATGCTCCTGAGGGACTTAACTTGAATAAAGGTCACACAAATATGACAGAGATGAAGAATGCTAGCACAGGAAGTTATAAAGTGATCTGCAGTACTAAGGGTGAGCAGTCCTTCAGACTGGAGACAAGTATAAGGCCTCTTCAGAAGCCTGAAAATGACAACTAGACCCAATACAAAATGGTTAGGAGCATGAAAACTGTCAGATGCTATACACACACAAGTTTCACATACCCATTTTCATTTAAACACCTGGTTTGTACACACAACTAGGCACTCCTCCAATGGCATTTTGATAATCTGGGACAACACTCAATATCATTATTTAATTGAAAACTATCTTAGCTGAAACATTGTGCTGTGATATTTGTTCACTATCCTTCAAAGTGGCATTGATGTCATGACATTTTTTACAGGTTCTTATGAAGCAAACGGTTATGATTCATTGAGAATCCACTCATATCAAATGCTAGACTACTTACACCTTCCCACAGTCTCGTGCCATTTACAGAGTTATTTTTAAGACTAACTTGGATCCAAAACATTATTACAAAAAGACAAGGACTACTGTACAAAAATTAAACCACTGAATGGTCTTGTCAATCCAACTTGTCCCAGATCTTGACTTCCCTATGTATTTATTTCTTCTACCCTATACAGTATCCAACTTCAATCCAAAGAGTGTATTAATTTATATCCAATCTGGATATGATTCGTTACAAGGTCACACACCTTATGCCAATGCACTTTGCAAATTAAAAGCATAGTTGAATAGAGCACTATTCCAAATCCCTTTGTTGCTGAATTTCTTATACTTCAACACCTGGAAGCTAGAGGTATTCTTACGATTTCATCATATGGGTGGAAAAATATGAAGAAAATACAACCAACAAAAAGTAGCTCTTTAATTCCTCCCTTTAAAACAGTCAGAAGCATCCTCTACATTCATCCAAGAGGAGATGAGACCAAAAGCAGCTGGAGTAGCTTGGGCAGTGGTGTCAGCAGAACACGTTCACTGTATTTTTGCCTTCTTGTTCATAAGACGCCTGAAATTTCAGACTACAACTTCAGCCACAAGCCTAGAGTCCGCAATGCACACAGCAGGCACGTGCTAGGTATACATCACAGTGTTGCTTGAGTGACAGGCACTTCCATCTGTCCCAGGTCAGCTTCTGGGAACACTACTTGGAAAACCAGGAATCAAAGGGTGAAGCCACTATCAAACACTTATATTCTAATTAACTCTCTGCAGCTGTCAGACACTTCCAGGATCCACCACCATATTTTATCTACTCCATTAAAATCTTCCCATATATCTAAAACCAAAGGGAATAAGTCTCTAAGGAAAAAAGTAAAACCCAAATACTTCAAGGTTTGCAACTGTACTCATAGTGCTTTACATATCTGATACATTAATTCGGATACATGCATCTTAAAATCACGCTCATAGGAGCATTTTCTAAGCTTATTTCCCATTCAGTGACAAATGAATTTTCAGTTGTCAAATCTACTTCACCCCAAAATGTACCTATGAATTATAATAATAATAATACTATGGCACTAATTGAAAGTCAAAATTTTAATTCCATATAATAATAACAATTTCCCCATATGAAGTTTCTTCCTTCCTATTTGTCCAATTACTGAACACAATTGATGAGTGACAAAGGATACCCCGCAGTTTGTTAAAGTGCTATGTAACGTAATCACATAATTAAGATTGTCCCAATGCTTTGCATGAAAAAGCAAAGTTAAAATCATGCTTCCAAACCAAGCTATTAGATTACCTGACTTCTAAATGCTTAACTGTACAACCATTAAGCTATCTTTGCTTAAAATAACCATATGTCTGGGTGGAGTCTAATGAAGGCCAAGTAATTATGTGAAAAGGAAAAAAAAAAGATGTGTGATTTTCTATGTACTTATGGCTGGTGACTCAACACATCACTATTCCTTTCTTCTTCACCTTAATGCCAGCTTTTCCCTACAAACTTCTCTGGACAAACAGCATCATGAGCTACAGCTGTATTCAGCCACGTCTGTGCTGCTGGACTCAGTTCACCTCTGCTGTCAGTCACAAGGAGCTGCATTCTAGGTGCTCTGCCCTTAGTGTGAGCAACAATTGTGATCTTCTGCATTTGTTAGATGTTGATTTCCATGAAACTAAAGACTTCAGTCTCTTTAAGACCCCCGTCGCTGGGAACTTTGACTGAAATTGGACAGAGAACTAAAATTACTAGGTGAAGAAGGAATAGCCAGAGTGTGTCCATAAGCCGCCTTCCTTAGGAGACCAAGCTGACAACACACCCAACAGGAAGGGTTAGTTTCCAGGGACCAAATTCTAAATAAAAAGGCCGGACGCTTACACTGTAGACTGAAGCTGATTAACTTCCAAGCTGACATGGCATACAAGAACACACAGAGGTGATGCACAGCACATTCTCTATCCTGGACTAGACTGAAAAGATGTTAGAGGTGAGAAACAGTGCCCATGCTTTGCTCTCTCCAAGCTAACTTTTTGCACAGCGATTTAGGGTCAAATGTCTCAGATCATCAGGATTTCAAAACAATTAAAACACCTCAGGTGCCTTCACCTTTACAGTTTCCCTGACAACACGCACCAGCGCTTCAAGACAATCCCCTTGCAGGGCGGAGGGGCTCCCCAATCCTCACAACCGAAGCAACAAAACTTCTCCAGAGCAGAAGCCCGGCCACCAACCACCACGGTGCTGCCTGCAGGAGCACCCGCGGGGCCGCAAGCACCGCCACCACAAAGAGACGCCCCAATTCCCCAAACGCGTCCCCGCCAGGGGCTCCACCGCCCCGGCCTGTTCCGGCTCCGCAGCCCCTGCCCAAGCCGTGTCCGAGGCGCCCCGGGCAGCCCGGCCCGGGCGCACCTGGGGACACGGGGCGGCGCGGACAGACAAAGGGGCGCCGGCCGGTGCGACAAGGGCGGCGAGCGGTCCCCGGCCCAGCCCCGCGTCCCGGCCTCCCCCCGCGGCGCCCCGGCCAGCGGGCGAGGAGGCCCGAGGCGGCTCCCAGGGGTGCTGGGGACATGGGGGGAGGAGGACAGAGCAGAGGCCCCGCGGCCCTGGGGCTTCGGCCTTGTTGCCGTGGCGACGGCGCCGCGCGGGGGGCGCCCTTTGCCAACCGCCTCCTCAGGGCAACGGTCGCCGCGGGGGAGGGGAGGGAATAGAGGGAGGGGCGGGCTGCGGCCACCGGTAGCCGCCCCCCCCCGCGCCCCCTCAGCCCTGGCGCCGCTGCCGCGGCCGTTCCCCGTCCCGCCCCTCTTCCCCCTCTTCCCCCTCCCCGCCCCCCGCTCACCAGGCTCCGGTCTGAGCGCAGGCGGCGGGCCCACCCCCGCAGCAGCGCCCGGCACTCACAGGGGGGCTGGGCGGGCTGAGCAGCGGCAGCCCCACCGCGGGGACCATCCTCCGAGCGGACACCCCGTGTCAGCGCGCTGCCGCTGCCTCCACGCCAATCCCCTCCCGCGCAGCTCACCCTGCTGCTCACACGCGCGGCGCAGAGCGGCCAATCCGAGCGCAAGGGCTGAGCCTTTGAGGCCAATCAACGAGGCCGGCACGGGGAAGGCGTTGCTCACCACAAATGGGCGGGGCGGAGCCGGCAACGGCCAATCGCTACCACAAACATTGGCGGGGCAGCCCAATCAAAGGCCAGAGAGGTTGAGACTGGCGTGCGAGCCGTCAACAAGTTAAGGTGGCCGAAACAGGAACTGCCAAAGACCGGCACCTCAACAGACCAATGAGGAGAGCCGGCAAGGGAGCACGGAGGGGCGATAGGCGGGTGGAAGTTGTTAAAGGGGAAGCTTGCCGAGTTGATGCTCCGCATCCTGCCACCGCTACCTCAGCGCCGGTTAAAACTACTCTTCCCCGGCCGGTCAGTAAACCGCCCGCTGAGCCTCCCCGCCACTCCCCGCCTCAGCTACCCCCTCGCTCGCAGGTAAAAAAACACCCGTGTATGGGGATATATATTTTTTTTCCTTCAGATTTAAAGCATTTTTTTTCTGTGAGAATAGCAGCGCGACGGAGATGCACTTTAAACAGAAAACTCTACGAAGTGGCTGTTGGCGAACGTTGAACAGTGAATTCAGCTGCTGCCAATCGTCCAAATGAAGCTGATCTCCTTTTTAGGTGGATAGACCTCATTGATAATAACACCCATTGAAATCTCACCCCGCGTCCCCTGCCATCAGAGTTCTGGAAAGGAATTTAGATTTAAAAAAAAGCAGTTGGCTATGGTTTTCCAAACCATAAACAGCAGCTAGCTGTTTGTTAAGAGCCTGACTTCTGTGACTGTTCTTTACTAATTAATTAACAGAATCAGTTGTTTTAGCACAAGCTTTATGACACTGTGCTTATTTAGTTCCAAGGAGTAAGACCCTTCATCCATCTTCCTCATGAATTCAGAGCTTAAAAAAAATTGTTTTCTTCTGCTAAATTAGGGGCTCTGAATCATTAACAACCCCCCACTACCTGAGCTTTTATTTCCTTTTACCACCTCTCTAATTCAATTACTAGTCACATTAAGGTAGCTTCCCATTTCCAGCCTCAATAATTTCCTTCCACAGATATTCTGCAACAATTATTTTTCTGGAACTAATTTCAAATGTATTTTACAAGTACTTCACATGTCTGCTCACCTGTAGGTGATACCAGAGTTGCAAAGCCTCTTCTCTCCAAGACAACTTAAAAAGGCAGAGCTGTGATGTTTAGACTTTATGTAAAATGAAGATGCCCTTTTCCCAGAAAGCATCTTGTGTCCATATACCTTCCTAAAACATTATGTAATACAGAGCGGGAACAAGTTTCTGAAGCAGCATCCCAGAATTTATCTGCTGCTGAAATGAGTCAGAATAGCAATTAGATGAAAAAAACGCATCGTTTTGAATTCTTCCTGCTTGCAAAATAATCTCACAGTTGACATTAGTGCAAGATTCATTTGTCAGCTGTGAAGAAATTTAAGGTCCATAGCTGTTTTTCCAGAGAAATTCTAAAGTTACTGTAAATAGCAACTTCACAATGTGAAGTATAAATGCAAATGCACTTCTTCAGCTTTCATATTTTTTTAGTTCTGATGTGACACAACCAAACTGGAGGACAAATGAAATCTGAATTACTACTTGTGCTCCATCAATTCACTCCAATATAACCTGTGAAGGGTTTTTTGTTTGCCTTTCTCCCCCCCGCCCCCCCCTTTTAAATCGTAGCATGCTTTTTCAGCAAAGGCTTTCACTAAAATGCAGCACCCACTCTCCAAAGCAGCAAACCCAAGTTTACCTTCTGCCACTCCTGGCCTGAAGTGTTTGAACTCTTAAATCTTCAGATTACCAGTACAGTGTTAGATACCTGAAATACACTAGCAAACGTCCAGCAGCAGGCAAAAATGCACTGGTGAAATAATATAGAACACAAAATTGTTGAAAATCAGTAGCCTTTTTCTGGTAGTGAATATGGACTAGTAATTATATGGCAAGATAGCTCAAAACAAACAAACCAACCCAAAACCCAGGTTTTGCACAAATATTTAGAAACGCTTTACCTTGACGAGATGACTTGCTGTTAGTATGAAGAGTTTCTGCAGCTCTATTTGAAATAGTCTTAACTGAGAAGAACTTGAATGCATTTTTTTTTTAATGGAAGCATAATACTTGGCTGTAACGCAGGCTTGGATTCAATAATTCAGTGAATAGTAATGGCCTGACTCAGTGTGATGATACAGCAGCCAATAAAAAGGCAATCAAAGACAGATCAGTGTATCCTCCCCCAGGTTCAAGAGTTTCTTGGACTATGAGCCATATACATGCAAGTGAACAAAAGAGAAAGCTGGCAACTCAGCAGCCTAGAAAGCTTGAAATGGTGTTGCCACAAGCCCTTTAGGCAAAATGGTAGTAAAACAATGTTTTTACAGCACTAAGGGACTGTGGAGGAGGAAAGGCAGCAAGATAAAAAGATATCTGCTTAAACTGATGCCTCTTTATGGGCAAAAGAAAACGACATTGTTGCTCACCATTGTCTAATCACATGTCCCATAAAAAGCATCTGGATTAGATGGGTTGAATAGATTTGGAGAACCCCCTATGGGAAGAAAAGTAATGCTGCCAAAACCAGATGACAATCCTCAACTGGCAGATTGGTTTGATAGGACATTCAGAAGGACTTCACCTAAAATATCCCTGTCCAAAAGCTCTTAGGTGATCTAAGCTACTACAGGATCAGAGGATAGTGCTCTCACGGAGACACAGAACTGATTAGAAGACAGAAATCACAGGGCATAGAATAAAAGATCAGTTTTCACTGGGATGTGAAAACTTTCATTGGGAAGTCAGCAGTGGGGTCAAAAAACATTTATATGCAGGTCTATACTCCCCTCAACACTAAAAAAAGGAAGTAGAGCAAGGTGAAATTTGCTGGAGATTAGTCAAGGTAATAAGAACAAGGAATGACAGGTGAACCTTCTAATATTTAGTGACAGGGCACTGTAACAGCAAATTATATCCAGCACAGGTAAATAGAGTGTTTTTCCCCCAGTGGGTACATCAATGACAATTTTTCATGAGAAGTGAATGACTTGACTTGCAACTCACTTATTAGATCCTGGCATTGTAACTGTTCTTTAAATAATCATCTTGGTAACAAAGAAAAAAGTGCCAAGTGTTATAACTAAGAGATAATAGCACACCGTCAGTTATTACAAGGACCCCATAAAATACCCAAGTTTTGAATACAGTGAGGGGAATGGAACCAGCACAGCTTTGGGAAAAGGGCAACACAAACCATCAGGGATATCTGCTAGTTTACCTGTAAAGGCATAACTGAATTGTCTGAAACTGTGCAGGCTGCTAAGAGGGGCAACTGGGATGAGGGTGGAGAAGGCAAGGAACATGACAGGTCAGTAAAAGCTGAGTGGACTGGAGTACAGCTGCAGCAGTTTAAGTTCGGCAAGAGTTTTCCTGCTTCTGCAGCTGCTGGGGAGGCTGGAGTGATGAAGGTTGCACACCTGCGAACAGAGTTCATCTCCAGCTGTGCCTTCCAGCCCCTCCAGCAGAGGTCAGGAAAGGCAGTTGGCAGCAGCAGCTCAAGGCCACGGTCAAGTTACAGAGTCTGAGCTTTGCTTTTGCATGCTATACTGTACCACAGTGCAACTTTATCTCTTCATAAATGTCATGGTGAAGTGGGAGAGGTGCAGAAAGAGACTACAGACAAAAATGGCTTTAACAGAGGGGGACTGGTATAGTTAAGGAGAGAGATGAGTTTTACTTAAATACCGTCCTGAGAAAAGCCAGTATGGAAGAGTAGTCATGGCATCTTAAGACCAGTTACTTTTACAGGTACAGGCCATAGCTTTTCCAAGATGGTTGTAAAGACTTGCAATGGCTAGCAATTGATTTAAATAATTAGTATATTAAATACTTAAAATATTTAACCTATAAAGCCCAAAACACAGAGTTCTTGATGGTTGGTCTGTTAGTTTCAAGACCACTGAGTAGTCAATGCAAAGTACTCCAAGACAGTTCTGCTTGCTCTCCCCCCCACCCCAACAAGGCTGAGGATTTCTGAGAAAAGGTTCGTAACTTCAAAGAAAACAAGAAAACAGATCCCACTCTTCTGTTAGACAACCATGGCACTCACTACAGCCACCCAACTCACAATTCATGTTAGAAATATTCAGTTATACCATCTATGAAGCATCTGAGGAATATTCTGCATCTGATTTCAGAGTGAAACAGTTGGACTGCAAAAAAATGCACACGACAAGTCGTAAATGACGTAACTCAAATAGTGCACATTTATTCTGAACGGTATTTCTAAAGAGTTTGAGAAAAACAAAAACATGCTCCTGATGTACAACAAGGGCAATGATATAGATTAAAAATGGACCATCTCACTGTATAGAATTTGCTCCCCCTGCAACTTAACTTGTAACATTGAGAATGCATCTGTAAAATGCATACAGCATACCTTTGACTAAATCTTAACTCAAGAGACCAGGGGCGGTCTTAGCCAAATTAATCAGGAAGCAGTTGCAGATTCAAAAGAAACATCCAGGTCAGCAAACACTTCATGAAACACAGACTTTGTGCATAGCAGCTGACCCTGGACTGCAACATGAGGGAGAATAAATTTGGGGGACCAAATTTTTACTAGGGACAGGGCACCATCAAGAATTAACAAAATATCACATAAGTTTTGTTTCAGTTGTAACAGTAGGTCATATTTAGTTGGCAGGTTTAACCATTAGCTGCATCATGTAAACTCAGCCAGTTTCAGTACACACAAAAAATCTCTTCTCCCTTCCCCCTCCCAAAAATGAGGGATACCTCTCCTGGATGATTCTTCTTTCCCTGTACCATGGTTTCCCCAGGAGGAGCACTGTTGTAGACAGTATCTTCATACTTCAACCGATGTATGACAAAACCAGTTGCAGAGATTCAGGAATAACTCACATATACACAACTAAAGCTGTTAGTCGCATACATTTTTCTTGCTATATCTTCATCCAGAACAGGAAGTGCTGGTAGGTTTTTTGTCCACTGAAACTCCCAACTTTTAAAAAATTTAGTTGTTCATAAGCTGTTATTTTCAAGCTAACAGGAGGTTCTGCTGCAGCAACAACCAAAGTAACCTAAGTTCTCTGCAGTAAGCCCATACTTCACACAATTTCAGTGTCTCTGGGTAACTGCACTAAGATACAGCATTCTCCTCCCACACTGAACACAGCTGATATACTAATAAAATATAACTGTTTGTCATTCAGAACTACTGACCTTCACTTGCCCTTATGGTGTACAGGGAACACAGCTTTCTATGAGATTTAGATTAAACCTTGTATTCAAAATTCAACAACCGTTTTCCAGGATTAATAGCCTGGGAAAAGAAATCTTAGATCTGTGGTTATTCTTTTTCCACCTCCAACAAAACACTTTATCCAAAGTTACAATGAGGCAGGTTTGCTGTGGAATAGGAGCTTTACGAATTGTTTTCAGGGATACATTCATAGAATGATGGCAGCCCAAAGCAAAAAGAGACAGAAACAAATGTTAATCCAAGTAAGCTCAGACATCAGACTCATACTTTTAAACCTGAAGGAAAACTGTCTGTGAAACACACCAATTTGTGGAAGCCTACGACAACAGCAAATCCTAGGAGTTCATATCCCCACACCCATCTACCCAACCCAAACACTTACCACTTAGTTCTAGAAGAATGAAGAGCACTTTGCTTGGCACCAGAGGCAGCTATGGTCTGAGTTACAGCTGTGCTGCACAAACATCCTCAGATACAATACTATCTTTCTTCCTCCACATGCTTCTCTTGATTTGGTCTACAGATGGCCAGAGAAACTATGTTGGCATATGACAAGCTAATTGTGCTTCAATACATCCCCTTCCAGAAAGATGCTGGAACTGCCAACATAACCAGTGTGAGCAGGTCCTAGCAGTACTAAAAATAAGCTTTTGTCAAAACTAGGCTGCCTCTGGCAATGGGAACTGTTTGCATCTTTCTAGCCAGAGTCTGCCACCAAGTGTTGCAAACAGAGGTTCTCAGGCCATGCAGGGGGGCTTTTGTTGTCAGAGATCTGCCCATCCCCAAGACTCAAATTAGTGCAAACCCAGCAAATAGAGTAGCTGTTTTCCAGCACAGTTCTGTCAGGATGCACTCCAACAAACACTACACACCTCTGGGAAAGGAGGAGTAATTCTGGAGCAGCTTGTATAGTCACCCCTCAGGTACCACAGACCACATAGTGTGCAATGAGGGGCACCATCCCTTGCCTCACTGCAACTCCTATCTTGAAATCCTTCGTTCCCATGTCACCCTTGAATGACTGGACAGCACCTACTAACCTGATGTATGCTGCAATGCACACTATAGGTTGGAGGTTTTCAAAGCAGATGAATTCAAGATGCAGATTTAAACTTTAAAAAAAACTAACAGGAAAGGAACGCAGTTCAATATCTTCTTGGGGGATGGGGCAGGTTGGTGTTGTCTCAGCTCAGTGCACTTTCCCAGGTGCTTGGAGAAGAGTCCAAGCTCAAGTTGGTATTTGTATTGGCATACATAAAATCGCTGGCAACAGTGCATAGTAAGGAGCACTGGTATTCACGCAAAGCATGAAAGGATGCAAAGCAGAGCTTAGTAGAGTTTACTGTAGCTTAGAGGTTACAGTACTAGGAAGAAGCCAATCAGCCTATTTTCCAAACCCATAAAATGCTCTAATATACGCAGCTTTCTCTGGTGCTCCATGAACACCCTCTCACAAGAGTCAAACTGCATTATTACCACTGAATGGGGAAAGGAGAAAAGAATCTTCAAAGGAGCAAACTGTGCAGTTCTTAACCACCTCCTCCCGAAGGAGCACATAAACACGGCAAGCCAAGCCAATCCCAAGCAAATCCAGAAGACCCCTGCAAAGCTATGTGATGAGGGTCAGATTCATGTTTGCCTTCTCAGCCCTGCTGCCTGGTTTCCTCACCCCTTGCCTCATCTCAGATTTGTCACCACAGATTTGGTTGCTGTAGCTTATTTATCTGGAGACAGGTGCTTGCCTTATGTGATCAAAGCTGGTAAGGTGGTCACAGTCACTTTTCCCATCCCAACAACACAGATAAAACTAACTTTCAATGAATTCTACAGCAAGGGTCTTGCCTCAGGATGTATGTTTTTACAAGGTTACTCTTGGCAAGACCACATCTAGCTCTTACTCTGGCAGAAGTCTTCTGGGAGTTGGGTAAATGAAAAAAAGAAAAAACAAAGACCACTCTAAATCCTCTTCTCAGTCAGTTAAGAAGTGTAGCACCAGCTTGGGTGAGGAATATTTAAAAAAAAAAAAAAAAAAAAGCATTCAAAAAGATCAGCCCAGGCAGAGTGAAAAGGTATGGTAGAGTAGCCCATCCTTCTCAGCAAAAGATGGAGGAAAAAGCCATATTCAAAAATATTGGGAAGAACTAAACATACTTTTCTGAGGCAGGGGGAATTAAAAGGAAGAGTGGGAAGTACTGAATTAACATTCAAAGGTTGGGGGGGGAGTAAAGTACCCTGTAGGTTATAAAAACCAAAATAATATAGGAGTCAAAGGACAAGATATTGCTTTTCCTTTTTTCCCCCCATTGGATATACATTCTGCTCACTGAAAGAGATAATTCTGAAGGAAACTTGTCACCAGGATAACCTGGTCAAGTCCTGCACACCTCAAACTTAAGAGATCTGCACACCTTTTCCCCCCCCAACAAAAAACCAAGACACCACCCCCCCCCCCCCAAAAAAAAAAAAAAAAGTAGAAAGAAGAGCTCAAAAATTGAAAAGAAAACCCCAAACATGATTGGACAATCCTTGGAAGAAGCATTACATTTTGTTGGAGAGAGGTCAAAAAAAATGTAGGAGGATGAAAGGGTGGAGTTAAAACAAAAAAAAAAAAAAAAAAAAGAAAAAAATCAAGAGGCCTCTCTTTCCTTATTTGGCGACAAGCAAGTGCAAGAAAGTGTTCGTTGGGGTTTTGTTCAGTTGTCGGTCTTTTGCACATCTGCGTTCTGGCCAAGACAAGGGACTTTGAGGTTTTTCTGCAGCACATGAGCATCTGCGGGCTCTATCCTCTTGTAGTAGTTTTTCTTCGTCTCAATGATCTCAAAGCCAAACTTTCTGTAGAAGTCAATTGCAGACTCATTGCTGATCTGGACATGCCTAGGACAAAAAGGAGTACAGAGACACAGATATCAGAACTTTCTGTGGTACAAAATTCTGCCTCCACACTCAGAATGGTCAAAGACAAGATAAGAAAAGGAGCAGATACAGCAATGATGGTGTAAGTTCAGAACTGGAAGTTTTGGTCTTCCCAAATCAATCCTGAGCTAACACACAGCTCCTGGATGGCTTGTGGCAATCATTCTGAGAAGTGGCACATTTTTCCTCAGAAAAGCTGTTTTAGGGAACACAAATAGCAGAGAGGCTCTGAAGCATTACTAGCTCAGTAAATTTTTCTTAATCTGGAAGTGAAAGATATTTTGTGGAAATATATAAAATTTGCTCTACAGTGAAACTTTGTTAACTTCCCATAGTGACACTTCTTACATGGCCAAAACCAGTTGTCTGAGTGATGATCCCTACACAGTGCAACACAAAACTGGCAATGGAGTTTGATAAGACTTAAACTCATTGGTCCCTGCTAACTAGCTCCCTCTCCTCACTAAAAGCTATAGCAGCACAAAGAAGCCCTAGACTTACAAAGTCCTTCCCCCCTGAGTTTTACAGATCCTGCTAGCATATTCCAAGAGTTTCAAGGCCTCCAAAACAACTATCAGTTCTTCAACCTAAGCAACTAGGACATTTATTTGCACAAGTTCTATTTGGAAAAAAAAAAAAGAGTTTGGCTCAGCAAAAGCATTAATTAAACACTCCCAAAATTCAATGGACACTGCACAAACTCATGAATCACTTTGTCATGACAACATAACCATAGGACCAAAGTAACTCTGAAAGCAACAGGAGAACAAAACAAAAGATCTTAGTGTTAAGCCAAATAAGCAACAAATAGCTAAAAAGGAACTTAATGAAAAAAATTAGGCACTGATATCAAATTGGGTGCTAAGCTGCACAATATGTTCAGATAGAAGATGCACTAGCAACAGACATAGTCAAAATCAATGAATCACTAAAAGAACTTTGTTATGCCCAACTTTGGGGACTATTTATTGTCATTCCAGAATCCCACTCTGGGAAGTAGAAAGAAGGATTATGAAGGATGTGGCTTTTGCATTAAAACCAGCAAACAGTTCCTTCACTGTGCACACAGTAACATGCAAAAGCAAAAAGGAAAGCCTGTGCCAACTAGCAAGTATCTGAGAGAAGGTTCATTACCACTACTTCTGAGGGAATACAAGCCAAAAGTAGCTTTACTCAGACTCCTCTTTAAAATGCCTGTTACTCTTACAGAGAGTGCACAAAGCTACAACAGTAGAGGGCTTGGAAGACTTTGCACCTCTTTGGCAGAGGTGAACTAAGCTTGAGGAGAAAGTTACTCCATTTACAGTGATAGCAGTGTATGAAACACTCACTCAGCATCTTCAACAGTCCTAGTAAGAGTTCAGGGTGCAGTTCTGTGGCAGTATAAATCCATCCAAGCCATACCTGCTGTGGGATTGTTCCTACCAGTGCACTGTGCTTGTACTGGTATAAGCAGGCAGTGATAAACAAGGAAGAAGCTGGCTCAGATAAGCATTCTGGACAAAAACTACATCAGCTCACTTGGTAATCACACAGACCCCAATGAAGGAGCAGAAGTGTGCAGCCAGCAGTGAAGGGGAAGCAAAGCTTTGCTATCTATGGATTTCAGGCTCTATTTCTATAGCGATCTATTAGGATGGGGTTGCTCCTTCATGCAGCCCTGTCCTCTACTCCAGTGCTTGTTCTCAAGTCTGCATCATGGTAAGTGCTTATGTAGACATGCAGTTGATGAAAAACAAACAAACAAACAAACAAAACAATAAAACCACCAAGCACCATGCCCCAACAGTAAACCCCAAAACAACAGCCAGAAACAAAATCAAAACTAGCTTCCGCAGCTGGGTCAGGTCACTGTCCTAGTTTACTGTTTTGCTGCAGAAAAAGCTGACCTGGGAGAGTGTGAGAACAGGAATAAGCAGTTGGGCCTTGCTACTTAATGTGAACTTACGAGCTCTTGCAGGCACCTCCGATCTGATGACCTAACCTATGCAGTACCGTCACAAAAGACAGACAGCAAATGCATCAAAACTGCATGCAAGACCTGCAGTATTTTCCATTCTGAGGACAACACTGTAGGGTTAAAAAAAATTCTTTCACAGATTTATTTTTTTTTTTTTTTTACTCATACAGTGTAATTCTGCTATAGAACAATTTTGTAAGTAAACTTTGAAATCCTGCAAATTTGCAGAAGCCCTTCTAAAGCAAGCAAGTTTTTCTTTTCCTCAGCATCAAACAGCAAGCCCAGAATACGACCCCTAGCTTTCTTGCTAGTACTTAAAAGATGTCCCATGACCCCATTGAAATACATACTAAAAATGCTCGTGGATCTCCCTCCCTTTTCTCCCATGTATGCCTCTATCATCTCCAAAAATGCATGAATGTAACTTTATTTACTTACAAATAGATGTTGTCAAAAGTGCCATCTTTTTCACAGATGTTTAAGACATGATTCAACATTTTTGTTCCTGCCGAAAGGTAAAGAGATACTTAAAAAACCAGAAGTACACAATCAAGTCTGTACCGAGCTAAGGGCTTTCTTGAGGAGGGGCAGGTTCACTGTAGGTAGGCTAAAATGACAGAGCTTGTGAAAACTAGGGAGGGCAAATAAAACATCTTTCTGACTGCTCACAAAATTTAATTCATTCTTCCTTTGTAGAAAAACAAACAGCCCAGAAGCAGATGTATAAAGCAGCTTAATTAAATACTAGATTGAAGGCCTCAAACTCACCTCAAGATATGGTCAAAACAATGTATAAAGCAGTGAAAGCATTAGTTAAGTTATTCTAATAAAGGCCTAGTAAAATATTTTAAAATGAAGTTATCTTTTCTTTCCAGTTTGTCAAAGCAAACAAGTTACTGTAAGGTTTGGATTAATCTGGCCTATGGATTTGCAACATGGAGAAAAGAACTAATTGCAATATAGACACTACCCCTGAGCAGCAATAATGAGTATTGATAAAGACAAAAATATTGTAAATAGAAAAAACCCTTCATTCAGAAGAATGAAGACATAAACCAATGAAGGAATGTTGTGTTCTACTTATACATGACTTGCACACTGGCTGCATACCTCTGTCAAATCATATCATACCTCTGCACATCAATTTTCACATCTGTAGAAGCAGAGTATTTACATCACAGTATGATAACATCATTAGGATTAAAATAATCTGAAATCCTGAATTAGAAAGTTCTACAAAAAGTCCATTTCTGAAGGGCAGAAAAAAAAAAAAGAGCACATCATAAATCATACTCTTTCTCCAAAGTCCCTTCCAGAAAAATCAGTGGTCTGAAAGTTCACTATCTTGGTTAAAAATCTGAAAGAGTGTTTAGAAGGCTGCACAGCAATCTGGTTTCTTTGATGACTCAGATCCAAAAGAAGATCCTCCTTACCTATTCCTAGTCTTCGGTAGGGTGCGAGGCATCCAAGTGTCATGATGTACAGTCTCTTCTGGTTCTGGGAGTGATCTACTCTACAGCACACTGCTCCCACTGCAATATCATTGAAGTAGGCTGCCAGGGAAGGAAACAAAGTGTTATTAGTCACAAGCCTCAAACTGTACATACAGCTCCTTCATTTATGCTCTACAGCTTCCTTCCCGCTTGCTAATTTTCCCATCCAGATAAAAAACACAGATTGTGGCTAACACTGAGTGAAGTTACCAATGGTGCTCCAACACAGCAGGTGGCTCGTTACAGTTCAAACCACTGGCAAGGACATCAGGAGGTAAGCCAGCAGCACACATCTTTCAAGTTTTCTGCAATAACAGAAAACATGCCTATTCCCAGTAAAATGGAATCTATTTAGAACACAAACCCTCCAAGGCTGGGACTGTTGCTTTTTTGAGGTTCCCAAACAGTTATTTTTCACTATGTAAAATAACAAAATAGAAGGATCTGCTATTCAAAACCATTACAGATAGCAATGATGAGCACTTCTGCCACCACAGCCCACAGTTACTGGCAAGAGCATTTGTACCTAATTTGGCTAGTTCGCCAACCTCCAGTACATCCTTGTAGAACTTGTCATTGTAGCTGACAGGAAAAATGACCTGGTTTAGCCTCTTCAGCTGCTTAATGTTGTGTGGCGTCACATCTCCCAGCTCGATCCGGCTACTGGAACAAATCAAAACATGCTTAACATCTGACACATGGCAAAATTTCTAAGGACACAAAAGAATAATTTATTTATGCTTAGAGAACTATACCACCTAATAATCAGTTCAATACATGTTTGAACTGCAATGTTCAACCCATACAATTAAGTCTTCTGTTGGTGGCTGATTTAACTCCCAAACCCAATTTCAGTCAGTACGACAGTCAAAAGTTTCTCAGGCACCACTTAACACTGATGTACCATAGTATATGTGTGGTTTTATTGGGTGGGAGTCAGGAGGACGCAGATCTCTGTAGGCATATTAGCTTTAATTTTGTCCCATTAATTTCCTCACTGATCATCAAGATCACAGGAAAAAAAAAACAACAACAAAATAAACAAAACCAAAACAAACACATACACCCCAAAAAACCCCATCAAATCAACAAGCAAGCAAGAAAAGATGGGAGGCTAGAATAGAGACCAGGAAAATAAAATCCTTATCCATCCTTCAAAGCCAGCCTTAAGTTTACCAGCTATCAATATAAAGCTTATGCTTAGACGAAGACTAGGTTGTTACACTAGGCATCTGTCTCTAAAAAGCAACAATACTGTCTGCAGCAAACTCATATAAAGCCTGATAATATGCAAGTGTGCCACTCTCAAGGTGATATCCGCATCTATTATGATAATCACTGAAATCATTCTTCCTGCTGAGAGCGGAATCACAACCTTAAAATACCAGCACTGCACTGAATTATACTGAGAAGAAACAGACCAAGCTTCTTCCTTTTCCAAGACTAACTTCCTGATTAGTTGTTCATATTCCCCAAGCCAATTCCTTGGGTGCAAGTAAACAGTTTTAACAAGCACTACAAGAATGAAAAATAAAAAAATGAAAATAATAAAAATATTTTCCCAAATGATCACCAGAATACATAGGCAGGTACAAAGCCAATGCATTTCAAGTTAGAAATATAACACCATTCTAGGTTCATCTCAGCCTTGTTTTACTGAATGTATTCAGGAAAACAGATTTTCTGCCCAAACATTGGCAAAGGCACTGTTTGCCTTTTTTAAAAAAGTCAAATTCTGCTTTCAAAAGGGCAGCCTTCTGAGATCATTGAACACCAGACTTCAAAGTTCATTCTAGTTATGTGCAGTAGCTGCTTTCCATCTCCAATGCCTCTTGTGCCTAAGCAGCTTTTTTTTTTTCAGATACGATGGTGCTTAGGACACAACAGCAAAGATTAACTTACGTAATACAGTGAAATAACAAGAAATAATTACCAACAACTTTCTTTTTTAAGAACGGTACCAAGCAATGAAGAGTATAATCTCTCTCTGCTTTCTTAACTGACCTTGATTATATGTCAAAACCCCTTAAATGATTAGTACTCAGTTTTAGTTATCACTACCAATGATAGGTGATAAATATACAATGCTTTGTAGGCATTGTGCTGCAGCCTCCAAAGCTATCTACAAAAAACTACAGGAATGGAGCCTTTAGCGTTTACTTCAAGAAGCATAACTTGTCCTCACACCCACTTTCTCCTTTTCTTTTACAGCAAAGAACATGGTCTTGGGTTCTGCAAAGGTACCAAGGATCACCATTGCCCACACTCTCTGGTGTAACACAGACCAGTCTCCCTAGTGAGCCCTACAGAAGCTAAATAATTTTTATGTAGGGCCTGCCTTCTAGAGAACAGTCTAGCATTAAATAATGGACTATTGATGATTTTGTAATTCTCCATCAGATTAATATGTTCCAGTTAATTATTCTAAGTACTTAGAATTAATGGATAGCATTTACATATTGAACACTGCCAACTCAAGTTTAACCTTTTGTCACACATTTGCCAAAGAGCCCTCTGGTGTCAAGCATCTTATGCCAGTATGGGCACCTGCAAGTTGTTCCAGGCAGTGCCTCATCTTCCCCCTACCATACTGAAGATGTCGATCAGTCTCCCCCCTGCCCCTCACTTCAAGGGCAACTCCTAAGCCACAAATCCCTGTAGTTTGCCCAGAGGTCTGCCCAATTGTACAGCAATCTCTTGAGAGACATCTCAGTAGAACTGAACACTCCAACAGTGACCTCAATGAAAGAAGAAGCAAGTCTCCATATTCTTGCATCTCATCCACCTAAAAATACCCAGGCATACTACAAGCAACTGCAATGAGAGATATTTCTAAAATTTCCAGCTATAAACTATTGTATAGTGCTGAAGTAGTCTGCCGTATCTCTTTTCTGTGACTCCTACCACCATCAGCTCTTTTTTTCCATCTTCTAGATTATTTTTGCTCTCAAGATTCCTTTCTTCATATATCACCACTTGTGCAAGCCCCTCTGATAAATATATTCCAATATAAATTAAGTACTGAGCTAGTAAGGATGACCTCACACCACAGAAGGAGTAGTATTATAAACAACCCTGCTATCAAAGTTTTTAGATGGTGGGGTAACTGTAATACTTGTTTTACACCCAGCTGTTCAGCCTAGCACGGCAGGGCTTCTTCAGGCACACAGAAGGCAATTTGTGCCCTTTTCTAATCCCAGACAGCAATGCTGCTACCTTTTCCTCACAAAGGGTAGGAACAGAAGTGTGGTATGTGGGTTCCTGGAGAGAGTTTTGCTGGAGAACCTCAGTAATCTCATACTAGAAGGGAAGAGAGGACCCAGCAGCCTCTTTTGCTGCAGTCTGCATCGGAGTGGAAAACAAAGGGAGCAGGTCTCAACAGCCCAGTCAGATGAGATTAGCTGCAGAGTAGGAGGTCAGTAAGGGAAGAAGAAAAAAACCTCACATTCACACTCAGTCCCTTGAAAGCCTAGACTTATTGTCCAAAAGATTTAATACTTTTGTTGTATCAGTAGATCCAAGCTTCTGTAGTAACGCTAGCATGATCTCTTACGATGAACTCATGGCAAAGCTGCTATACACCAAGTCCCATTATACTTGAGCAAAAATCTCTGACATAGACTACTATCAGGTAGTGTGATCTCCAATATTATTTTAAAATTAATTAGTTACTAATGAAGCAAGAAATCAGGCATTAGTAGACTATGGAATATTTACGATGAAAGTACAACAGGACAAATATATATTGTCAGTGGTGGCCAGGACAAATATATATTGTCAGTGGTGGCCAGGACAAGATGGTTGAAAAAGGGACCATGGGCAGAAGATGGAGCTTCACGAAGAAGGTGTCAGGGAATAAATAAAGAAGTGCAGAAGCAGAGTCTAAGGCTCCTCATAGCTGCTGAGCCAAAACATCACCTCTGAGGCTGGCATCAGGCCAAAGAAACAAGTTCTAGTGGTAGGTGGCTAAAACATGCTGTTGACAGATCTCCTCTGGCCCTTGAGCTCCCCCTGCTCTATCTCTCACCAATTTTGCCACACTCATTGTTGCATCCTGCCATCTCCTTCTGCCTGGCTCCTGTGCTGTCACTAGCTGTTTCCTCATTGCTTCAGAGTTGCACCAGGGCAAATAATTTATCCTGGAAGATAATACGATAAAAGTTTGCGAAACACTGCGGGAAGTATAAAGCAATATGCTAAATATGCCTGTTTAAATAATATGTGCTCAAACCATAAATTACTTTAATGCATAGCACTAGCTGATTAAATCAGCTCCACATCTGTTGCACACAAAGACATTTAATAACTAAATGAGGACATGGAAAGGAAGACCCACATCATGAGAGCTCACCACTTTGCCCGAGGACAAACAGCATGGCAAAAGTGCCACTCGAGCCTCAAGTGAAAACACAGGAAAGCTGGCACTGCTGTTGAAAGCAGAAGTCTTACTGTCCCTGAGCCACTCATTTCCATTCTTTTGCTGGCATAAACATTTGTGCAACAATGTGGTGAACCAACTGCAATTAAAGCTAACCTAGCAAAAAAAAGGAAAAGTTTAGTTTTAACCCACATCAGTCCCCTGATTGGGTTGACCACACAAATCTTCCGGCAGCATAAAGACAAAAAAGAACTGCCAGAGGCAGAACTGGTGGGTTCTTGAGCAGAAGCACCAGCCTACTCCAGTTTAAACTGTAAGTACTGTGCAGGAGGAGCACAGGGATCACTCAGCATACATATGATTTTATGCTACACCTTATTGCTTATGGAACAACAGGTACTTTCAATTTCAGGACTTAAAAACTACCCCAGCCTCAAAAGATCCAAGACAAAGCACCTGTAGCACAGGACACAAAATAGTCATTTTTTTAAATTAGAAATACCTTTGGTGTTTTGTGGGGTTTGTTTGTTTGTTTTGGTTTTTTGTTTGTTTGTTTGTTTTTAAATTTGTGTGGGGTTTTTTTGTCTGTTTTTAATAGCTATTTACAAGTAGACCTCCTTTTTCAAGTTACATCTCAGCCAAATCAGTAACATAAGTTTACTATATCAGCTACAGTCTGATTAGTCTAGTCCTCTGCATTAAGCTCAGTACATGCTGTACCAGAAATACCTATCTGCTGCTGTTGCAAAGAAAAAAACACATGAATCATGAGCTCAAATTTGCCTATAAGAGAACATAAAAATGTGTAAAGAGCCTCAAGTACCCAGAATGCTCATGCCCTTTCTTAACAGATTATTTTATTCTTTTATTCCAATAATATTCCTAAGAACATACACACTTACTACTGGCATCCGACATCTCAAATAGCACTCCATGAAACACACAATAGTCACCTGTACTTATCTTAGGTGATGAATGTCCAAGTCAAACATCACATCCCAAGCAATTGTTTTTAATATGGAGGAACAAGGGACTCTTGGCTCATCATGTCAGGCCTCTTATTACTGCAGTGACATACAAATCCATAGCCTTTCCTAGACAGAATACCAGCCCCCTGAAGCCACTTAAACATCTTCCATTGCAAGACTGTTCCCAAGATACCATTTTCTCATAGTCAGGCTTTCTTCTGATTTCTATCCTAAATGTACTCAAGTTCTATCAATATGCTCTCATTATGCTCATTAGCCTATCCCACCTACACACCCTATCCCAAATGCCTTTTCAGAGAGCTACCATAACCTCTTTATACTTTCCTTCTTCTAACTAAAGCCAATGTCCTGGCCTACTCCTTTAAGACTGGCTCTTAATTCCTGCTATTGTCATACTAGCTCTTCTTTCCATCTCTTCAAGACTAAAGTTAATTTTCCTTAAACGTGGCTAGCCAAAACTGCTTACACCACACCAAATACTTACTGTTGCCTTGTACAACAGCAGTAAGTTTTTCCCTATCTCTACCAAAAGCATTTTCCTGATGTATCCTAGGACTACAATTGCATGTGTCACAACTGCAAGGTACCATGACTCAGTTAATGGGGAAAAAAACACATTGAGACTTGACTAGTGGAGGGAACCAGTTTCTGGCACATAAAGCTGCTGTGTTAAAAGCGCCAAGTGACACCGCCCAGCAATGCAAGAGCGGAAGTGAAGAGTGATCTGTGAAATCCAAATGGAAGTGGGACGTTAGCGAGGTGACATGCAGCAGTTACTGACACTGGATGCATGCCCAAAACATCAGCATTAACACTTCTGCTCTTGCATGCCAGTCCCCTAAGATTCTTCAAGCACTTGCTAGAAAAAAAAAAACTCCCACTTTTTGTAGAACCTAATGCAATCCAACTAGTCCTACTGCAGCTGCATTCTTCTGTCCACAGCCTACTACAGGGCTGCGATTTGAATGGTCTACTTTTCCTATAATGTCTTAAATTTATACTGGTGGAAGTATGGGCTACATGAGACTTCAGTGTTTGCTTATGCTAAGGCTGCCTTTTGCCTCCCAATGTATACCAAAGGAAAACTGCTGTAAAGAATGACAGCTCAAGAGGAAGCCAATTTCTGGAGTGACAGTTCAAGAGGAAATACAAATTCAGTCCCAAGGAACAGCAAGTATCAAACACTAGTTTAGAAACAAAATTACAGAGAAAAAGGGGGAAATCCAAGTTTTTTAATGCCGCAAGAATCTCAGTCTCATTCAACTTTAAACAGTGCAAGTCTCCCCCCAGAGGGATGTGCCTGACTGAAACAGATCATGGTGTAACTGATAGCTGGGCTCAGGCTCACTGAAGGCATCTGGCATGCTAAATTTAGCAGAGCTGTATCTGGTACTCACAGAACTTACTGAGGTATCATCAAACAGTCAGGAGAGGGAGCATGGGGGAGAAAAGGGCCCTAACACATTACAGGACTTTAGAGAAGGTTTGTCACCCGCTAAGCAGCCAACTGGCTTTATTGTTTCTATTTTGGCTTCCAAGTCAAAGCAAGAGTCTAGACAGGATAATCCACTCATAAAATAAAACCAAACCAGAACTATGAAAGCTATAGACCTGAAGGGTGTAGTTTTGCTTAGATTCAGTTCCAAAGCCAAAAGAACCTCTAGCGTTTTGGTGTGTGGGGTTTTTTTGTTTTGTTTTGTTTTTTTAAACCAAACCAACACAGATGAGCTGTCTTGCTAGGCACACAAGTCAGTCTAGTTCTTGTGGGCAGACTGGTATGTTTTCAATTATCTAGAAGATCTGTGGGCTGTAAATCTACTCTGCTTCACGTGTCAGAAAACCAGAAGATAAGTACAAGCCTAGCATGCAAAGTCTTATCAATTTGCTTCTGAGCCTCCATGATCATCTTTAGCCCCACTTACTACTGAAAATACATATTTGCATGATACCTGACACCGTGCTGGAAGTTACCCCCAGCAGTGTATTGCATTATAGAAGGGTACAGCGGTGTACAGAAGAAAGCTAAGTGATTTTAGAATCAGAATTAACAGAAGACTTCACTCAAGACTTGTGACTCAAATGGATCTCAAGTGTGAATAAGTTTCACTGGCATGTGTCATAATTAGCCAACACATACTTCAGACTCTCCTTGCCTCTCTCCTTTATAACGAAAAAACACACAGCACATCACAGTCAAGGTTTTGTCATTATATTTGGATAATTCACTCTGCTTAAACCTAGAAAATCTGACCATTGCACAAAAGACTGGCTGGAGCTCACATTCAAGAAGCAAATCCTTCAACATGCTACAGTAGCCTCACAGTTTTCCCAGCTCAAACCTGTTGAGAGTTGTACTAGACCTCTAATCTGGACTCAGCACTGATCTGAAAAAAAAGATAAAACTAAAGTAGCAGTATGATCACGAAGCACCTCAGCTATCTGACTACGCAAGTGCAAGGGGGAGACAGCAATGTCATTTCAACAAGTGTCAAATAAAAATAAACTTTCCCAAGAAAATGAAAAGCTATCTCATTCTGCAGCTGGATACAAAAAGCAGGAAATCACCATGCCCAGCTGACAGGATTTTCAAACTCCAAAATATCAGAAATAAATGTAGTCATCTAGAATAGAAAAGCAGCCATACATTGCCTAGTAGCCTGCAACACTTTGCTACTTCAAAGCACCTCATGAGGTAAAGGTTTGGATATTATATCTGCCTATCCCAGTTGCATCAAAGTCAACTAAAAGAGGAAACAACTTGCCTGTGATCATACAGCAGATAAAGAACTGCCAGAAATCCTAACTCTCCATTGCTGGTCTAACCACTTCTTAGTCAAATAAGCTCACGAGACCATTCAGATTTTGAACCACGATTGCAAAGCAGAAGTACTTTGCCAGTTTGAAAAAAAACTTAGCTCAAAATTAGTTTTGTGTCTTTATTACTGGCACCGTGAGACATCTTACAAGTTACTGCCCCTTTCCATGCCCCCAGTGTCCCCAAATATAACAATTATAACCCTCATTTGTCTCCCAGGAGATCATGAACCTCCACTAATTAATGTTCACAAAGTATCTGATGATACTCAGGTAAGAACAGAGGCTTACCTTAAAATTCAAAATAGAAGTGATGCTGGGTTCACAAAGTGCCTTATTTAAATAAATCTATATAGCTCAAAGGCACTTCTTGTACTTATATTAGGCAACAAACTGTAGAATTGACATATCAGGAGAAAGGCATTTCTCTGCTTCATGCAAACTATTTATATAAATCACTGAAACACCATTCTTTAGACATGCCTGTGTCCATTAGATTGGTAAAGAAAAAATGGCAGGTCATTATGGGTCACTCGCCTATACTTCATATTTCAGTCCTAGGGTTGGTGTTTTTCTGAGGTGTTAACAAATTTCATAAACAATATACCGTGAAAAATTAACAGAATGTGCTATCAGTTTTATGCACCTACCTTCAAATACTTCTAAGGCAACAATCACTGCAAGCACCTAACTTATCAAGCACAAAAAGATCTTTTTTCCTCTCTTTTTTACCCAGTTTTCAGTAAGAATGAACAGTTCTCAAACAAAAATTTGCGATAGAGCAACTTATTAATAACAAATCTCCTTTGATGGCAATTTTCAACCTAATTTGTAATCCTTACTGACAAGAAATTCCAAGTGCCATGTAAAGAAAACTCTCACAGGCCTTAAATTGCTGTGCTGGGTCTCACTCCATACTCTAAAAAGAAGATGTAAGGAAAAAAAAAAAAAAAAAAAGTCAGATGGTGGAAATAGGAAATTTTTTCAGGGATCGAGATTCTAGTCTGCTAAGTGCCAAAAATCACATGGAACCTGGAAAATAACAGGGAGAAGGAAGCCACATGAGCTCAGGAAGTACTTCATTAATAAAGATCTTACCATGCAAGCATGGTATTTTCAACCCATTTTAAAGAAATTACTCTGCCCTGGGGAAAATCAAAATATCTTGATCTTCGTCACCTAGGGACAGTGTTGTGGAAATGGTTTTGTATCTATTTTCTATAAAGCCTTGTTTCATTCCCTTCCCATAATGAATTAATTCAATATGCTTTGACACAAATACACAGTTACCCCATTTCAATGCTGTGCTTCATCGTTCTCAGGTCTTCAAGTCCAAGAGTCTGCAAATAACCAGCAATTCTTCTATGCATAGGCTGCTTCTCTCTTCCCCACTCCCTACCTCAAATCTCCCTCCTGACAAACTTTTGCTGCCCTAAAACTCCCACATAGTTAATTTCTTCCCTTCACCTCTTTCAGCAGGGAGCAGAAAGTAATCCTGACGTTGCCTGCCTCACTTAGAGCAGAAAGGGATGCAAGGAGGTAGTGCACTTCTCTCTTATCAATTCCCAAACAAATACAAAGATCCGACTTCTCCTGTCCTTTCCTCCACTGGGTAAAAATATCTAGCGCCTTCTCAGATTATTGGTCTGAACACTTGTAATGTTTGCCAAATGGGCAGGCTCAAGTTCTGAATCACTTCCACTTGGATACAAGTATTTTTCTGGCTCGACCATCAGGTATTATTTCCCATTTTAGAAGGGATTCAATGTGGCAAAGAAGGATGCATCATTTCTCTTGTCCTCAGGAGATGGCAGCAGAGTCTGTGGCATTTGGTGATTAACTAAAGATACTACATTTTTCACAGAGGAAATGTCCCAGCCTAGCAAGCCACATATACATGTAAAAAGAACTGAATGGTCAAACACTACTCAAAAGCCAAGACCAGATTCTAGGGTGTGCTAATAAAATGGCTATGCTATCTTTCTATCCTCCCAATCTTTCCCACTTCATGGAATGTCTTTGATTTTAATTTCATAACCAGATTAAAGTGGTAAAAATTACAAATTGGGTTAAAGTATCTATAATAAACTCAAGTTTTTATAAACTTAGTTTAGAAGATATTAAGCCATTTGCAAGCAAGCATGTAGGCAAGGTCTAAATTTACCATCCATTAAATTAAATGCAGAAAAGTATAGCTCACACTTTGACATTTCTAGGTTCAGAAAAATCCTAAAACCAAACAGTGATTTTCAAGCTCAATTACCTTTTTTGTCCTGCCTCCACCACACATGACAATTCAGCAGTTTCCTCAAACTTGGAACTTCCTCTCATATACATTAAGCTTACCACTGTGCCTTGCAAATGGAAACAAATCAATGGTTCTGCATGAACTCTGTAGTACCAGCTCAGAACAATAGAGGAAAAAACAACCCTCCGTGTTCTCATGAGAAACACGTGCAGCTTCAGGACCTTGAAGATTTTACTTCATTAATCTGGACAAAACAAGCAGAGATATCAAAGCTCACCCATAACAACTCACCATACCTTAAATACACTATCATTATTTTTCTGTTATGCTCAGTATTCCCCAGCTGTGATGTCTCTTCTACAAAGGCAGCCAGAATAGCACAAGCCTGCAAAGCCTCTCTGTTATTAAGTTCTCTGTGGCAGCAGCTGCCTTTTGTGTAGCATCTAGTCTGAAGGGCTCTTACACAGCAAGTGTGGATCCTTAGAAACTTAGAAAAGTAATGCACATCACCTTCTAAGGTGGGGTATAACAAACAACACTCTGCTCCATTTCAATCTGTTTTTCATCACATGGCTAAACCTATGCTGCCACATGACAATCCCAGCAAAACTGCAGAGGTTTGGTCAATGTGACAAAATAACACATCTGCACAGGAGCACTGGCACCAGGCCTCGCCTCTAACATGCACTATATGCCCTATATATGAGCTGATACTCCTGGTCACATAGCAGATACAAGCATACAATGGAGCACACGTGTCCTGCATTACACCCCTCGTGTGATGTGGTTTTTAAGTAAGGGCAGCAGGGAAACGCTGGATGACTTATTCACACAGGCTTCATCTCAACTGAAACAGGTCAGGGAAGTGCTCTTATTGTAAGACATCAAAACGGCCACAGACAGCAACCACCAAATGCTCAAGATTCTATGCAAGATTTTCTCTTTCCTTAAAAGCAGGACCATAAAAACTGTAATGAAGATACAAGAATGCTGAGCAACAAGTGAATCAACACTCTGAAAGCAGTAAAGTGCAGGGAGTATTATTTACATCTGATCTACAAAACCAGGCAAATTACTACAGACAGCAGAACCCGAGTCCCTCCCACTCGTATTTTTCCTCGTGCAAATCCAGTTCTAAAATAGATTTTCAAATTCCAGAACTAACAATAACAACATTCAGGAAAACAATAAATGAATCTCTAGAGAATCATGAAGTTCACTAACACAACAGTGAATTATCTGTTTTTCAACTCATATTTAAGAAAAAAATGGAAATATAATGAGTCTCTAAATTATTAAAATCATTCAGCAGATGAGGGTAGAGTGAACGTAAAGTCAAGTATCACAAAAGCAGATGGAAAGTAACAGCAATCACCAGTTCAGATGCTGTGTTTACCTCATCAAATAAGAGAAAACCCACAAAATTGTAAGCATCTGAGAAAGCAAAAAAATCTTTAACTACCTCTGAAACCAGAGTTCCTCTGCAAAGTCACCTGAGCTTAAATACTCTGATGACAGAGATGCTACAGCCACCTATGCATTATTAACACACTGCTATGTGCTGTATTGAATTCAGAGACTTAAGAAAGAAGGCTGCAAGCAATGCATGCTGACTATACAATCTCCTTTAGATCAGAAATTTCAACACATCAGTGAGCTTGCTAGTTTCTTTAATTCTTTCTCTGCCAAAGTAGACTGTTCATAATTACAGCTGATGTTATGGATCTCAGTGCTCCCAAAACTGTCTCTGTACTTTGTAGTGTGGGTTACTATGCAATATGTACACTCCCAGAAAAAATACTCAGGAGTCAGTTTGTTTGAAAGAACTGATCCACAATTTTGTATTCAGTACTGAAGACAGACTGGATCCCTTCAAACACCACATTAGTTTCTGTATGTCGGGAGTTCAAGCTTTAGATCTATTTTTGGACCTATCTTCTGACAACACTTGCTTTTTAGGGATCTTCTCCGATCTTTGTAGCTTGATAAACTATTTGGTTTTGTTCCAGAGTATCCCTATGTAATTTAATATATTCCTTCTGAAATCTTCTAGTCCTTTGATTTTCTCATTCTACTTAAATTGGGTTATTTTTCAATTTGAGTTCTATTGGCCTATTTGCCTCAATATGAATTTTTAGAGAACACCTGGATTCAATAATAAGATTTTACTCTGCTCAAGAACTTGCTGTGTGGTGCTAACAGTGTCTTCACAAGACAGGAATATGCTGCTCTTCAAAGAGATGAAAGAGTACCAGAAAAGCAGAAATATGCAAGTACAGAACCCAAAGAGATCAGTTCTGAAGCTGAACCAGTGACAAAGCTGTCTGTAAGTGAAAGTAAAATAACAGAAATAAAGCTTGGTGCTCTGGAAGCAGAAGAGGAGTGTATGTTCTTTTCCTCTATACATTTTTATTTAAAAAAAAAAAAGTTGCAAAAAGTAAAAAGTAAAGCCAGGTCTCAGCCCCTTGAGGAGCACCACATTGGTCACTCTGACTGTGACCTCCCAGGACACCTCCATGACTCTGGCCAGATACACCTGGGCCACTTCCCACCTCATCCATCTAGGCCCCAGTAACTCTTGCCACTCAACTCACAGCAGAGCCAAGCTGTAGAAAACAGCAGAATGGTTGATGGAGGATAAAAGGAAACCCAGTAAAGGAAACTCAGTTTCATCAGGAGCACTGTTGAACAACCATCACATCAACTGCCACTTCATCTTGGCTGATCAGTACTGTCACCCTTCTCATAAACTCTGTCATCCTCATTATAAGGTGACTAAGAGGCAGGGTGCCCTGTTTCACGCAGGGTGGTGCAGATGAATAAAGGATTGGCCAAAGGATATCCCAAACACACCTATTTTATGTCATCTTAGAGTCAGTTTATTTGCAATCATCGCTGAACCTCTTTCTACAGATACCTGCCAGCCCCTCACAATGTTTGAAGCTGCTTACAAGCTGTAAGAAACAGCTAAGTATCTGTTATCAAGTAGTCTTGTCTTGTGACCTCACCCCAATTGTTAATAAGTTAAACCCCTTACCATTTCTAAGTAAAAGCTTAAGTGCTTCCTTCAGCTTCCATTCACCCTGCCTTAAGCTGCCAAACTGGAATATTAATACCCAGCATTGTGTAACACCAGTTTCAAAGGGACTGGTTTAATACTCCCTCAAGAAGCAGCTGTGGAAAACTTCCCTTGTGCATATGAAGAAACTGAGGCACAGGGTGGAAGGATCGTGTTTTGTGGAGCATGGGTGACACTGAAATCAATAAACGTTAGCTGATTTAACTAACATTGGAAAAACCTGCCCCAAAGTGACCCACACAAGGTCAGGCAGGTCATCTGCTTCCAGAGCAGAGCTGTGACTCTAAAGGCTTCCAGGTCTTGTGGTCAAATACTGCACCTCACTGCCTCCACTGAGAAGGAAATCAAGCGTTTCAGCCAACCACATCTGAAATCAGGTTTTCAAGAGCCACGGAGAAGTGAAGCCAGGCCCAAAGCAGTGCGCTTGGGAAGTGGGCACAAAACACAGCTCGTTTGCATCCATCCGCGTTGTAAAACCCTCAAAGACTTAAACCAACGAAAGTGTTAAAAGGATGTTACAAACAATAGCGCTGCAAACCCACCCATCCGAGGCCGGCAGCTTTTCCCCACAGACCCAACAGCACTTCTTCGCTATGGCCAGACAAGCACGAAGGAGTAGTCGGCATCCCCCCCAGCCGCCCGCTCTCTCCGTTGGTGTGGCAGAGCGCTGGAGCCCACAAGCCGAAGCCGCTCCGTAGCACCAAGAGCCGCCACGTCCCAGCGGCTGAGCGGAGTGGGGCTGAGCGCCGAGTGTTTTCGCTCCAGCAGGGGAACACGTTTTATGGAGAGAGGCTCCCGCAGGGAGCTCAGCTGAAAAGGCACCACCGAGCAGCGAACGCACCGCCGGCTCTTACCCCCCGAAAGGGGCTCCCCTGACACTGGGCCCCCGCGGCCCCTCTCCCAGAGGGCGGGAGAGACGTAGCGACACCCACCCCCCCGCGCGGAGACGGCGGCTGCCGGTGGCAGTGGCGGCGGCTCCGCACAGCCCCTCCGCCTCCCGCCGAGGCGCGGCGCGGCGCCGCCCGCCCCACGTTCAGCCCGCGGCGCCTGGGCCGCGCCGCCCGGGCCCGCCCCGCTCCCCGCCAGCGAGGCGGCGCGGCCGAGGCGGGACCGGGCGGGCGCCGCCGCACTGTCACGGCCGGACCGGGCCGAGCCCCGCGGGACGCGCCGGGCCCGCACTCACCCCTTCATGGTGCGGCCGCGGCCTGGCCGGCACCGGCGTCGGCGCTGGCTGCGTGCAGGGCCCGGCGGTGCGGCTCCGGCCTCCCCTTCCTCGGCCCGGGCAGCGCGGGCGGCTCAGCCTCCTGCTCCCGCGCCCGCTCCACATGGGCCTCCGTCCGCCCGTCCGCCTGCGCCCCGCCCCCGTGACCCCTCACCTCACGCCGCGCGCGCGCGCGCCCCCGCCCGCCGCCTCCCCGGCATGACCCCTCACCCCCCCACACCCCCCTCCCTTCCCGCCCCCGCTGCGCACGCGCCCACCCTCCCCCCGCTGAGAAAGGGGAGGGGAGGAAGGAGAGGGCGGAGCAGCGCCGCGCGGCATCCTCCGCGTGACTTGGGGGCGGGGAGGAGCGGCACGAGGCGGTGCGTCTCGCCACGTGATGTGCGGCGGCCAATCGCGCGCCCCCCTGCGGCCAACGCTCTTCTGCCTGCTCGCGCGGGCGCCAGGAAGCGCAGCCCAGGCCCGGAGGTAAAGCTCCGCCCGGATCTGGGCGCGGGGACGCAGGCTCGCGCGAAGCGCTTCCGGCGTGGGCCGTCAGGCGCATGCGCGCGGAGGCCGGCATCAGCTGATCCAGCGCTGCCGCCGCTGCCGCGGGAGGGAGAAGCGCTCCGGGTGTGCCGGCACCGGCCGCAGGTGAGGCGTCTCGCCTTCCTTTTCCCTAGCCTTGTTCTGCTTCTGCTGCCCCTTCCTTTCCCGAGGCGCGCCTGGCACCTGCCCTCCCCTCTACCCGGCGTGTCGGGCTTAAGAGGAGCGGGGATCGTCTTCATTCTCCCTCTCGGCCGTTACCTGCTGGGATGGGCGGCGGTCGCCTCGCGGAGCCGCCCTCTGAGGGGGGCGCTGCGGGGTGGGGGGAGGGGGCGGCAGGGCCCGCGGAGTGCCGTGCAGAGCGGGTGTCTGCTTGGCGACGACCGGGACTCTGGGCTGCCGGCCTTCTCCTCCCGCCCCGGGGGCGCCGTAAGGGCAGAAGGCTGCGCGGAGGGCGGGCCTGCCTGCCGCCTGTTCCGCTCTGACCGAAGCCAGTAAGGCTCTGTGCTGCGTGCCGTTGTCCGTATGGAGCCGATCCCCAGTGGGAGAGCCCGCTGACGGCGGATGTGCTCCTCCCGGTCCTGTTCCTTGGGGACAAAAGGCCTGGAAAGCGAATCAGCCCCCTGAGTAGGTTTTTCCCCGACTAAGAAACCTGCTAGGCGTTCTGAAATGTGACCAACGAGAGTCTGAAGAACCCGTGATAAAGAGATGACAGTGGCTGGGTTTCTGTGTTGGGTCACTCCACCACCTTGGGTGAGTGGAACTGAATCTTTCTGTGCCTTGGCTGTAAACCTTGCTGCTCATTCAATGCAGGACATGGACAGGAACGCTGCTACTGGCTTCTGACCACAACTCTTCCATAGCAAAAGGGCCTACCTGTTATTTTGCAGTTGAAAATACCAATGACAAATCATATGTGTTTCCTATGTGTGTAAGCAATGACAAAATTCTAATTTAGATGAGGTGTTCCAAACTCATAAAATTCACTTAAAGGCAAGAAAGAAATTTTGCATGACTGGGTTCTGGATTTATACACATTACAGGTAGCTGTGACTTCAAAGTGTGACGTGCATGTATTAAGATCTGTCCATTCAATGCAGTTGCCCAAAGTGATTTCTTCCAAATTTTACTAGTTTTGTCAGAGACTTTGCATTCCAGCTAGGAATAAAAGCAATTTGGTGATAGTTTTATTCATTGTAACACAATACTTTAGCAAAGTACATTGGCTATTTGATCTAGCATGGTATTTCAAATGCTAATACTACCTGATGAAGTGGAGAAGGAGTGGAAAAGGATGACAGCATGCTTGAGGTGGTTTATCAGCCCACCCATTTGTAGCCCCTCAGCAAGAACATGCAAAGCGTAAGTTGGCATTTGCAAATAGAAGTTCGAATAACTGACAGATCCTCAACATATTTAAGCTGCTGTATTTGTGCAGACTTTGGCACTCTGCAGGTCTGCAGCAGCTGAATGTTTGGCTTGTCTATACATTGCTTTTAAAGGCCTTTTCAATGAGTAGTGAGCATAAATATTTAATAGTATCTACATTTTATTATTTTCTACTTAAGACTATGTGAAGTGAGATCAATGTCTAGAGGTCTTCAAATTACCAAAAATATTGCAGATTATTTTTGCTGTGTTTGTCAGTTTATTATGTCAAGCCTTTTTGAAAAGAGTTTTTCTCTCTTATGTGGGGAAGAAATAGTATTAATTCAATAATCAGAGGACAAATCATGACATTAAAAAATGATAAACTGTCATGGACATCAACTTGAGAGGATGAGGAAGGAGAAATTAAGACAATGCTGGAAAATGACTGCTGGCATCAGCTGACTGTTCAAATGGGGATTGAAGTCGTGTGTTGCAATAGTAACACAAGATCTCTGTTTCCTGTGAATGCAGCCTGTCCATTTTCCAAATTAAGAACTATTTTCAACAGATAGTGCTACTATTAGAGTTCAGCCATGAACAGTCAGTACTACTTGCTTAATTTTTATACATCATTAGCTTAAGTTTAGCTTTTATTTTGATCTTAGTATAGATTAATTTCAATCCACACTTACAAAGTCTGCAGGCTTCAGTGTGCTTCTGTTGTGTAAATTTTTTCCCAGTGTGACTGTGTGCATTTGTCTTTCAGACATGTGTGGGTGCTGGTATTACACATTGTCTTCCAAAGCTGCTATAGAGCAGTAAATTACTAGATGATTCCCCTGGAGATACATTTAGAGGCACTACAATTCACCTCTTGTGTTTTGATACCATAATACTGTCTCTTTGAGTCCTTGAGCCCTGAAAATTTCTACTGACATTTTTTCCCTTGTGCTTTTAAATATCTTGTTTGTGAACTAAAGCTGTGTTCCTGATTGGACATACCTAGCCTTTTAAAAAGAGGAAAAGGATTACAGGATAAACTTAGTTGATATCTTTGTTTACTCTTAGGTTGACCAAAAAATATTGCATGCTATTGCTTGCCAAGTAATAGCCACTCTTTTTCATTCTTTGTGTTTTCTAAAAAAATCTACATTGCCTAGAATTGAAATATGTTTTCTTTCCTCCATGCTTGTATCATTGATCGCAAAGAAAAGTGGGGGTTTTGGGACTTGGAAATATTGAGGTATCTTTGAACAATGGTATCCACATGATTTTTTAGACTGGAACTATATCAAGGAAAACAGATGAAGTAGTCAACTGTGGAATATCATGCTTGTTCACTCTTACTCACTATCTTAAAACATGTGACTTCTTTAGCCTTCCAGCTGGACAGAGAAAAACAGGGATCTACTCCAGCAGGGGAAGCAGAATTAATCTAAACTTTTCAACCTCATCTTTCTGTACAGGTGAATCCAGTAATCGCCTAAAAGTCCAACATGCAAAACTGGCTTAGACTGGATCTTCTGGTTGTCATTTTTGTGCCTTCTTTCATGTTCTGAAAAGGTTTTTTTTGTTTTTGTTGTGTTCACCTCTTCCTCTGCTTTGAAAGTGGATAGCTAAGCTTATACTAAATTCTTGGGTTTGGTCATATCTCATGACTGTTTTTAGTTTGGTTACTGTATTTCATCTATCCATTTATTTCTTCTGCTTTTGTGAAATTCTCCCAAAGTTGAACATCCCCACTTCCTAGAAAGATTGACTATTTGCTGCTAACTTTTTAGACTTCCATAAATTATATGGCTGCAATAACAAGCTTTGCCTTATAATGCCTGTCTTTACTGAAATGATACACATACACTTGCTCTGAAAACTGGTAAGATATATAAGGATAAATCCAGAAAGTCATAGTTTAATAGACTTTACTACTATCATGCAGTGAAATGACAGATGAAGATCAGTTTTAGCTGCTGAATTTTATTTTTTTGGTTCATCAACTTGATTACACATGAACTCCTCTTGTAACAGTAAATTTCAGCGTCACTGCTCATTCTCTTCAGAAAGAATTTGTCTGACAGTGATCTAATACGTGCATGGTGGCTGTTGACAGTTCTTTAGTTTTATCATAGTTCACAGCATTTTAGATAGTCTGTTATGACTGTCTTAAAATGTTCACATCAGAAGTAATCAGGAAGTACTAAAACTAGTATGGGAAGCTGCCATTGTGGCTGCATTTTTATAGCACTGTGCTTTCTGCATTACCAGCCTGACATCTGTTTAATCCTGAGAAGAATAATTTTGAAGACCATTGCTACCTCAGTGAGCTAAGACTCATCCTGCTAAATTGTTAAATAAACTAAAACATCTGCCGAAAATAGAACCATTGCAGATGCAAATGCTTAAGAGAAAAGTGGTGTTCCTAGGGGGTATCTCTGTAATGTAAAAGTCATCTTTGTCCTTTTTAATCAGTTGAAGCTCACTCATATTGTAAGGATTCTCATGGCCAAGGTGAAATGTTGGTGCACAGGTGGGTTTTGGCTGAACAGTCTATCAAACTAACTCCTTCTGTTAGACATCAACCCAAGAAAAATGCTAAAATCTGCAGTGTGAAGGCACCGTGTTCCCCTTGCTGTGTTCCGTTTGTAGGATGCTATAAGCTATGCTTGCTTGCTGGAGTGGTTTGTTGTTTGAGACTATGTAAAAGATATATTGTCTGAATGTCTGTGCTGCTGGTCTGCATTCTGTGCCATATGCATGAAGAGCGGTCCTGTTGTGATTGGGATGGTTGGGTGTGATGAGGGATAGAAAGGTTTTGGAAAGGCTATAGACAGAAAAACTGTGCCTTTGTTAGAATAATTTATTATAGCTGGAGAAAAGCTTTCAAGTATGTGGGTTTCCTTTAACAGCCTGAAGAATGATTTTACTTTAATATTCTAGCAAAGAAATTGCATCATCCAAGAAGTTCAGATAGTGGGACAAATATTTGGTCCTTCTCATTATTAGACTATGTAATTCTTTTGTTTCTCGCTATGAAAGTAATTAAAAAGCAGCTCTTTGGGGGGGGAGGCGGAAAGTGGTATTTCTGGCTAAATGCAGATAACGTTGGTAAGGACTTCTAAAAAGGAAGTTCTATTATGTGATTTTCCTCTAGGTCCTGGAAATCTTGAGGGTTTTGTTATTGTGAGTTAAATTTGCATCACCTGGTAGATATTCAGACAACCATCACAATATGTTGTTTAAGCAATGTTAAAATTTAGTATGTTGGAGAGGCTCTGGCTATTCTGAAGAAGCTGTAAATACTTTAGGTAATTGAACATAAAATCTCCACATGTGGCTTAACTTGCTTTAAAATGTAAAGATGAAGTTTTCCATTACAGGAAAAGTCAACCTCAGCTTATTTTCCTTTTACTGGAATCCAATGCCAGTATGTGTGTTGTGATTCCAACCAGGTGTTTCATTATACCAAAGTGCCGTAAAAGAGTTCTTCTATCTACTAGGGGTTTTAGATCTTTCTTAAAGACTTTAATGCAAACTTACTCCTGGTTCAACTCTTTAAACTAGCCTTCAAATACCTCCAATCATAAACTGAAGATTCCATAGTATCCCAACTTTAAAGACTGCTCTAAAAGTTAAGTGTGATGATGAAATGCTTAAATGCTTATTCCAAAGTTGTGCGTAGTATTTTGGCTATTACATTTTGCGACAAGGGGCTAGACAGTGGTGAGGCTTGTAGAGGAGCCTATGTGTTTTAATGAGCACATATTACTAATATGTTTCTGCATGTAAAACTGAGCTTGACTTACAAATCTAGCAATAGTTGTTTTATGAAATTGCACACCTTCTGTCTGTTAAGATAAGAATCTTCAACTATTCAGAAGTTACTCTACTAAACTATCATAATGTTTCCTGCTATAATTGCTTACAGCTTTGTGTTTGTCTCATTTTGACATTTGTCATCTTAAGGGTTAGACTGACAAAAACGCTTTCAAGTACCAATGCCAAATGCACCTAAAAGTAGAGTGAGTTTTATTTAATAAAAGCAAGGGTGGATTTTAGCTTTGCAGTAATGTTAGTGAGGTTAATTAAAATGTTGCACATCTAGAGGAAATGACTGTCGCGCTAGGTAAATGGCTGCAGAACTTTTCAACCCTTACAGCTAGCTGACAGGACCAGGATAAAATAAAAAGAAGGCTGCTGTGGGACACAGAAATTAAGATTATATTGGTATTCTGTGTTATGACTTGGATCTCAGTTGCATTAAATGTTTCTTTTGTATGAAAGTATCAAGCCAAAGAAGGAGAAGGATGTACAGCAGGCTGAAATGGATGGCAAATTTTTCACAGTAGGAAACTTTTGAAGCAGTGTAGCAACTAAGAAATAAGGAGAGACTCATCCATTACCACCTCTAGAGCTCTACTGGAAAAGTCTTCTGAGCTGAGAGGAAAGAATTGGTGTAGAAAACCCTATTATGGAAAACTCTGTAGCATATAATCAGTCAGCTGATGAAGATTTTTTTTTCACTCAAAGTGGCTTTCTGTAGCGAGAGAAGTATCTTAATGGAGAAAACTATGATTTTTACCAACTCTAGATAACATTGCAACCACATTTGAAATTAGAAGGCTGGTTATCTACTAAGCTGATCAGATCTTCAGTGGGTCAAAGTAGTTATGCAATGGATGCATTCCCAACCTTTCTGTCTAGTTTTGTCACTGCTGCTGGCTTCCTGGTTGTGTTCAAATACAACTTTTTTTCTAGTCCTGTTCTGGACTTAACTAAAGAAATCTCCCAAGCTTCTGAATTAAAACTTGGATGCTTGAATAACAATTTGTGGCGGTGGTACTTCTTGCATGGACAGACTTCACACCTCATCTCTGTGGTAGAAGGGAGTCTCTTATGCTCTATATGTGTACTAAATATATTTTATATACATTTAGCTTGTGTGCAAGGCATGATGTCTGTTTGAAGTATCAGGCTTGTATGTGTTGCCATACCCACAGGTAAGTCCCCATCTGTTTTGACTAAGAGGGTGGCAGGATCTTGTGATGGGCTTAATGAATTGCCATGTTGCACAGTCTTACTTTGTTGCCATTGTGTGGTGTATTGACAGTGACAGCATAATTCTATTTCCTATCTTTTTTTTTACTACACCTGGGTACACCACGCACGTGCTGAACAGCAAGCCTCATGTGAGAGGAAGGAGCTTTATAGTACCCAAGAAACAAGTTGCGCAAAAGATTAATTGTCCTGTGTGGTTGCAGGTGGATCCACAGTATGTAGCTGAGCATCACTTGAGCAGATTCCTGACCTGTCAAGAGCAGAGGTGGTATAAAAGTGCCCTGTGGCAACTGGAACTGTATGAACACTTTAATGAAAGAGTGTCCATATTGTTGAGTTTAAGAAACAGTGATACTTGTAAGTCCGCGCTTATGGCAAGAAGATTGGTACAGTTAGCTTCTCAATGTCTGTCTGAAGAGAAGAATAAGCCACATCATTGTTTTGAGCACAAGAGGTGACTCCTGCCTGGTTTCCTTAGAGTGCAGAGGATACAAAATTGGAAGGTTTTTCATGTAGTAGAAGGCTGTACTGCTATGCAGAGGGACCTTGACAGACTGGAAAAATAGGCTAAGAGGAATCTCATGAACTTTGACAAAGGGAAATGCTAAGTCTTGCACCTGGGGAGGAATAACTGCATGCCCTGCTATAGTCTGGGGACTGGCTGACTCTAAAGTGGCTTTGCTGAAAAGGACTAGAGGTCTTGGTCAACACTAAGTTGAACATGAGCTGTCAATGTATCTTTGTGGCAAAGGCAGCCAGCATGACCCCGAGCTGCATTAGGAGGAATGCTACCAGCAGGTTCAGGGGGGTGGGTTTTCCCCTCGGTTAAGCTCTGGGGAGACCACATCTGGAGTGCTATGTCTGGTTCTGGTTGTTCAGCAGAAGGCAGGCATGGTTTAATGCAGTGGGTTGAGAAAAGGGCAACAAGGGCTGTTGAGCGTTGGGAGATAAAAGGAGAGGGTGAGAGAGCTGGATTTGTATAGTCTCAGGAAGAGAAGGCTCAGAGAAACTTACTATAAATTATATAAATACCTAATGAGAGGGAGCAAACAGGATGGAGCCAGACTCTTCTCAGTGTTATCTGGTGAAATGAGAAGAAGCAATGGGCTCAAACTGAAATACAGGAAATTCCCTTCAAACATAAGTACACTTTTTCCTTTAAGTGTAACTGAACATTGGAATAAGGTTGTCTGGAGAGTTGTGTGTTCTCCATCCTTAGAACTAATCAAAACCCAGCTGGACATGGCCCTGAGCAGCCTGCTATAGCTTGGTTTGAGTGACAAGTTGGAACTAGCTGATCTCCAGAGGTGCCTTCCAACTTCAAAAATTCTGTTGTTTGGTGATTGAGAAATCTGGAGTAATTTTCCCTGATGTGTTATTATTATTATGTGTTATAAAATTATAACTCTGCATGGTATGAAGGAGGATAGTTTCTTGAGAATACTATTTGGCTTTCCTTCCAAGTGACCTGTGTTAGAGTTCTGGACATGCTGTTTCTTTTGGGACAATATCCCAGATTCTAGATGCAGAAATGCTGCTGAACTTCTGCATTTGTCTAGTAGTTTAGGTGCTGTATTTTTTTAATACTTCCTCTTAAGAATATCATCTGTTATAAGGGGAAGTATAAAGTGTCCAAGTTAGAGTAAATCTATGGCAGTCATTATTCTATTATTTATGAGGCACTTGCAACACATCCTCGTACAGCTGGACAGTGGGCCTTATGCACCGTACCAAAGCCTACTCAGGTGAACACAGTAAATATTGACAGTCTTGATTCTAAAGCAAGACTCAAATGTGATGCTAAGCTGATTGTCTGGGCTAGGTTGTGATCTTTACTGTCCTGTGACAGCTAGGTTTTTACTGAGAAGGAGGGATTTTCTTGGAAGACTTTATTTGGCTACTTCTTATTGTGTATGCCTATTAATTTTTCCTGGATATTGAATGTAAGAGCTTATATTCTGACTCCATTTTTTTGCCTTAGGAAGTCCAAACACTTTATAGTCTGTTCCAGATAGAGTAAAATCTATTACCTTAGCTTGAAGTTACTCCAGCAGAATGAATCCTAGCACTGGTGACTTATTAATGTAATGCCGCTACTTCTGAATTGCTGGTCATGTGTTATTTCTTACCATTTATGATTTAAGCTGTTGTACTGATTTGATGTATTGCTAATCCTAAAACTTGCAAAGGTAGTCTTGAGAAGTTGTGAAGACTGCAGGTAACTCTTCAACTGATGTAGCTTCCTGGGGGAGAGCCCCCATAGCTACTTGTCTTCTGTACAACATACAGGACAATGTCAGTCCCTGTCAGTCTTCGACAATCCATTCTAGCAGCTGTCACTCTAGGTGGCACATCAGCCTGCTTTGCTAAGGTATTGGACGTTGTGCAGTTGCATCAATGCCTCCACTGCCTAGAGGAAGGGGTTTTTATATTAGCATCAGTGAGACCCACAAGACTTGCTGTTTTGACAAGAATCAATACTGGTTCTACATACTCAGGCAATTAGTATTGCAGTGTCTTCAGTGCCTCCCTGTGCAGTCTGTTGTTAAATGGTGGTTCTGTTGAGCTCTTCCAGAACAGAGCATGCACTGGCATGGATCTGTTGCATGAGAGGACTAGTAGGTAAACGGTTTCCAGCAAAAAGCATGCATCTTTCTTTCAAGGATTTATATGTAGTAGTATGTACTGCTTGGGACATTGGGATTATTTGCTTTGTAGGAGGTCCTTAATGTGAACACTGAATGCTGCTTTTAATTTCTTATGCTCAGTCCTGTGCAGTAAGAAGGGCACAGATGGGAGTTCAGCTGGACTTTAGGTGGCTTGATTTGCTATTGCGGCAATCCTCGGTGCTGGTGGGAGAGAGAGAGACTGATGACTCATCAAGTCAGGTGGTTATGCCTCTGCTGTGTGTCAGAAATTTCTTTCCCCTCTGCAGCAGGCTTTCTCATCCCTCTGTGTAGGGGCACTAGAAGGACAATTATTTCCTAAGTGGTGGTGCTTAACTGCTGAATTCTGCCTTTGCTTCCATTGGGCCTGTGGATTTTTGTTCCTGTTTCTGCAAAAGAAGGTAAGAATTTGTGTTTATGTGATAAAATAGTCATGGATTTTCTTCCTTGCTGTAAGAATGATCATTCTAAAAAATCTCACTGGAGTCTTAATTTTGAAGAGATCTTTGTGGTAAGGCAGTTTGTCCTGTAAATTCTGGGTCTGATCAAGTATTTGAAGCAAAAATAGGGAACTGTAATAGAAAACAGGTTTCTCCAGCATTGTAAGCATGGTAGTTATGTTTTTTTGGGGGTTACGCTGTAGCCAGATTGCTGTGCTAGGGCGAAATCAAGATAGAAAACTCTGGTCATTAGCTCTTTCCTGTTTAATTTTGACTGTAAAATTACCTTAATAATTGACCTATCAGTCAGAGGTGGTTCTGCAGCAAGTAATACTTTGATTTCTGGCACTGTTAGGCAGAATATGACCATGTTAGAGCTTAAAAGCATGTTTAAAATAAATCGTTGAACTGTTTAAGATTCTTCCTCATCTCCTGTTTATAAGCTATAAAGGGTACAAGATGCATCTTTGCTCGTAAGATAATTAAAATTAAGATAACACCCTGTGCAGGTGTGCTAATGGAGTTTTGTAGGAGTGGATTGCATATTGTGCCTAATGCCCTGTGTTGGCAAGAGGACTCTGAAAGGGTACAGGAGCTCAGTAGATTTCTAAAATGGCTTAGCTACCCTGGCTTCCTGGGTAAGTACATACTGTCTGCACACACATGATGTTATGTTTAGCAAATTCTGGTGTGCTTTAGGGAATTTAATTTTATCTGAGTACTAAAAATGAAGACGTTTAGCAGTGCAGGTAGGTAAGGCAACATTTCTGCCCTCAAGGACTTTTCCATTTCAGATGAAAATCTGTAATGCTAATATGCAAGCACAAGCGAACTATGCAGTGACAAATAACATATTTTTTCTCTTTTTTTAAACTTAATTTGTATAGAGTGCTAAAAGATGTGTAGCCCCTTAAAAAAAGAGGTCAGCTTGTCTGGGTGAGTACTGGCTTTTTAGATTTTGTGTACTCTGGAGGTGTATAGGAGAAGAAAGGTGAGGAAGAATTCACCACATCTTTTACAGTTGGACTAGTTAATAGGTATGTGTTTAAAAGCAGTTGGTGCAGATGCTAAAGATAAGGACAAAGACAGGGTTTATTGGTGTGTTGCTAGGTGGCCTAGTGGAGGAAACTTTTTTAGTTGTCTTGTCCAGTAATTTGAGAAGATGGCTGTAGGAAGAGAGAGGGAGCAGGGCAGCCACAGGAACAGGAAAGGTATATGCCTGGTGTCAGGATGTTGATGTTTTAATGGCAGAATGACTGTTCTGAGGTTCTTGGTTTTGTCCCTAAAAGATAAATGGTTGCTTTAAGCAGCGGTCAGCTGACCTGCAGATTTGGGGTATGAAGAAAAGTTAATTTAAATTGAAACTGGACAGTGTTATTCCTGCTTTTCCTTGTTTTTGTAAATTGATTCTTTCATATGGGACCTTTTACTGTCTAACTGCTAAACAGTGTCACTAATTCAGCTATGAGAATTTGGTTTAGCGCTCTCTTTATTGTGCTTCTGTATAGCATTTTGGTAGTAGGACTCTAGAGGTTGTTCTGTATGGTATGTTGAAGTAAATGTTTGGGGTGGATTTATGAGACAATCTGTTTTTTCAGTATGAACAGTAATTGTGCTTGAGTTTTGCAGTGTTTTAGTTGTTAAAAGCAAAAAAGATGAGGTAGTTATGTTAGTCTGATCAGAACCAGCTCTTACCAGCTGCTCAGGAACTGCAGAATGCTTTGCAAGGACCTCCCCTTTGCCGCTTGTCAGAGGAGGTTTTTGAGAAATAATCTGTGAAATAAAAATTATCTTCTGGGCCTAAATGACAGGCAGCTTAAAGGATAAACCATTGTTATAGAGAGTTGAGGGTTCTAACAGGTATCTGACTTAGGCTCTGAGCTTGAGAGCAGCTAGCATTTCCACTCCAGGGTGGTGGTGACTGAGTCATGATCAACTGTTGGGGTGGCTGTTGTGAAATGAGTCAATGGTAGCCATGTTACACAATCCACTCCAGCAGGACACGGAGCCTGGAAGAAGCTATTCATTCAGGATGGACAAGAGTTTGGAATCATTGGAGATCCTTTTCTTACAGAGCAGGGATACCATTTCAAAACTTTTATGCTGGTAAGGGGCAGAAGATTTGGAAAGTATTAAAAAGCTGGAAAACAATCATAAGATTTTAAGAATGGCAAATGTCACCTACCTACTGCTTCTGAAGAACAGGCTGAAAAGCATCCTTTGGTGATGGCAGAAGGGGTTGCAATGTAGTTGTCTTCCTCACTGTATATAGGGCAGGTATTCAAGCCTGAGTGTACCTCTGAATTTGCTACCTTGCAGAAGATGCCGGGTTAGGTTAAGTTTCTTGCAAGGGCTCTTGAGTGTCAACAGGTGCCTCACATAGTTCATGTCACTGAACCGTGGGCTTTTGCTGGATAGACCTGTTGATAGGCAGAGAGCATTGTATGCTGGGGCTACCTTACTGCACCTTTCACCAGTGCTGTACCCTAAATGTATCAATAGAGTAGAAATTAGTAAAGACTTGCCTTACAGTTCTGTACTGCTAATCAGTTTCCCAGGTAACGTAAAACATGGTAAGGGCTGACAAAGCAAAACTATTAAATACTCTTATCAGCACCAGAAGCAGGACAGCCCAACTGTCAATTACAGGACAAACAGCGATCAAGGAGGTCTGTTTTCTAAGACAGCTTTTCTTGTGCCAGTTGTTTAGATTCTCTAAACAGTTACTGACAACAGATGTTGGTGTTTAACTGTTACAAGTTGGGTTTTCTGGCCATTATTTAGCACAATTCTAGTATAACACTCCATGGGTTTCACTGAGAGCAAGAATGCATAATACGTAGCTGTGAGGCATATGGAGAGGGCCTGCATGTTTGCGTGCTGGTGCTTGTGAAAATGTATGTTTCTTTCTCTGGACACTCTGATTCAGCAGCCTGACATAGCAAAACCCAGAATTTTCACAATTAATATTTGTAGTATTGCCTTTTAGAGACTGGTGGCAGTAGAGCAGCCTCAGAACTTTCTCTTGCTCTGTCTGCATAAAGTAGCTTGGAAATCACTCAGAATCATGGAAAACTCCATGTTTTGAAGAAGAGTAGATAAAATATGAAAGACAGAAGAGGTTCTCCATTGTTTAAACATCCTGTTATTGGGCTTGAAAGTAGTCCAGGGATGTTTGGGCATTTTTTGAGTTTAACTGTTTCACTCAGTGGTGTTTTGTGGAAGATATTGCAGAGTGATGTTCTACCCTTGTGCTTCTGTTAGTTATTTTGTTTGTTTAAGTGAGTTACTTTTTAACTTTTTATAGCTTTAAAATTGGTGTGCTTAAGGTGCTTCAGGCTGTATGAGTTCAGAATTCTTCAGTTCTGAATTCTTTCTAGCTGAAAACAAGGAGAGAGCAGAGGGGAGGAAGGGGACGAAGCTAATACATGTGTATTCTTCAGAACTGACTCTATATTCCTTCTATACAGTTGAACAGGCAAAATGGACTTCACCAAGCTACCAAAAATCCGTGATGAGGACAGAGAGGCTTTTGTTGGCTATGTTTATGGAGTCTCAGGACCTGGTAGGTATTATTTTGTAAAGGAAATAATGGGTTCTGTTTCATCTAGTGTCTTGTTAATCTTGTTCACTGGGAAGTGGAGAAGTATAGTAGAACTCTGGGTGGGGCTTTTTCTGTTTTTGGGAGAGGGCTTTTTAAGAAAAATCACTGACTTAGTCTGATAAAATATTGAGAAATATAATAACAAGATGTTACTGCTAATTAATCATACTTAAAGATGTAATCAGCAGAAGCAAGCTGATGAAGAATAATAATAAAACCAGAAGGTAGTAAACTTTCTGGATTAGATAAAGCCACTTGGTCAGAAATCTGCAGGCCTAACATATTAAGCTTCTCTAAAAACGTGTGAGATGCACAGTCCATTCTCACTGAATTACAGTTTGACACTGTGCTTTCCAAAATACTCAGTCCCCTGCCAGTGTCAAGCTGTTCAGTGTTACTGCACCACGGGCTGGAGGACCTCAGTGAGGAATTGCAAGGGTCAGGGAAGGTGGCAGAGTGTGGTGGTAGTGCAAGTGTGAGAAGGAGGACTCTTCCTTTTTATCAGCTTGAATAGTTTCTTTAGGGTCTGACAGTAACAGCTTTTGAATATGTGCAGACTCTACCAGCTTTTCTGCTCCCGCCTGCATTCTCTTTAAGAGGTTAAGGATGGGAATATGAGGACAGAAAAATAGCATGTATTTTTGGTAATGTAGTTTATTTGATGAATAAGAAGCTCCTTTGGCTTTTGTCTACCTAAATAAATATCTGTTCTTTAACTGCCAATTCCTTAACTACAGAAGTGATACTTTTAAACAATTTTAAACAGATACAACTTTCATAAGCAGTGGAAAATGTATTTTTGTGCAAATATGTGAACCCAGTGTGCACAATCGATATTATAATATAGAAGATAAAATAAATTTTGTCCTAAAGCAGCTGGGCCTCTTGTATGACCTGCTGAAAGCTAACTCAAAACGTTATGAGGTTTCAGGCCCAAAACATGCTTTAAAACAGTCTTGATGTGTTGAAAGTTAATTTAAGTTGCTCAGAGGTATGCATCACTTTTCTACAAAATAAAATATCAAAATAATTGTTTCCTTAAAAGCTTTGTAGGCATCTGCTGCTCTGGATACAATGGTATGTGTTGCCTTCAGTCGGTGCCTTGTGTTGATCTACACATGGAAATTGTTATGGGAGCATCCAGATGCTACCAAGGTAGACAGGAGTTTTAGTCACTTGAAAATGCTGGTCCCCAGCCACAGGTTTATGTAATTATCAGGTATCTGCTCAGATTTTGCCATTTTCTTGTATGTTTTAATTTAGTCAGATGGGAATGTGGCCCAGCTACCTGAAAGGAGGAAGTGCCTATTAAACTTGTCTGTCAAAGTTCATTGCATCTCTAAAACCCTAAACATGTCAAACCCTAAACCTGTCAAGATAGATAAGAGAAATTATGGCATGAATAGTTTGTGAACTACCACATTCTGATAGTGTCCTCCTATTGAGCATAAAGGAACAGTGTGAAAAGTATAGGGAAACATTTTCTTTTTGCTTTTAAACAAGAAATATGAGGATTTGTGGCAGCCAGGTTATCCCTTTTGTGAAATCAAGAATGCACTTTTGATTTGGGTGAATGCTAGGCTTATGCTGTGTAGTTCTTACTAACTTCTGATGAATAAATTTCCTGAGCTACAGGAAAAACATTCACCTGTGTGACTGTCTTTTACAGTGGTCACAGCGTGTAACATGGCAGGTGCTGCTATGTACGAACTGGTACGAGTAGGCCACAGTGAACTCGTGGGGGAGATTATCCGACTGGAAGGTGACTTGGCAACAGTCCAAGTGTATGAAGAAACATGTATCCTTTTCACTGATCCCTCTGGGTCTGCCAGGCTGCACAGTCTAGAACATAGTGGTGATTAGGGTGAAGATGGCGAACAAAGCTACTGGGACTAGCACCTGATATTTCCTCTGCCAGCAGGACATCTGTTCTGCACATCTTTTGTAAATTCTGATGGTTTTGAGGTAAATTTTACCTTGTTTGGCTGTGTACTGAGACTTTTAAGTGGAACTGAACTAATGTATACCTTAGAATTTAAGTTCATTTTAATTTAAATATTACAGCTCTTTGTTAAAGAAGGTCAAAAAAGTTGTGCTCTCTAACAAATTCTGAAGCAAAAAAGTTATATATTTCATAATATTGTCTGACTTTAACAGTCAAACCTGTTTTCTAGGTTTGAAGATTTAAAAATGCCTGTTATTTTGCCATCCTGCTACTTGGCACTCCAGTAAACTTATCCATATAGCTGGATTAAACTAATGATCATAAAGCAGAATATTGAGCCCCTAGTTTGCCTCACTAGAGGGTGAGCATCTTTGTTGCTATGGCAATTTCAGCTTGAGTTCATTATAAAGCCTACATACTTCTCAAATGATTATGTGTAATACAGTAATAAAAATATTACCTTAAACTCAGAAAGGTGGTTTAAGAGTACGATGTTGTGAATGTGATGCCTTCTGCCCTGTTTCCCTTTCTCTGGATTAACTTTTCCTCAGCAAATATTTAGCTGGTGTCTCTGTAGGAGATCCTGTACTCCGTACTGGCAAACCCCTGTCAGTGGAACTAGGACCTGGCATTATGGGAGCTATTTTTGATGGTATCCAGAGGCCTCTCTTGGACATCAGCACTTTGACCAAAAGTATCTATATCCCCAGAGGTGTCAATGTGTCAGCTTTGAGCCGAGATGTCAAATGGGACTTTACACCTTCCAAAAATCTGCGGGTAGGTTCTGACAAGCCTGTCTTCCCCTCTTGTTCCTCTACTCCCAGAGCTTGGAGCTGGAGCAGAGTGCCAAGGCTGTGACTGCTGGAAGCTATGGTTAACGCTGCATTAAGTTTGCAAAAAAGGGTGCTAGGAGACAGTAGTGATGTATGAGACTGGACAGGTATCACCAAAATTTACTCCATGTTGCTTACTGTGTGTTCCTGCATATGAGAAACTTGCAAAGTTTTTATGTATTTACAAAACTGTAAAGAACTTAGTGAAATTGCACTAAGCATTAGCAAGAACAAGTGTTACCTGAGCAAAAAGAATAACTGCAGCACATGTTTTGTGAATGGTGAAGATAGCCTCAAAGCTGGAAAATGTCAAAGCTTTAGCCCTAGTCATCTTTTTCCCAGCCTTGCAGGTTAACATATGCTTGCCTTTCTCTACTGAACAAGTTAAACTGAGAGGTATAAAAGAAATGAGGAAAATTCCTTGCATCAGTCAGTAATTGCTACTGTCTGAGGCTTCAAAGGCACCTGAACCCAGATAGTGTTGCTAGAAATGTGCTGTTAGTGTAATGAGTTATGTAAATGGGCTACTGTGCTGTAACAACGCATTTATAAAGGCAGTAATCACAGTGCTAGACTTAATAGCTATAGTTATTTTATACAGTTCTTTGACAAGATTCTTTTTAAAACTGGAGTTCTCACTTCTGACTAATAGACTTGTTTTGATTTTAGGTTGGCAGCCACATCACTGGTGGAGATATTTATGGTGTGGTGAATGAAAACTCCCTTATCAAACACAAGATCATGCTGCCCCCACGGAACAGGGGTACAGTTACATACATTGCTCCACCAGGAAACTATGACACTTCAGTAAGTCTCCCGAACAGAAAAAGCTGGTATATTCCATGTCTCTTTCATAGGCTGATGTACTCTTTCTGTTCTGCATGATGCAAACTAGAAAGTGTTTCATGCAACAAGATGTCTGAGTTAATGATTGCTTTTGCTACCCTGCCTGCAGGGATGACATGATTATCTTATGCAGTTGTTGTCTGTGTATATGACTTGCCAATGACACTTCAGTGTGCTGTGTTTGCTGACCTCTGGAGATCTACAGTACCTTATGAATATGTGAAATTCAGTTGCTCTTCAAAAGCATAATTTTAGTTGAAGCCACATCTTGCACTTTTTTTTCCCAGTAGCATTGTAAATAAGGGAAAGAACCATCCCTCTAGAGGGGCTGATAGTGTGTTGGGGTTCTGAGAAGTCTGTGGTGGTATCAAAGATGTAGTTGAGATGAGAATTTGTGTGCTGGTCCAGTGTGCAGCTGTTTGCTTACTTCAGATGTCTGGTGCTCCCTGGTAGGATGTTGTCTTAGAGCTGGAGTTTGAGGGTGTGAAGGAGAAGTTCACTATGGTCCAGGTCTGGCCTGTACGTCAAGTCCGTCCTGTTACTGAGAAGTTACCAGCCAATCATCCGTTATTAACTGGCCAACGGGTCCTAGATGCCCTCTTCCCGTAAGTACTACCTTTTCTTTTCTAGTATGTAACAAACCTCAATTTTGTAAGGGAAGCGGAGGAGGAGGTGTTTAATTTTTTTTTTAAGGTCAGACAGGCCCCAAGCTTTCAATATGCATCACAGCATCATCTCAAAAAATATTTAGCTGAATTCCTCATATTTGTATATTTGACAAGAGAACCTACTAGTGGAAAAAGGAAGAGAAGTTTAACAAGACAGTTCTAGTGCATTAATCTAGAAAAGCATAAATTTAAAATAATCATGGCAAATCTACGGAAAGGTTAGAACTTTCATGCTTGATATCTCCATTTGAACACATAAGTAGGATCTCATTCCATGGTCTTGAGAATGCACAGTTCCCAGTGATTTTGCAGTCACCACTTATGAAGGCTGTTGCACTTAACTGTAACACAAAATGCTCCTTTAAGCAGCTAACTTTCAAGACACTTAATTCAGTAATTTTGGTCCTAACGTATTATGCTGTTTATTCTCATAGTACACAGCTAAGTACAGTTATTCTTTTCCTAGTATTTGCATTCCATCAGTGCTTTCAGCTGTGAAAACTGCTATGTTTCAACCCCGTAAGTCTAGCTGTTGTACCAGCATAACTCATGTACTTCAAGGGCAGCAAAGGAAAAGGGTACTTTATTCCCTCAGTCTTTTGGTTTGGTGAAATACCTGTGTGCTTCTCACCCAGAACACTGAATGTGATTCCTGTTGCTCTGCTTTTAATTAGTGAGGGTTTTTTTAAAACATGTTCTAGGATAGGAGAGAGCTGTTTTTGAGTTCCTTGCAAATCAGAGTCCTTTTTCTTTATTCAGGTGTGTACAAGGGGGTACAACAGCAATTCCTGGGGCATTCGGTTGTGGGAAGACTGTGATCTCACAGTCTCTCTCAAAATACTCCAACAGTGATGTCATCATTTATGTAGGCTGTGGAGAACGAGGAAATGAAATGTCTGAAGTACTGAGAGATTTCCCTGAGGTTAGTATGGAGAATTCATGGAGAGTAAACCTTCTTGGCAAGACTTGCTATTGTACTGGCATTATAACTGAATAAAATAGTGTATTGGTAGAGTGACTTGAAATTATCTTCTTGCCTCCCTGCTATAAGTTCTGACTCTAGTAGGAAAAAAACCCTTTGGCTCGTTCAAGAATAATTTCAGTGGCTCTTCAATGAGCATCTGGACTAGTTTTTGGGTGTACCTTCTAACTTGTTTAAAATAAAGCCAAAATGAATGCCAGGAGGTAATTTAGCATGGTTATAAGCATCTTACCTTTCACTGGTAATGTCTCTAACGTAACCATGCATAGCTAATGCAGTATCTCTATTTGCAGGGTGCAGGGTGGTGATACAAACAGTTATCAGATATTAGTTTGACATGTTAGGCTTTGGAATACCTTCTGAAGGAAGTAGAAAATTCCTGGATTAAAAAAATAAAGGTGCCACAGGTTTACCAATCCTTCTACCTGTTGTTATATGTTAGTGAAATGGTTGTGGCACACTCTTCTGTAAAATATGGGAAAGAAGCCAGACAGTCTGAACAGTTGTGTTGAAACTCCACTGTCAAAAATAAGCAGTAAAAGGCTTGGGCATGTTGACTGATTACAAGATGAGAAAGTCAAGCTGAGGTGGCCATGAGAAAAGTAAATGTCAAGATACTCAAATGTCAGGATATGTGTTCTGTTGTTCAGGTGCTTCTGAGGCTTCACCTGGGCGGTTTTATGTCCAGCCGTCAAAGACAAACAGGTATCGGTGTAGGTGGGAAAGCAAGCTCTCAGATTCCTAATGGGCTTATGGCAAGAGGCTGATTTTTGGCTTTTCCAGCATAGTAAGCTGAGAGAAGATAACGTACCTCCTGATGTGGTGGATTTGTCATTAGTCATTTGAATGGAATCAATAGGGATTTGCTAGTTGCAGAAGATGAGATGAAGCTAAGGCATGTATGTTAAAGAGTTAAGCTGTGTACAGTCCAGAAGGCAAACCAGCATAGTGTCCTGAAAGCTTGAATCTAGCCTCTGCTCTTGGTAGAGTAGCTCTGAGGAGGGTGTCCTGATACAAGGCAAGTAATACAGTAAAAAAACAATCAACAACAACAACAAACATACTTCTGTTACATTTTTTTATTTTCTTGCTTTTTAGTTAACAATGGAAGTTGATGGAAAGGTAGAAAGCATCATGAAGAGAACAGCTCTGGTAGCAAATACCTCCAACATGCCTGTGGCTGCCAGAGAAGCCTCTATCTATACTGGTAAGATTTACAGGAGGATGGAAAAGGCCCTGTGTCAAGCAAGCCATCATGCTCTAGTATTTTCATTTCCTGAGATGGTCAGTACCAAGAAACCTCCTTAGTTTCTGGAGCCAGCCCTTTTGGGCCTTGCTTGCCTTGAATTTGGCTTGCTTATGTATAATTACAATTTCTGAATATTGAGTAAATTCTGCTTTTGAAGTGAACTTACTGCACCAGCTCTCATATGGTTTTTCTCCATGTGTTGTGTAAGCTTTTGTTTGTGAATAGCTTTTTGCTGATAAGTACAGCCACTCAATGCACAGGAATAGTATTCTCTTGAGTTGGCAGGCTAGTCGTCTTTCCTTTACAGCCGCTTCAAGGTGTTTTTTTAGATTCTTTTTTTGTGAAAAGTTGACAGATAATTAAGATAAAACATGACCTTTCCTCACTGTTGTATTCTGGTAGTTTGAAAGGAAAGGAGACATTTTACAGTAAGAAAAGGCTTTGTTCATGGCTTCAATGAGGCAAAGAGTAGCATCACTGACATTGCCATGTCTCCTCAAAGAAGTACACAGGGATGCAAGATGAGACAAAATGGGGAGAATGAGAAGAAATAAACAACAGCAGCAATAACAACAAAAGATGGCAAGGACATGATCTTATGAGAAGAAAGAGTAATTTTCAGTATCTATTGCCATCAGAATGGCTTGTTTGAATCTTAGTGACAAGATACAAGCATAGAATTCCTTTCTGAACTGCATCCTGCAGCACACTGTTGTCTTTGTTCTAGGAATCACCCTTTCTGAGTATTTCCGGGACATGGGCTACCATGTCAGTATGATGGCAGACTCTACTTCCCGATGGGCTGAGGCCCTCAGAGAAATTTCAGGGCGACTGGCTGAAATGCCAGCTGGTGAGTAGTCTTTTCTCAGTCCAGTCTTGTAAATGCATCCTTTAAACTCTGAGCCTTTAACACAGTTTTTGTGTGCTGGTATTTGCAGACAGTGGTTATCCAGCCTACCTTGGTGCTCGTCTAGCCTCGTTCTATGAGCGAGCTGGCAGAGTGAAGTGTCTGGGAAATCCTGAAAGGGAAGGCAGCGTCAGCATTGTTGGAGCGTGAGTGTTACATTTATTTGCTTTGCATTGGCTGCAGTTCTTCCTCTGTGTTTTTGTATGTCAAAGTACCTATTTTTTGGAAAAAAGAAGGTCCTGTTGCTCTGTGCAGCTGCAGAACTAAAATATGTGAATGAGCAGGTAGATATTTAGTCTCTGTTCACCCTCAAGTACTGTTAAATTTTGCGTGGGGGCAGAAAGAATGAATGTAGACAGGTAGTTCTGTGAGGTGTGGAATCGCAGTCACTTGCATCTCAGAGAAGAATGTCATTAGAGCTGTTGCTGAAAAGGATGTCAAACCACACTCAGAGCAGGAAAGAAGGGACAGTTAAAGCAGCAGTGTGTGCACTTGGGGACATAATGAATTGTGATTCTCTTGCTTAGATAGATTAGAATTACATGGAGCAACATAACTCAAGCTGCAACGGTCTGTGAAAAGCAGAAATCCCCAGACATTCTTCTAGGCTATAATGATTTGTATATCATAATGTGGGCAAAGTGAATTTCCGCCCTGCCACATTTTCAGGAGAGCCTCTAGCATCTGCAAGAGCACCTAGAGTCCATTTTTTGCTCTGCTTAGTTCTGCTGTCCACAACATACATACACAAATGCATTGTGCCTTTGAGGCCGGAAGATAATTTTTTGATCTCTGGGAAGGTATGTATTAGGGTGTCAAGCCCAAATGAAGTTGAAGAGGTTATTGGATAGGTGAATATCTGCAATAATTGTTTTCTGTAAAATAATTATTGCACTGTGTTTCAAGGTGTCCCATCGGCACATTTGCTGAATCTGTTCCAGTTGAGATAGGTTTGATAATCCAAGTTGGAGTTGGTGCGAAAGTGACTGAAATCGTGCCCTGATACTATCAGTTACTGATATAACTATATTTCATAGTATGCTTAATATTACACCTGTGTGGATATGCATTAAACGTTTTCTGAAGTGGAAGCTTGCAATCTGTTCATTACTTGAAATTACGTTGACTTTTCTGGTTTCTGTTGATCACTGTGCTATGAAGTCATACATTTGCTACTTCGGTTCAGTCTGTGGAAAAAATTGTGGTAACTTTTCCTTCTCTCTTCCTGCTCAGTGTCTCTCCCCCAGGTGGTGACTTCTCTGATCCTGTCACATCTGCTACTCTGGGTATTGTTCAGGTACGTCCCATGATGTTGCATCTTTTCTGTCCACTTTGTTAGACTCAAAATGATTGTGCTTCAGTGCATTTGTGCCAGTGGCTGAAGTGCGAGTTCCAATTTGACACAAGCAGCTTTGTAGGGTGCTTTGGAAAATGTTCTAACAGTGTACAAGGTGACCTTGTGAGATGATCTCTGAACTGACATGTTTGAGATCCCTTTGGAAGAGGGAGCGAAGGCAGCAATTTCTTCCAACACTGACTGCTCAGGCATATCCATGTGCTTCCTGATCGCTGCCCTTTGTGCTGCACTTTAAATGTGGCTGCTCTCAACTGATGTGGAATGTGAACCACTCTTAATAGGTGCATTGAAACCATGAAAAAATTCTCAGAGCTGCTGACAGGGAGAAGCCCAGGATTGCCCAGGCCTCTTTTGAGAAAAGGAGTTATGTCTAACAGAGGTCCACTTAATTTTACTCCAATATTGTTATTATGGCTGACTTCTCCCTTATGAGGAGTCTCAAGCTGAGTAAGTCTGAACTTAGCATAAAAGGTGTATCATCTTTTGAGAACTGTATTTGAAAGTCACTCCTATAGTTAAACTAACATAAGGAAGGCCTTCTTCTTCATTCTCAGGCTTTCATGTTAGCTTTTGCCATGCTGCATGTGCTCAGACTTGCTTTTTGTATTGTTGTGGTTTTTGGTGGTGGTGGTTTTTGTTGTTGTTTATTTTTGTTCTTGGGGGGTGGGGGGGCTGTGGGTTTTTTGTTGTTTTGCCTTCAATTATTTTGGTTCATTTTTTATTTGGATCATTGGTTGATCTTTCTGGCTTCTGACAGGTTTTCTGGGGCCTGGATAAGAAGCTGGCACAACGCAAACACTTCCCGTCTGTCAACTGGCTGATCAGTTACAGCAAATACACACGTGCCCTGGATGAGTACTATGACAAGCATTTTACAGAGTTTGTCCCTCTCAGGACAAAGGCCAAAGAGATCCTACAGGAAGAAGAAGACCTTGCAGAGATTGTGCAGCTTGTGGGGAAGGTGAGTAACCAACTGTGAGGAAATATGGTGTCAGTGATCCATCCTCCACTTCCCTACTGCTAGTGCAGGCTTATGACCATGTCTTAGACCAGACTTGATGTGCAAAAAAGGCAAATGGTCACTGGGAGGTGTCAGACTTTCCTGCCTCTAACTGTGCTTTATTCCAATTTTCTTACATGCTGTTTGATTTGTAATGATAAATACTATCTTAGATTTGACAAACCTTGGTTTGATGCTACTTTTCTCATGTAAATTAGATTGCGGGGCATCTCATGCTGGCATTAAGAAACTTCACTTTCTTCAGTGTTGTCATCCTGCTGAAGTGCCCTTTGTTGCAAGCTACAATAGTTCTCCATTGGAAGTAATCTTTGTAAGAGAAAGTATGCAAATTGATCTTTGCTGTTCAAGTAATCTGAAGGGTTACAATTTATTAGAAATCATGTTGCCCACTCCAGAACAGAGGTGTTGGCATTTACAGGCTGGCCTGTAGAAACAGAAGTGATGTCTGCTTTTTCTAAAAACTGATGATTACCTGTTTTCTCAGAGAAAACCTGTGACGTAACATATGGCTCCATTTTACAGGCATTCTTTAATTTCCTTCGTTCACTTCACTGTTTTGGGAGAGAAGGCTGAATTTGGACAGGAAAATTTCCCTTGAGAACTCTCAAAAGGGACCCAGTGAAAACTCTGTGTTTCATATTAGTACTGTTAATATAATAATTGACAGGTGCCTAGCACATACTTGACAGTAATGTAATCCTGTGATATTTGGATGAGCTATGCTGATTTACAAGGTGGTAGTAGTGTGTGGTAACATGTATTAACTACAGTTATTTGGAGGAAGTTTGTTCCTGATGTTCTCCCTACTCATTAATGTTCCAGCCCAATCAAGATGAGGCCCTTCACTAGATCTTGCCTAGCAGAGCTCTCTTCTTTAGATGTGTCTTCAAAGAAAAGGAAATGTGATCTTAGGGCTTTCTGCAGTTTCCTATTTAGAAAAACATGTTCTAAAAGACTAGTTTACAAAACAGGGTAAAATCCATTCCTTTGGGGGGTTGTAGCTTTCCTGTGGAGTATGACAGGCATTGTTATCAACTTCTTTTATTGAATGCCAGACAGGGAAAGCCCATGGGTAGCTGTGGAGACTAGTGTCAAATCCTTAAGATTACTCATTGGTCTAGCATGCTGAGACCTAGCTTTACTTCCATGGACGTAAGAACTGAGGAAGGTGAAAATGAATTTACCTCTTTATGTAGGAAGGTGTTGTTTCAATGTATGTCATAGCAGAGCTGTGTGCATTTTCTGTGTCTAGTGGCTTTTCTGTTATCTTAAAGGAAACTTCCTTTCCATTGTTTATCATCAGATAGACTACAGTGGACTTATGGACTGTTTGTCCCATCTTAATTTGACTATCAATTTAATTGGCTGTTCTACAGCAGGTAGTGAGAAATACCCAAAAAGGCAGAATTCAGCTGGAAGCTATCTTAAGAGGGTGGGAAGAAAATAGGTACTGAAAGATAACTGTTTTTGGCCAGGACATGCTTTGTCCTCATGGACTTGGGTACTAAACTAACAGCATACGTTACTTTTCCAGGCTTCCTTGGCAGAAACAGATAAAATTACCTTGGAGGTTGCAAAGCTGATAAAAGATGACTTCTTGCAACAAAATGGTTATACACCTTATGACAGGTAAGATCTGACTGGCCACTCTGCCCTCTTGGTCCTGTGGAGTCTGGATTTAGATGGCTGTTATACTTGGAAACCAATCACTGCAGAAATTAAGTTTACTCACCATAAACAAGTGGAAGAACTGTGCTTAGGGAGGCCATCAGTGTATTCACATTGTCTTACCCAAGGCATGCAGACCTTTTACAAATGCAGTCACATCCTTCGAGTTTCTCAGGCCTTCATCTATTGTTCACTTGGCCAATATTTCTGCAATAATATGTCCTTTTCTCCTCTGGAGGAGGAGAGGATCACTGTGTTTTCACAGACATCTGAAGTCTTCCTTTTTGTTCTAGCAATGCATGGGTGACTGCAAGAATCTGTTTTCAGTTACTGTTGCATACTACTTGAGTACGTTTGATCCGTCAAAAAACCTTACTAGACCTTTTCCCTAGTGCAGTGCTTATTACCCCTGCCTGCTTTGCTTCTTTCCATGCTATCCTTGTATTTTAACAGCTTGACAAGGGGCCTTTTGTGCTTCATTTCATTCTCCAGGCTCAGTAGGTCAGGAGGTCTTGAAATACTTAATCACGAAAGATGATACATCATTCTGTAATGCTGTATACCTTTGATTAGGTTACTATGGCAGGTATGCTTGTATGCATTAGGGAAGCACAGGAAGTAGCACAATGTCACATATAGATAATAGGAGGTATGTTCCATGGCATTCATTTATCCATTAAAAATCGAGCTTTTTGTGTGTGGAGTGCTCTTGTCATAGAAATACTCTCTTTCCTGTGAGCAAATGAACTTGCAGAGCTGTCAGGTCATCCCAGGCTCCCTACAGGAAGGCTGTTCCCATGATGGACAAAAGAGGAAGGAAGAATTCCATTAGCTGCTCTGGTGTTTTCCATTTCTTGTTAGCATTGGCAGAGATTGAAATGTGAGACTTGTACAGCAATGGTTCCTTTACTCTCCTGTTTTGCCCAGTGTTTGAGTGCTGTTTCAGAAGCCTCACTCAGGATGATCCTCTTAGCCTATGACTCACCTATTGAAACATGTGGGACCTATTAGAAGGGGTCTCTCTCCTTTGATGGCCTGTATCAAAAATACCTGGAGTGGAGCAGGCTAACACTTTTTCTTTCGGGTGAGAATTCAGTTTGTTGTGAAGGCAGGAGCAAAGGTTTGTCCTGCTTGCTGTTCCAAAATGTCTGACAGATCTTCTGTTCCATCAGGTTCTGCCCTTTCTACAAAACTGTGGGAATGCTTTCCAATATGATTGCATTTTATGACATGGCACGCCGTGCTGTAGAAACCACAGCCCAGAGCGACAATAAGATCACGTGGTCCATCATCCGAGAGAATATGAGTGAAATCCTCTACAGACTTACCTCCATGAAATTCAAGGTATGTTTTTAAGGAACTGGCTTGCACTGGTTTTTGAGCTTCCGGTGCCTCTGAAAGGCTGTTACTCAAAGGTGGTCATGAGTTGCCTTAGATTAAAGGTCTATGAACAGAGACATTTTGCAATTATTTTGAATACACTTAAGAACTGGCTTTAGTTTGTGGGCACAGGAATGGTTAGTACAGAAATCTTGTTGGGTGATGCTGGCTGCAGAGCCTTGGCCACCTCATCTTTGATACTGTCTTTTGTTACCTGTATTAATGGTAATAGTACAAGCATCTTTCCTGTTTGTTTTGGGGGGTTTGTGATAAAATTCCATAAGTAATATATAAAAGTATTCTAAGGAGACTATTAGCAGATAAAAGCAGCCTAAATTTTAAATCCAAGAATGTGCTAAAAAGTGAAAGACAGAAATGTTGATCAAGCTATTTTAAAAGTAAGTTAAGGAAAGAAATGCCAGTTGCCTGCAGTAATACATGATGTCCCCTGTGTTTGGCTTCAGGGCCTAAGGCAGATAACTAGGAGGAGAGGAAGGGAACAGTAGCTTCAACATGGGCTAAAGAGAAAACAAGTGGCTCAGAGCATCTGCTCTGGATAACCCCAGTAGCCATCTTTTTAGAGCACAGCTTTCCTAAAACTCTTCCAGAGTATGCTGGTATAGCAGTTACTGGTAGGACAGTAACCTATATGCTAGCTGGTGTTAAAGTAACTAAGGAATGGTCTCTATGAAGTATGATGCTTGTTCTGTTATAACTCTTAAAAGCCTTTCTTGCAAATCTTTCAAGAACAAGTACCATAGGATAAAATTACATTTAAAATCAAGTGTTCTGCTGTGCCAATATATTCTGTTCCTGCAGGGTACTGGCTTGTTTCTGCAGCAAGCAAATCCCTGGTATCTATTCTCAAAGCACCAAGAACACAACAGGATAGACTTGGGCACATGAGCTTCTTTGAGAGGTGGTTCTATAGAGCTAGAGAAAGTAATAAACTTTTTACATAATTCAGCCACCAGAAGATATCTGGCATACAGCAGAGCACTGGACAGCATGACTGCAAAAGGGAATCCAGAGAGTGAATACATGTTAAGTGGAGCTGGCCCTCTGATACATTAGTAGTTATGAAAGGAAAATTATATTTCCTGGGTAACAATCTAAAACGCATGAGAATTTAAATGTCTTGCATCCTGCGGTCTCTGTACTTCAGAGAGACAATGAAGAAACGCACCCACAACTGTAAGTCCTCTGTGTTTCCCAGGAGTTGTGCTGACCTAGAGGAAGGTAGCACTGAGAAAGAAAGTGATTACACTGAACAGATTTCACAGCCTGGCAGTTAATGCTTCTTGCAGGAATGCCTTGCAGCCTCAGAGCAAAGCCAATTGTTACATTTTTTGCCCTTGTCTTTCATTAAAAGTTGTCTGACAAATTGAAGCTGTACGAATATGTTCTTGAGCCTTGTTACGATTTCACAATGAGATTTTAATTGGAACTGAGCAACCTCCAAATGATGGCAAATTAACTGTTGCACTTACAATGATACATCCCAAAAAGTACAGCAGAGCGTTTCTGAGTCACAGAGATCCATACTCCATTTGGTTTGGGGATGGGAGCTGGTGTTCGTCACTGCAGCTCTTGAATCACACAGCATTAACTAAGACCCTCAGTAGTACAGAATCCTATAGAATCCTCTCCAAATCAGTTTCTTTTCAATAAAGTCAGCACTGCTCATGAAAAATATTTCTCTGTCCAGTATCCAGTCTGCCTGCTCACTGAACATGGAAAGAGAATGAGATTTAAATCTTGTGGCTGTTGGTGAGACAGACAGGAAACCGGAGATGGAGCTAAAATGCCTGCTCTGCAGTTAGCAAGTGTGAATCCTAAGGTCAAGAAATTACAGCACTGGCAAAGCAGGGTTATCTTAAGTACCTGAGGCTTTTCCCAATGGATGTTTATTTGCTGTGTTATCTTTCAGGACCCTGTCAAAGATGGTGAAACAAAAATCAAGGCAGACTATGCTCAGCTGTTTGAAGATATGCAGAACGCATTTCGCAGTCTGGAAGACTAGACTCAACCTCTGTGACCACTCCAGCTTGTCCTCTAAATTCCTCATCTCAACTCCTCTGCTTCCCTACCTTACAAGAATGATGCAACAGTACTTGAGTTGATAAATAGCTCTGTTTCCCTGTTCATACTCAGAGAGTGTCTTTACAAAACATTCCTCTTTGTTTGTGTTTGGCATTGTTTTGTGTGTCTGAAGTGGTGAGTGATGTGTGAATGGGCCTGAGTGAGATAATGCTGTTGTAGACTTCTAGGGTGGGAAAAATTTCACCTTGCCTCTCCCAGTTCTCCTGGTAAATGGTCTTTCACCTTGGGATGTAACCAGCTGAGCTGTACTGGCAGAGGGGGTGTAGATCTTCATGCAGTCACATGGTACGTTCTGAGCTGGCAGTAGGAGGGGCATTTAGATCTGGCACTTTCCTAAGTGACTATCATGACACAGAGCTCCCTATTGTCAAACAACTTTTGACCATATTCTGATAACATGTTGATACAACCAAAAATTCTTCACTACTCTTTCCCTTCTGCAACCCTCATTCGAGTCTGTTGTTATTGAAATGTGGTAGTTCTACATCCGTGCGAGAAGGGACTAACTAGAAGATGTGAGCACATACATGCAGGCAGTATGCTTTTGTACACTGGAGAAATAGTTTTATTTTCCTGCTCGATATGGGTAGGACTGTTGGACTCAGCATCAGCTAAAATCAAAGCCATAGGTGCCCAACTTCCAGCAGAATTTTATCTTCTTGCCTCCTACTCACTCCATAGAATTTCATGACTCTCAGCTGCTTTAGTTTGTGAAGCTTGTGACCGCTGCTGTCTGCTGCAGGACATCGATAGCAAGTTAGTGATGCCACTTGTGTGGACCAGTAGAGTCCTTCTGTGGTGGTGCTGTCTGCCAATGCAGTTGCCTCCAGGTGCAACGCCCAGGTCATGCCAAGGAAAGTCTTTGCTGCTTAACCTTCCTCCTCCACCTGTGTTCACATGGCCTCTTAGTGGTGGCACAGAAGGTCCCCAGGTCTCACAAGAGGAATGTAGGAGGCTTAACTGGGGGCGGGGGATGAACAAGGGGGGAAGGTTGACAAGTACAACATGTATTTACTCCTGCCTTGTTGATTACTATGCAGAATAAACCGGTGACTTTGATCTTCTGCTCTGTGCTCTGGAAGCACTCTGTCCAGCAGCCAAAACTGGTGTGACCTGGGATTGTTTATTGGCAAATACATGAGAGGAATGAACACAGAGCAGCCTTTCTATCAAAATCCAAGAGCCCAGCACTGGTATCATTGAGAGAGAAACTCTGGCATTCTCTCCAGGCTCTCCTTCTCACTTGTGGTGGCATCTGGTGCTGCTTTGCCCTGCAGCACTCTCTGCTCAGCTGGGTTCCAGCTGACATCCACTGCTTTGTTATGGTCATGAAACAGTGGCTGTTGTAGGTGACACTGTGGCAGTTGCATGGCTACGTAAGCATTAATTCTGCATTGAAGTATTTACACCAGCTGCCCACTTTGAACAGTAGTGATGCAAAGGGATCTCGCACTGTGGACCAAATGCTATCACTTTCGTGACGGTATCAACTTGCTGATTGCCAGGGAGAAACTTAAAGGGATTGACTATTTTTCGTTCTCCCAAAAGGAGCTGCTCCTCCAGCTGATACTCTGGTAGTGAATGGTTAAGTTTACAGCTCACTAAACTTTTGGTGTATGCTGCTTATTTTACCAATGAGCATGTGTGAATGAGTTTTCACCATCCAAGCCCTTGCTGGATTCCCCAACGTTCGTACTGTTCACCATTGTACTATGTAGCATTTCATGCTAGAAAACAGATGTTCTTATCTCTTTAAGCAGAGGATGTTATAAACTTTACAGAAAATGTCTAAGGTAATGCAGTTCTAATATTTATTGTGCTGTACCTGGCCCTGAAGTGTGACCAGTTCAAACAGTTTCATATATATTTTTGTCTTTTTTTGTTTTGTGTCTGTTTTCAGTGTTGAGATTCTGATGTTCACTGTGTCCTACAAGTCTTCCCTCCACAGCTGTGGAAGGAATTAAAAGATGGGCAGAACCCCACCACCTACTCTATCTTGTATATTTCATAATGTATGTTGCTGGAAATTGTGTAAAAAAGAAAATATAAAAAAAAAATGTTGAAGTCAGTTAAAATAAAATGGATTTAAAGTAGGTCTTATCTGTGTTATTCTGTCAAATCAAACCAGTGCCACAGTGGTGTACACAACATACTACCAGGAAAGCTCACAGCTTGCTTCAAATCTTATTTAACCATTTTAGAGATTTCTTAAAACCTGCAAGCAGCAATTTGGCAGGGACACTTTGCTTCAGTTCTGCAGTTCCAGTACAGCATGCATCATCTCCTCAGACATTACACAAAGGAGTTAATATAGTAAATATTCTTGGGGTAGACATTTTTAGGACTACTTTTATTACAATGAAAGTGGAACTGTGAACTTGCGTTTTGCTGCTAGTAGCTGCCATGCATAATAATGCAACAATTGTAATTGTACTGTTTTATGGCACTCTGCTCCTTCAAATATTTCCCCCACACCTCATGTTGTGGAATATACCTCCTAAAGGCTCAGCTCTGTGTTTCAGACAAAGTGATTGGAACTTCTGAATCAGAAGATAAGGAGGAGTTGAGGCCTCCTGTAAATAGCAACAGATGAAGTAAGAATATACTAAAAACATCACATTCAGGTGTTTTTGTACATATTTGACTCTGTGTAACACCTCTTTGAAGGAAGTCTTTTGCTTTTTTATATACATTAGAGACACAGCAAGCTTGAATAGAGCAGATGTTCAGTTAATTCCATCACATTACCAATGTGTGGAAGTCACAAGCTGACTTGTGGCAACCACAGACTAGCCAGCAGTTCTCCATGGACATGAAATCCATCTAGAGAAGCAATGAGTTCAGGTTTTGGCAGCTTGGAAGTTCCCAACTGGCAGTGTCCTCACTTCATCCACTCGACTTTTGTGGATCTGGAAGGCGGGTGTCACCCAGCGGCCACAGGAACACTGCTCACCGCGCCAGCTGAAGGAGCCCAGCTTCGATGTGCATTTGGGACACAGAAGCTGCAAGAAAAACACATGATCCGGTCTAAGGCACACATGGATGTAGATCTACTTAAAATGTACTTCTATGGTATGTTAAATTGTGGCAACCTGCACTGAGCCAGCTCTTTTCCTTCTAACACTTCCAGGAAGGTAAATGGACTGAAAAACAGGCAAAAAAGCTAAACCGGCATGGCTGCTTAGCCCTGGGGTATAGCAAGCAGCACTGCTGGAAGAAGGGAGCAGGGGGAAATGCAGCTGCTTGGACCTGGTGTGGTTCCAAGAAGTTTTCCCAGTCGCCAAAAAGCCTCAGTCAGCCTGAGACCACAACAGGTGGTCACACAAACTCTTTTCTCATACTAAAACCAAACCACAGATAAACCCTGTCCAACACCCTGGCTAGTGTTCTCAGTCAATGAGATCACCAGCTCATTCCCTTATAAAAGGATATTTAAGAATCTGTTCATAAGCCGCAAAATTCACACCAGAAAGGCTGGGAGACCCAGGCCCTTGTGTGGTGGCCTTCGCATCGGGGAATGGAAACAGTTTGTTCTGCCTTCACAATCAAATGAAAGAGAACAACACACAAAAAAAAAGGCATATGCTCCCCTTCACCTGTCCTTCCATTACTCCGAGCAGCGCTGGCTCCATCCACTGCACGGGCTCAGTGAAGTACGAAGTGCACTTCTCACGTCCATCGCCACAAAGCTGAGCAGAGTCTGTTATCCTCTTGTGGGCAAAGGCTGCTGGTCCGCTTCCTTCCACGTGGGACAAAATGCTGGAGCTACGGAACAGAGCGCGCCTGCCCGCCACGACAGAGGGGAAAAAAAGAAGTAAAACATCCAATTTCACTTTAAGTAATCCATAAAAGGTAGTTAAAACATAGTAAATCCCAAAATATACAATAAGTTTCTTCTGGGGAAACTGATTGTCAAAAACAAACTAGAAGTTATGGTTTCAGAGCAAGCAACTTGACAGAGTCATGCAGTATTATTACACTTGCCTATAGAATGCAGCAGGTTAGGCTGCACAAGTGCTGCACAACTTCATGGAACAAAAGTTTTGTATTTCAAAGGTACTTTTATCTAATTTTTGTGGCCTACACTGTATGGAAACAGGGAAGAGTTCATTCCTGTCCTGACAATAAAGACATGCCCATCAATTTACACGGGCTGTGTTCCCTAATTTTGAAATGACATTTAATGGAGAAATATGAAAGGTTCAGTACCTGCATTTCCTGCACCTGTAGAGAACCTCTGTGTTTGGAGTTTGGCACATACTGGTTGGATCAACAGCAAAGACTTCTCGGGGTAAGTCCTGAATTTCTGCAGAGGGAGTCATGAATCAGATCAACACAGTCACACTGCATTTCTGTGGGACAAGACAGCACTGCGCCTCTGCCCCAGTCACGACACGCAGAAGCCACCTTCTTCATGTGTTTGTCGACTCACCAGTTCCCTTAGATAAGTTGAAAACGGAAGAGCCTCATCCCACCATACCTGAGATCAGGATTCACTTAGTGCAAGGAACTGGGATCTAGACTTTGGCCTTAGAAATGGTAAAATAGTGGCATTCCACTTTATGATCCTACTTAAACGGAAAGTAAAGGCAGAGGAGGAGTTAGAACAGTTCTGCCAAACTTTTGGCGCACATACAGAAAGCCAGCTTACGAATGGGAACTGCTAAGCAGAATGCCACATAAATGGAGAGAGCTGTCCTGCTGAATATGCAACACTGACATCTTGCAAAACAGCTACGGACTGCTATTTTATCATAAAATTTCACATATGTACAGATATTTACTACAGTGAACCTTTTGCAAATCAAAATACGAAAGTTTACTTCACACCTTGATTTTAACTTTATCTCCGTTTCACACTTGTTAGTTTTATTTTTTTAATTCCATTGACTTATTTTTAGAGGATATTAAGTTTGCCTAGCCAGGTACATGAAAATCAGAAAATGTATCAAATTGACTTTTAGCATTTCAAATTTTTCCTAAAGAGAACAGTCCCTTATGGATCTTATTTCTCAAAGACATGTTTTGTCCCATTGACGAGCTACAGTTCTCTAGAACCAGTACGATGTAAATGTTTGCCCAGACAAACCGAGGCTTGGTGATTTGAGGCCAATACTCTTAAGCTAACCATCTCCACCATGGCCTTCCGTGTCCATTTCAGGGCACACCTGGGAACCCTTCCTCGGGGGTCGGCCCCAACCTTCACTCCGAGCGCCCGCCCCGGCTCAAGGCCGATGCTCCCAGGGCCCAGCTCAGCCCCGCCGCCTCCTCCGCCACTCACCGGGGTACCTCTCCGTCAGCATCTGCAGCCGGTACCGCTTGTAGAGGGCGCTGGCGCTGTCCACGGAGCAGCCCATCGCCTCGTAGAGCCTCAGCTGCCCCTGGAAGCCCGGGTTCACCCTGCGGCGGGGGTGAGAGGAGAGCGGCGTGAGGGGGCGCCGGGCGGGCGGGGAGCGGGGAACCGCGGACGGGTGTCGGAGACCCACTCGGCGTCGGGTTTGGCGGCCCTGACGGCGGCGTACGCCTCCTCCCAGCCGAGTCCCTCCGTCTTCATGAGGTAGGCGGTCACCACGGCCACGCTGCGGCTCACCCCGGCCTGGCTGCAAGGGCAGGACAAGACAGGACCGCCGGGCCGTGAGGAGCGACGCCCGGGGGAAGCGGCCACCCCCGGCCCCCGCCGCCCCGGCCCTCACCAGCGGACGAGGACGGCGCAGCCTCCCGCCCGCGCCGCGCCGATGAAGGCGGCGCAGTCGTCCAGGCGGCTCAGCAGGTCGGCGCCGGGCTCGTCCAGTACCCGGACGTACATGGCCCGCAGCCCCGGCACCGCCGGCGGCTCCTTTGCGTCCACCGTCAGCACCGCCCCCACCCCCGCCGCCGCCAGCGACTCCGGGGACGTGCACGACTCCGCGCCACCCACGTAGAGCCCCGGCAGCACCGGCACCATCCCACCGCTCCGGCAACCCGCGGCCGCCGACATGGCAGCAAGCACGCCGCGCCTGGGCGGGCCGCCACTCCCAACATGGCGCTGTGCCTCGCCCGGCAGGCCCGAGGCCCCACGGGAAGGGCGTTGCCATGGAGGCGGCGGGGACCGCGTTGTCGCCGGGCGGTGGCGCGCTGGGCCCGGCCCCGCCGGCAGCGGCCAGCCGGGAGCCGCCGGGGGAGGGCGGCAGGGCCGGGGCCACTCCTGGCGGGGGTGCCACGCGTGGGCCGCCTCGCCATGTCTGCAGGTATGGCGGCTGGGAATGTGCCTGGTGGGAACCATGGCGGGCCGACGGCCTTGACAGGCATGAGAAACAGAATCACAGAATCACAGAATATTCGGGATTGGAAGGGACCTCGGAAGATCACCCAGTCCAATCCCTCCACCGGAGCAGGAACACCCAGATGAGGTTACACAGGAATGTGTCCCGGTGGGTTTTGAATGTCTCCAGAGAAGGAGACTCCACAACATCCCTGGGCAGCCTGTTCCAGTGCTCTGGCACCCTCACTGAGAAGAAGTTTCTTCTCAAATTTAAATGGAACCTCCTGTCTTCCCGTTTGTACCTGTTGCCCCTTGTCCTATCATTGGTTGTCACCGAGAAGAGCCTGGCTCCATCCTCCTGACACTCACCCTTTACACATTTATAAACGTTAATGAGATCACCCCTCAGTCTCCTCTAAGCTAAAGAGACCCAGCTCCCTCAGCCTTTCCTCATAAGGGAGATGCTCCACTCCCTTCATCATCTTTGTGGCTCTGCGCTGGACTCTCTCCAGCAGTTCCCTGTCCTTCTTGAACTGAGGGGCCCAGAACTGGACACAATATTCCAGGTGTGGTCTCACCAGGGCAGAGTAGAGGGGGAGAAGAACCTCACTCAACCTACTAACCACCCCCCTTCTAATACACCCCAGGATGCCATTGGCCTTCCTGGCCACAAGGGCACAGTGCTGGCTCATGGTCATCCTGCTGTCCACCAGGACCCCCAGGTCCCTTTCCCCTACACTGCTCTCTAACAGGTCGTTCCCCAACTTGTACTGGGAACTTGTGTCAGTGCACCACTGTCTTTTTCCCTTACCAATATTTAAGTAATAATTTCCATAATAATCCTCACACATCTGTGAGTACCAGCGCAATTCTCTCCTCCTTATATCCACAAGTGTCTGTCTCACCTCGTCCTTTTTAAAATCAAGGGGTATCACACCTCCCTTTCGTGTCTCCTTACAAATGCTCAGAAGACAAATACATATCGTTAAAGAATCTCCCAGTATGTTGTTATTAAAATCCCATTCTTTTGTAAATTAATCCTGTGGGTTTGAGGCCCCCACTTGCTACTGTTTGTGTGTTTTGCATTGAGGTTGTGTGTGTTTGTTTTGTGGGCTTTTGTTTCACTTTTGTTTGTTTGGTTTTATTTTGGTGAGGTTTTTGTTGTTTATTTAGTTTGGGGTTGGTGGGGTTTTTTTGTTTGTTTGTTTGGTTGGTTGGTTTGGTTTGGTTTTACTTTGGATATATGGTAGAAACGACTCTCTGACACTCTCAGACTGATTTTCTAGTAACTGGTTTCTCCTGCATGGAGTCAGTGGGCTGCCCTTTTGAGATGGGTTCCTGGAGTTTGCTTCAATGCAACCTCCAGCAGGGGTTAGAATAGATCCAGATAGACCAGGGATGAGCACCATGGGAAAACCCAATGTCTGAATTTCCCATTCTGACTTCTGCTGTCCTTCCTCCTCAGAGTAGTCCCATGATGCCAATGGCAAGCATGGTGTGGAAAGGACCTTTTTAATGTCACAGGTTTTGCATCCCTGTGAACCGTTTTTGTTAGGCACGTTATGAGCAGGCTATGCTTCCCATTGCAACCTAAACTGGAAGCCAGACCAAATAATTCCTTACTGGCTTCATTTATAACATCTGAATGTGCTCTTGCTGCTGAAAATCAAACGTCTGGCGCATCTTGAATACTGCCCCACTCCTCTATTTTATAGTAGCTCTCATGAATTTTGAACTGCAAAATAAGCATTGTAACTAAATCCAGATTTTTATTCTGATCTCTTACTGCTAACTGAGCTGTGACTTGCATTCAGCACTGAAATCCCATGCAGCATAGACAAGAGGGGCCATACCTACTGGTAATTCCAAAGTTAGTTACGTGTAACACCACTGAAGACTACAGGGCAATGCAGAAATCTTTGTGCTGCCACTTTTTTTCTGCTTATCATAAGGTTCAGGTCTGTTCCATGGCAAAAGGAGACAAAGCACTCACTTTTCCTCCCATAGGTAAGGATACTCTCCCTTAGCTCTTAGCAGGAAAACTGTGCAAAACATTACCACCCAACACATCACCAGCCTTAGCTTTTCCTTCTTCTCTCCAAAGTCCCCAGCGCTTCGCTTCCTCCTCAAGCCTTTTTGTCCAAGGTGCGGTCTACCATGTAGCTGCAAGTTTTCTCCAGCATAGGCTAAACCTTGCAAGTTTCTGAGCAGAATTAAAATGTCAGATTTCATTAGAAAGAGCTATGGTAAAGTTATCACCTCATGTGGGATGTGTAACCTTACCCTACTACCCCCATATGAGATACGAGAGCCTAAAAGCATTCTAGCACAGCTCTGGATGAGACAGCTGTAGGCAACAAAACTGTTGCAAAAATAGTCTGCAATGGCCTCTTGGATCCTCAAAGGATGCTGTCTGGCTGCAGAGGAGGTGAGACTGGCCATCAACTCAGACCTGATGGGGTGAAACCGAAACCTGGTGCGAAGGGAGATTGTTATCCCCTTCCTGCAGCAGAGGTGGAGGGAGCTGACATACTAGGGAGCTGCTGTCACACTGCAGCCAACATAGAGATCCTGCTGAGGGTGCTACCCGTGTGCTCTTTGAGGACTCCCTCGCCTAGGGAGCATGCAGCAGTTGTCAGCCTTGCTGCAAGATGGACAGTAGGACAGCGGCTTCCAGAGCTGTAGAGCTTCCACGCAGTACGGGTGGCCCACCGAGCAGACCAAGATGGCTCCTTGTGCTTGAGATGGGCTCCAAGGCTTCTGAGAGGGCCAGTCCACCACAGCTTAAAATTTGCCATCATCTTCCCTCACCTCCTCTGCTTGCCCTAGTGCCTGATTGCACAGTGGGCAAGCCAGCAAGCTGCTCCAGACAAAGGCAAATCCCCTCTTTGGATGGATTAGTTTTAAATCACATAAACCTGACCCAAAGGGAAGAGTGGGACTGTGTGTCTGTGATAGAGAATCTCTGACAGCTCTCGTTTAGGTTATTTTAAGCTACAGAACTGCATTACCTGTGCAAAACCTCCTTTCCAGTTGTCATTGCTACCAGCTAAAAATAAAGAGCCTATTGGAAAAGCCTTAAAGAATTCATACAAGTTTTCAGTAACAGCCCATATAATCTAGCACAGGAAAAACAACAACAACAACAACAACAACAACATACTGAAAAGAAAGACAGGTGGAAATTAAAACTAGAGCAAACTCTGTATGGATGTTTAGTCATGAAAGCAGTTAACAATTGGAGCAAAATACTGTGAGGAAACACTGAGTTAACCATCTCGAGCAATTTTGAAGGAAGTCTGCAGGCAAGTGCACATTATTGAAGGGGCTATGAGTTTTACGGCAGAATAATAATACCAGGGAATTATATGAGTACTAAGCGGTGGTTAATCATCTCTGTTAGCCTTCAAATCTGTGAATTTGGAGGGGCAGACAGTACCATCTACAACTAAAACCAGTGGCAGAGGCAAGAGGTAGGGCCCACAGATGGAGGCTCCCCAGCGTTGCTCCAGTTGTGGTTTGACCACTACACTTCGTAACAGCTCCTGGGGCCGTGGATGACAAGGGAATGCAAAAAAGATGCAATTTCGCAGTGAAAACCTGTGGAGGAGGCAAGTATAAAATCTGTGGGGCAGAGCCCATAGGCAGCTCAGCACCTAAGAGCTTTGCACAACTGAGGCTGCACTCCCTGAACAGCCTCGCTGTTTCTCTGTACTCCCCTTTGCTGTGTTTGCCACCTGCAGCCTGAGGCGACATGTCCTGAATTTGCTCACCACTCCTAAAATAGACTAAATATTTTTTTCAGTCTGATTTGCAAACTCTTGTTCTCCCCCCATCTCCGCCTCCCCCCTTCAGCCTTTGTTGTCTTCTCCTGCACCACTGAAATTTTTGACCGTTTGTTCTCCCCCGGGTTCCGGGAAACCGTGTGACTAATTAAGCAGTTGGGGCGAGCTCAGGTGCAAGGAAAAAACAAGTCAGATGATGGGCCGCTGCCCACTCACTCCAGCGAGTGCATTCCATCTCAGCATGTGTCTGCCTTGCCACTTCATAAGGGAAAAGAAAACACCGGGCTTCCCGGGGCTGCCTGCTCCAGAGCCTCACAGCACAACCAGATCAGCAAAAGTGCAGAAGCAGAAGTGCAGGATGCCTGGGCAGAGGTGTATCTGCCTCTTCCCTGCTGGAAGAATTTGTCCCATGTACCTTGTCACACGTTCGAGTGGCTGTGCTCCTTCAGGCTTTTAAGTAGTTCCAGGCACATACATTAAGGAGGTTTCATAAGAAGAGTCTGCAGCCCACAACCTGAGTTGCCAGAGGTAGCATGCAACAGGGGGGTGGAAGGGCTAATGGTTGGGGACATCTTCAAAAAGACATTAATGAAAGACAGTGACTCAGGGTTTCTGTGTCTTCCTCACATCTAAATGCAGCAGGAGCTTGGAGCTCCCAATTTGCATGGGTCCTACTGGTGAAGGGCCTCCCAGCATTTCTTGCCCTTTGGAGAAGGAATGTCTCTCAGCTTCTGCTGAGCTCAGAATTTAGTGGGAGCTGGGAAATCCTACATGGTAGCATCTCGTCCCTTGGAGCAGAAACTTCCCAGCTTTTGCTGTGCTGTTGGCGGCCAATTTAACCTCAGATTTTTTAAAGACTGCTGTTCCCTGCATTAGAACACTGTGTGTCTGTACTGGACTCCACGTGTCTACTTTTATCCCTGTATTGGGAGGAAGGATGTCTGCATCTCCCTGCAGGAAACCTCAAAGACTTGTAAAGGCAGCCAGCAACAGAGAAAGGGGCTCACTCTTGATACTCTGAAGGAGGATTTCACCATAACCCTGTGTGGGTGGAACGTTCGTACCTGTCTCCATGCTCTCAGCATCTGCAGACATGCAGTTACTCCACATGTCAGACAAAAAGGAAGAGTTTCCCAACTGCCGATTTGATGCTCAATTACAGAATGGAGCATGACAGCTACTACTACCATGTATTAATAGCTCTGCTTCACTGTATGGCTTTAACAGCTGTAGCAACCAAGATTTATAATGACACATTACGTTCAGCAGTGCATCACGCAAGGAAAATAATCTGACAGTGCCAGGTCACTGAGCTGACTTACAAGTTTTTAAGTGTGTTTCTTCTGCCAAATTTGCTGCCCTGTTTACTGAATTGAAATGAACAAGTTGCACTGTGTTCATAAAACTCCATACTTGCCTCTGTTTTGGCAGCTCCCAGACGCTTCCTGACCTGTCACACTGCCATCCCAGGAGCCATTTGGTCCTTCTTCCTTCCCCATCTTTTCTTTATAAAACCCTTTGAAACAGGTGCTGTGGTGTATATCCCGAAGAGGGGTACACCACAGAACAGGAGAGGAAGGACTGTAGCTGGGAGAAGGCACTGGGGACATGGGCAGGGATGAGGAATGGAGCATCTGTGGGAGAAGGGCAAGATGGTGGTTGTTCAAGCGCAGAGGGGGACCATGGCTGCCACTGCTTACTGCCTCTCAGCAGGAATTTCTATCCCAGTTGCTCTCAGAGAAAGGATGTCTTTGAAAAATCGGGATCATCCGTTACATCCCCCTAGGCTCGGAATTACAGCTGTCAGTGGGAAAGTCTGTCCTAAATAAATGTGAAGTGTTAAGTGAAGTGTCTACTTCACTTAAGGCTGTGCCCTGGAGCCGGGTTTGGGCCCATGTCAGAGCCACCTCAGCCACTGCAGCACCCACGTTTTTTAATCTCCCGTCTCGCCAGCGGGCTGTGTGTTTCCACATTTTCCATCCTCACAGCCCAGTAATCCACCATGCAGACACAGGCGGATGGACAGCAGGAGGCTGGCTCTCATCAGGGGCAACTGGGCTTGTTCTCCTGGACGTTCATTACTCAAAGATGCATTCCTTGTTATTCCTGCAACTTACGCAGGAGTCTCGTCCAGCAGGCTTAAAATGGCATTTCAAACTGTCCTATCCCACGGACTCCTTCAGTGCAAACAGTGAAAAGCGATTAAAAATAGCAAGTGTATTGTCAGGACATTTAAATTCTCTACAGAGTGTGCTGCACTTCCACTGACAGATACTCAAGTTCTGCAAATCAGAGGAGGCAGAAAACACCCCCGGTACCCTTTAAGATACAGTTGAGATATGTCTTTGCTTTTACAAACATTTTTGTGAAACAAGAACTTGTAAACAAATAAAATATGAATGTTTTATTAATACTTTAACATCTGTAACTCCAGTTTATCTTTGCCTTTATTGGTATCTAATGAATTTTACCAAGAAAATATTTTTCAACATGTAATTTAATTGCTGTTTTCCCATGGGACAACAGAAAATATACTGTCCAAAATGATCACTTACTGTCATAAGGCAATAATATCTGAGGCAGAAATATTGCTGCGAACATACTCTTTAAGAGGCAAGACCATTCACTATTTTAACCTCCAAGTGAGACATTTCCTTACTGGTGGTTATGCCTCTATTATTTATGCTACTACTTCTTTTTGAGTTCCCTATTTCTCTTTCTTGTTTTAGAAACGTGGGAAAAAATGTTGAGAGAGACCTGGATCCTCATGTCCAACTCGGTACCACCACAATCATATTACGTATTTTCTAGCTCCATCTTGAAAACAGTTAGTTTTATTCCCCTCTCTCCTGTGATGCTTTGAATTCATGATCATCTCATTGGACAAAAAAGATGGTAACTTGCCTTGAATCTGATTCTTGTGACAATTTTATCCTTTAACTTAAATAGGTATTTTTGTTTCCTGCTATTTATTCTGATGGCGAGTTATCCGAGAAAAATAAATAAGTAAATAGACCCACCCACCCATCCCATATTCCTGCTCATCTTTGGCTTTGTTGGTGACGCAAGGCAAGTCTGTTTGGTTGGCAAAGAGGAGCTTTTCAGTTTCCTCTTACAAGGTCAGCTCTGTGTGTGTGCACGTTTTAATTCATCTTTCTTGACTGTGTGTGACCAAACAGTCTAACAGATGTGTGTGTTGTTTTTTTTTTTTTAATCTCAATGCTTTGTAAATACTTTTTTGGCTCTACTAGAAATACATCAACTGGCCTGTCTTAGGATAAGCTTTGGTTTTTTTTTTCTCCTCTGCTGAGTCCTGATTATCCTACAGAAGGCAAATACTCCAGGTCCTTTCTCTCTTCCTTTGTTGGAACATTGGGGGTTTACAGCAGAAATTTCAGCCTCTATTCCCACAGTGCGTGATCTCGCACCGTGTACTACTAAACGCCACCTGGTTTTTATTACTCTGTATCTCCAAATTATTGCTTCCTAATAGTTCTGTTCTCCTTCACGTCTCCAGTGTCTCCCACCGCCCATCAACTGTGGTTTTCAGTAGCACGCTGTTTCAACACTTTCGCCGTGTCCTTGCCGGTGCATCCTTGCAGTTTCTGTGTTAACTCTTAGTCTGGCTGTTTCTCATGAGGCACTATACTAAACTCTTTAGCAGAGCCTGGAAATGTTGGATCTACGCTGACAGTTGCTCTGCCCGGGAGAAGGTACCTTTGGGAAAGCCATGCTGTGTTTCAGTCTGCTTCCCACTGTGGTTCACTCCCCTGTCTTCGGTTATTCCCTTGAAATGTTTAGGACGTTGCCTTCCATTCCGTATACAGTTGTACACATATTGGGGGCGGGGGGTAGGGAAGCGACCATTGGGCGCCCCCAACTGCCACCTGCCACCCTGGAGCCGGGGGGGTGAAGGCTCCATGACGCGGGGGGCCAAACCCACCCTCTCCCCACCCGGGTCCCCGCTGGGCTCCTGGGCCCAGCGCCCGGCGGCCCCAACAGCGGCCAAAGCCGCCCCCGCTCCCCCGCGGCGGGAGGGCTGGGACGGAGACAGAGAGGGGAAGGGAGGGTAAGCCCCGCCGCGGCGGCCGTTACTGGGGCGGCCGTTACTGGGGCCGGCCGCCTCGCGCCCCGCCCGCCGGTTACCTCACGGCGGGGATGGGGAGGGGGCAGGGGCGGGGCGGCGGCGCAGCGATAAAGGGCGGGCTCGGGGAGGGGGGGACGTACGCGCAAGGCTGGCGCGGTCCCTCGGGGTGCACGGCGCGGCTTGAGCGGTGAGCGGCGGGGTGGGCGGTTCGGGGCTCCGCTGCGGGGCGGCGGGCGGGGTCGCTTAACGTGAGGAATCTCCTCCAGGCAGGCGCTCGGTGACGCTTTTTAAATTACTGTGGTTACTTAACGGCGCGTTCCGCGCGGGGCAGGTGAGTGCGGGTCCTGAGCCCGGGGTGCGCCCTGCGCGGGGGCCGGTGCCTGTAGCCACTGGAGGGGCTGCAGTTGTAGCCGTCCCGCAACGGGGCAGCCTGATGCTCAGCTCCCCCCTCTCAAGAGCAAACGCCTCTGAGAGGAGCAGTGCCGCCGGGGTTTGAGGGGGCTTTACTGTTGTAGCGTCACGGGGTGCTGCTTGCTGCAGGTATGGTTGTCTACATTTTTGTAGGTGTTGTGTCAAGTTATATGCCTTACAGGGGAAAAAAGCTGCTGCTGCGGAGTAATGTGCTTCATGCTGACAAAGGTGAAGGCACCTTGTCCTTGCTCCTCCTGCCTCTGATTCGAGGTTTGCATCCAAGTGAAGCTATGATACTCTACACCTGGTATTAAAAATAGGTGGTGCCTATCTTGACTTTGGAGTTGCTTTTTTCCTGGTGAATGAGCATCTTCAGGTATCAGATCTTCTTGTGATGGAAGGTATTGGTGGTGAAAGGAGGCATGTGAGCTGCTAGCACCCCAAGTACTTTAAAGCTACTAAGATCCTATTGTCACTAATGTAAATCTTGCAGAGTAGGCAACACATGAGTGATTTGGGGATGGGAGGCTTCATAGGTTGACAGCCTGAGAGAATTAAACTATCCACTGTATCCGAAATGAAATGCTTCAGCTTCCTGCCACAAGGGCAGCAATGCATGTTGTTTTCCTAGATGAGGCTCACCAAGCAGAACCAAGTGTGTGTGGTGGGGTGGGAGGCACTTTGCTAAGTCCTTTCTGGTTGCTGGATGGGCTGTGTGTGTTGTCTTGGCTGCTGAGAAGGTTACAAATGGAAAGAAGAGGGAATACTTTCAGAGGTAGTAGCTGAAAGCACTTGCAGCTTAAGCTAGAAGTCATGGAAGACTATACAGTGGTTTGAAGGTGAAAATGTACTTGAATGTGTTTGAAGTGCCTGAGTGCAACTGTTGGCAGGCTTGATTCCTCTGGGTTTATGCTGCATTGCAGTCTTAAGGGTTGAGTTTGAAGAATTCCTTTATTTGTCGTGGACTAATTATCTCAGGAACCACAGGTTTGTTTCCTGCCTGCTGGAGCTTATGTGACCCACAGCAGCAGAGTTTGTAATGCAACAGCTCATGCTTAAAGGCAGAAATTGCTTCCCTGGGACCACTTCTACCTTTCTATGTATTTTATCCTGGATTTGATCCTCTCCTGTAGAGGAGGTGACAGGTCAAATGAGCTGTGCAAAAATTAAAAGCTGCAAGAGGACAGACATGAAATTACAATAGCTGCTCTTTGAATCTTGCTTGAAAAGTGTTCCATGCACGATGTTGATGCATGTTAGGAAATTATAGGTTTGGCAAGGTAGACAAGAGTCTCGCTTAAATCTAACTAGTCTGACCTTGGCAGCTGCAGTCCTCCCAAGTACTTGGGGCAGAAGAAGATGAGGTCTCAATTAGTCTGTAGCTGTCAGGAAGCACCTGGCTGCAATAGAAACCTGGAACACTTAAAAAGATAAGTGTATTAATACCAGTTGGAGTTGCGTGACTGTAGAACATATGTAAGTATCTGCATACTTCAAAACACAAGCCACGTAAGCACAAGATAATGATCTGGTCAGCTGTGACAAGACTCTTTAGAAAGTGCAGAAATTCAGACTAGGCTGTGACCAAGTCTCATCAGCAAGGTTCTCAAGTCCTTAGTGTTAAAGAGTAACACTAAGATGATATACATCACCTGAATATAAGCCAGCTCCTACAGCCTCATTTGCCTTCCACAAATGAGCAAAAGGTTGGGACAAGTATGAATATTTCAGAAAAGCTGTTCCTTTGCCCTCTTTCATTTTGGTCTTCATTATTTCATATATCTAGGTGTTCCTGCACTGGCAGGGGGATTGGACTAGATGATCTTTTGAGGTCCCTTCCAATCCCTAACTTTCTGTGATTCTGTGAAAAGGTAGTTTGATTATACAGGGTATCTGAAGAACAGTAAAGAGTTGCTTATGAAGACTGGAGTACAAATTGAATAGTTATCTGACACTGCAGCTGAAATTCTGTCCAGGATGCTGAAGTGTTATAGCTTTTTGCAGGAGTAATGTGTACTTGGCCTTTATCCTATGAGTGGTAGATGCTGGATGATTGATGTAGTTTCAGGGCTTAGACATCCAGATCACCAAAAGCACTTGTAATTATCACTTGAGTGTCAACTCTTGTGTTAGTTGGAGAGAGCAGTTTGAGCTTTATGTATAATGAAACAAGTTCAAAGCTTAACTTTCAGAAGTGCTTTGCAGTTACAGCTCTCACTGGCTTCACTTGGTGCTGCAGACCCTAGGCAAAGCTTATGTGTCATCTTTGATAATTTTGCTTTGACACAGACTGCTTTGCTGAAGTACTTAATGCTGTCTTGCCAGAAAAAGTACAATGCCAACTAAATTTTTTTGCCTGCACTGATAGAGAAGCTGAGTATCTTTTCAGGTGAAAGGCTTGCTGATAATCATTAATACAAAGAATGACTTCTTTCTAGTGTGTACCTCTTTATGTAGACAGAAAAGCAGAGCATTGGATAGATCTAGGAAGTGTAAGAGTCTGACTTCTCTTTTTTTTTTTTTCTTTTTTTCTCCACCTCCCTACAGTTTCTTTGGAGAAGAAAGCCTTAAGATGGCAGGCAAAGGAAGTAACACAGACTGCATGTCGTGCAGCGTACTGAACTGGGAGCAGGTCAGCCGTCTGCATGAGGTTCTTACAGAGGTGGTTCCAATCCATGGACGAGGTAACTTCCCAACACTGAAGATAACTCTGAAGGATATTGTTCAGACTGTTCGGAGTAGGCTGAGTGAAGCAGGCATTGTGGTGCACGATGTCCGTCTGAATGGCTCTGCTGCTGGTCATGTCCTGGTCAAGGATAATGGGCTGGGGTGCAAAGACCTGGATCTCATTTTTCAAGTTTCTCTTCCAAGTGAGGCAGAGTTTCAGCTAGTTAGAGATGTGGTGTTGCGATCCCTCTTGAATTTCTTGCCAGAAGGAGTAAGCAAGAGAAAAATCAGTCCAGTTACACTGAAGGAAGCCTACATCCAGAAGCTGGTCAAGGTGTACACAGAGTCTGACCGCTGGAGCTTGATATCGCTTTCCAACAAACATGGCAGGAATGTGGAGCTGAAGTTTGTTGACTGCATACGACGGCAGTTTGAGTTCAGTGTGGACTCCTTCCAAATCATACTGGACTCCCTGCTCTTTTACTATGACTACTCGGAAACCCCCATGTCGGAGCACTTCCATCCGACTGTGATTGGGGAGAGCATGTATGGAGACTTTGAAGCAGCTTTTGATCATCTCCAGAACAAGCTGATAGCTACCAAAAATCCTGAAGAGATCCGAGGTGGCGGGCTTCTGAAATATAGTAACCTCTTAGTACGAGACTTCAGGCCCATGGATAAGGATGAGATCAAAACTTTAGAGCGCTACATGTGCTCTCGATTCTTCATAGACTTCCCAGACATCCTGGATCAGCAGCGCAAACTAGAGACCTACCTCCAGAACCACTTCTCCAAGGAAGAGAGGAGCAAATATGACTACCTCATGATTCTGCGCAGGGTGGTGAATGAGAGTACGGTCTGCCTCATGGGACATGAGCGAAGGCAGACTCTCAACTTGATTTCTCTGCTAGCACTCAAAGTGCTGGCAGAACAAAACATCATCCCTAATGCCACTAATGTTACCTGTTACTACCAGCCAGCACCTTATGTTAGTGATGTAAACTTCAGTAACTACTATCTTGCAAATGCTCCTGTGCCGTACAGCCAGTCCTACCCCACTTGGTTGCCTTGCAATTGATCACTTCACTTGACTGTTCTTGAATAGAGGCTACTGAAGACCAAGATGCTGAGTGTATGTAGACAAATAATAACTATCAGTTGGAGGTTTTCTAATGGAAACATGACTGCATTGGACTGTCCATTTCCTGGTGTGCAGTAGGAATATGCCACCAGGTGACCTGCTATGAACCTTTCAGTCTCTACAAATGCCAAGAAGCCTTATTACCTCTTCATTAGGAGAAGAGAACCAGCAGCCAGATGTTAGAGGAGTAGCTGCAAAACTTGGTACTAGTTCTGGAAATAGCTATTACTATATGACCTCAGTGGAATATTCAGTAAACTGGGTTAGTTAGTAGAGGAAAGACTGTAAAAAGTCTTGAGCAGAAGCCACTCCTGCAAGAGCAATGAAACTCTGCTTTCTATTGCCTAACCTCTTTACTCTGTACTTCCTCAGTTCAAGTTCTGGCCAACATTCTGTTCAACTGTGCAAAGGTGGACTCATGTTATGCCTGGGCTGCTTCTACTTTCTGGCTGTGTAGAACTGGTGACTGTGTGGATACTGTCTGTCTTGTAGAGGGCCTAAGTGTTGCTTCCTGTAGTACCTAGGGATACATGGTTCTGCCTCAGGTTCAAGATTAATTTCTTGGAAGTTAAAGATCCATTAGTAAGTCTATCTCTAAAATATAAGCTGGCTAATTTTTTCGTGAGTACAAAAATTTGCCAGGTTGCATCTCCGAACATGTAGCAGAACACAAGCTAAAACTTTGTAAGGTGAAAAGTCCTTGAAATGAGGGATTTAAGCCTCAAATAGAATTGGAACCACAACTTAAATAGTTAGGATGGAAAAATACTGTTGAGTCCAGGCTCAAGATAAAGCTTTTCTGACTGCATCTTTCAAAACAATTTTTGGCACAGTTGGAAAGTACCACAGCTCTTTGCACTGAGGTTTTGCCCAATTTTCTTCCTCACAGGTCCACAGCAAGCAAAACAAACACACAGCCCCACCCCCCACACCCTTCCCCCCCAAAAAAACCCAAACCACTGTAAGTTGCAGGATAATGTGCACTTCTGCCACAGTATAAATTCCTAAAGTGCCTAGTAAAATTACTTTATTCTTGTACAACTTCAGGCAGGTCCTGAAGGCTTGTTTTTCTGTCACCACTTAAGAGTTGTGCTTACTTGCCACTATCACCTGGTCACTGTATAAGATGGTATTTTGAGTGGTTAGAGTCAAATTTTTCCTCTTTATGACTCTCACTTGAAGAGGTATATGAATGCTAAGCAAAGCTCTCCACAGAGGCTGTGTGTGGTGAAAGTTTGCCCCTGGAGGTGTATATGCTCCCTTGGAGGTGTAGGTGGCTGACCTTCCTAAAGGGTATGTGCTGAATTTGCTGATTTGAAACTCCTGTGCATTATAAGGAAGATTAAAATTTCCGCAGTTATGTATATAGCAGCATTAGAAACTGGTGTATTAATTAGATGATTTTCACTCAATTGCAATAGTAAAATACATATAGCAAATGATCTTGAGTTTCCTTTGCTTAACCAGAGAAGTAGTATGGAAAGACAAATATTAGAGGTATTTAATATGTACTGGTGCAATGTTTAAAAATACTTGTTTGCTAAACCTTTTTTATGACTGTCTCTGCAAGCTCATGAGACCAAAGTGCCTGACAAAACAAATGATTTAAGCTTAGAAGGTAAAGCAGAAAGCAAGTGAAACACCAATGTATGGTTGCTGTTAAAGGTGGGAAACAGTAGCAGTGCAGCACTTAAATGGCAGTAAAAAGCTCTATGTTCCTATTAGGACCAAGAACTTCTAGTTACATTGCAAGTTCTCTTGCTTTTATAACTACTTCATAAAGACTGCCTCGATAAAGCAGTGAGCCTGCTCTTTTTTCAGACTTCTTCATTTAGCTTAGGAAGACAGGGAGGGATACAATCTAGAAAGCAGACTGTAGCCAAGCATGCTTTAGCTTTATTTTTTGAACAGTTTTGTAAGCAACTTAGTAGCAAATAACAAATGATTTGGTCTCTTTTGTGGTGTGTTTTTTTTCATTAAAGACTTCCTGTGTAGTCATCCAAAGCAGCTAAACTTGAAAGTGAACCCAGCCTTTTTCACTAGCTGTGTCTTGGACTTGATGTAGCTTATAGACAAAGCATCTCTCACTCAAGACTTCAACTATGTGGAAGGCTTTTTAAAAACAAATATGATGCCAGTGTTGTGTGTTAAACTTAGTGCAAGCTTGCTGCTGGAATGCAAACTTAGGCGTGAATAGCTTCTGCATGCAAGGCAATACTTGGCCTAATATAGAGTATCACTAGAAAGAAGGAAGTTGTTTGTTTAGGAGTTTAATTGCTATGATCTCTTAAATAGCTATTTCTAAAGCCAACCTAAGCTATACCCATTGCAGAAGTAAACCATCGGCTAAAGTGACATTGTTTGATTTGCATATCTGTTTTGTGTGATCTCATGGCTGATCTTTAGAAACTTCTCTGTGCATCAGCTTGTGTGAAGAAGTGGTCAGATGCTCAGGAGGAGTCCTCATAAGCTTGAAACAAACTAACTTATGTTTTACTGGTCTTTGAATGCCTTGGCTGCTGAACATCAGGCCAGGTGCATCTATTGGAAAAGGCAGTGCTAGAAAGAAGGCTCTAATAGATTCCTACTGAGACAGAGCTATGGGGAATTTAAGCTTCCTTGCCATAAATATCGTGCTTTTGCCAATGTAACCTGTTGCTGAGGCCTCCAAGGAAGCTTTGTGTTGAATGGCTGGTCCATGAACAGCTGACTTCCTGGGTTTAAGCTTTGAAGGACTGCTGTGTTCCCTGTTTGTTTATTAAGTTTCTCTGGTGTATTAAAAATACTGATGCTTTGTAGCCTGGCTGCTGGGTGTTAAGCTCTTGAATAGTTAAACTACATCCTGAAGCTGCACACTACCTACTGCTTTGGCCCTACTGTATAAGGTGTTGCTGGGACACTGTTTATCTCATTGTCTTCAAAATAATCCTGGCTTGGCAGGTAGAGCAGGTAGCTTTTCATCACTGTGTTGCCAGCAGTCTACTCCTTTCTGTTTCAAGTTGTCCTAGCAGCCTGATGTTACATATGGCAGTGGCTTAGTTTGGTGTGTGCTAGCTGGTTTGAGCTCAGGTTTATCTGGCCTCTCTAGCAAGCAGTAGCATGAGAATGAGTGCTAGGTAAAAGTTAAAAATTATGACCTTAGGCCAAGTCTATGCTACCTTCTTAATTCAGTCTCATTTAGTACTTAATGATGCCTCTGCAAACCTGCTCTATCCTCTGTTGCTCACTTGTGTGTCAAGTGGAGGTTAGAGAGACTACTATACTTCAGACTATTACCCTAACATATTCTCTCTGGGCAGTGGCATCAAAACAAAGCTGCAGTAACAATAAACTGCACGTCTTGTATCAGTGCATCATTCCTCAGGACTAGGCTTCTAGTGAACTTGTCTGTGCAGTTTAAAATAGCAGTTTTCTTCCTGTAGCTTATAAAGCTCTGCTGGGCTAAGCTGGTCTGAGGTTAAGCGTATGTTGTCAATATTTTTGCCAAGTCCCCCTTGACTTACAGCTTATTGATGTGACTTCCTCATTGTAAGATAGATTATTTTTTTTTTATTTGATAAAGATGCTACCAAGGAGACCTAGTAGTAGACTGGGTTTTAATCACTTTAGTGAAATCCCCATGCTGATTCATGGTCCCTCTGAAAAGCTGTAAGGTACAGCATACTTCATACTCCCTCAGCTCAAGATTTGATTGTTGCTGTGGTTGTCATCAGCTAGTTCAGTCAATCACTAAGCTGGAAGTTAAAGACTACTGCTTGCTTTTGAGTAACCATTTTTCACAAGATCCTCACACTTTATTTTAACATCAGTATCTTGTCTACAAAGCAGTAGGTAGTATTTAAATCTAGTCTAAATACCTAAAGATTTTATTAAAACTTAGACCCAAGCTTGGGATTGAGTTCTGGGGTTAAGCATTTGGTATGTTTTGTGCCTAGGCTTTGTGGGTTTCTGATCACTAGAATAACTACTAATGTTGGTAGTAACATCTGCTTATCACTCTATAAGTGCTTGAGGAAAGGCCTCTTAGAAGAGAACTTGGACAAATTACTTCAGTTTTAAGCTGCCAGTATACTACTGATGGTACTTGTTTACTAACCCTCTCACTCATTTAATCAAGGTGCCATAGTTGTGAGGCACAGCAATAAGCTGACCATAGTCACTGGCAACTTTGTTTAATTTGGGCGTTGGGAGAGCCAAATGGATAGTAATACTTCTAGCCTTTGCGTCTAGGTCTTAATCAACCATTTGTTAAATATGGTGAAGTGTATTTCATATGTTCTTTCAATTAAATTAGTTATAAGGTGGGATGCTGGGCTATAGTTGTTGAAGCTTGGGGGGGAATGGTTGGAGCACTCTAGTTTTTCTCACTTCAGTGAAGTGTCTGGATTGGGCTTATCTCTGACTAAAATTGCACTTTCTGTTGAAATTTAGAAGGCCCTTTTTTCTGTTTATATCTTGTATTCTTTTTACTATTAAAAGAAGTCAGCTCTTGGAAAATCTGTTTCGTACCTCTTTGGAAGAAGTGAGTTGTTTTTGTTGTTGTGGTGGTGGTGTTTGCTTTTCTTTTTTTAATTTAAGCTGGCAAAACAAGGTACGAGAAATATTTGAATTTGTGATGAGCCCAAAGGTGAGACTGGTCACAGTGACTTTGTCTGCTTTTCTTCACTGTTGTGTTCACTTGTCATTCTTGGAAATTGGGTTTTGGACCTTAATGATTCTGAAATTCTTGTGCAAATAAACTTATACTAAACACTGCTTGCCTCAAGTAATTCTTGCATCTAAATAGTGCTGACAAAGTATTTGTGGAGCTTATTGACCAATGTGTGTTTAAAAAAAACAACAAAACAAACCCAAACAAACAACAAAAGCACTGGGAGAGGAGAAATAGTGATGGGGTACACTATAATGCTTGGTTTTAGATGTTATTCAAGGTACTTTTTTCTTTCTCATGAATGTACATCTGCCTCAACTTATTGAAGATTAGTTAAGTGAGACACAACTCATCTTTCACTTTAGAGTGACAGTTTATAGAGAATCATTTTTGCCTTCTCTGATTGTTGTCTGGGCTCAACTTGACTTTAAAGCGTGTCGAGGTGCAGCCCTAGGCGTGTTCTGTGGTGTCTGGTCTGAGCTGGAGCCTGCTGGTCTGTTCTGTGATGCACTCCAGTTCATAGGCTACTCCAAGTTGGGAGCCCCTGTGTACCTCAACTCATGAGGCAAGGAGGTGAGGGACAGTCAGCAATTGCTCTTCACGTTACTTACAGGTTGAAAGTCTTTGTGCTTTCACTCTGTGTCCTAAGAGCTGATGCTCCTGTATGCCAGTGTTCAATGGGGGTTGAACCTGTCAAAGCTAGATAAAAGCTAGGGGCATGTGGCAGTCTCCTTCCTGTTCCTCCTGCTTTAGGATCAGAAATAAATGGACTGTAAGAAGTGTGCTTGCTTCTAATCACCTCCAGAGCTCAGACAAGCTCTAGCCTCTCAGTCAAGAAATGCTGGAGAAATTCCAGTCTTCAGGATCTTGTAACACCTGCAGTGGAAACTTCTGTGGAGCTCAACAGAGGCAGTGTGATCCCAGGGAAGAAACTGTGAAGCTTCTGTAGTTCCTTTTCAAGATGTAATTGCTTCCCTCTGAAGAACTGATAATGCAGTGGAGCAAAATGAACCCTCTGCTTGTCACCCAAAACTCCCTTACTCCTCAGCTTGTCTCCTCATAAAAGCATTAGAGTTACTTTGGGTAACATCCTTGCATTTCTAGAATTCCAAACTTAGATTTGCAGGTTTGGAAACTGAAACAGCAAAACAGCTATGCCAAAGCAACAGCAGTATATACTCTTTCAGTTCCATAAGGAACTTGCGTAATAGTAACAATTGAGAGAAACTGAAAATGTTATTGCTCTATTGCTGTGGTGGTGTTAGTGAAAATACAATTTTAAGTGTCCTGTTCTGTTGTACCACTAGAACCCAGCCTTATCCGTGCTGTGCAAGATGAGCTCAGTCTGGTGATGGGGGAGTGAGAGGCATTAGACAAATGGTGCTTTAAATTGCTGCTGTTGTTCTGGCAGATCCACTTATTTCCCTCCTTCCATGATGGAATATGGAATATTTAATATTTTTGAAATCAGAGTATTCAATGTGCTCTTGCAGGGACAGAATAGATGTGATAGAAATGACAATTTTTCTTTGCATAACTGCTTATTTAGAATATTGCTTACTACATATTTTGTGCACTAATACCCTAAATACATGAAGTTGGTGTTTTCAGCAATAAAATAGGGTTTGTGTTTAACCAACAGCTTACAAGAGAGATACATAAAGGGTATAACCTATTACTTGAGTGTGTGTGTTAGATATAGTGCTTGTGTTCAATAGTGGTGCTGTAATCTCTTTTGCTTCATCTCAACAAGAAAAAGATGAGCTCCATGTTCTATAGGCAAGACTGCTGGGCAAAGAGAGTAGTTAACCTGCCAAATCTTACTAATTTTCCTAGTAGGAAAGAGTTGAGTCATCTTGCTGGAAAAAGAGAGTCTTGCTGGAACTGTGTGAAAAGCAGCTGTTTGATCCTAAACTGGTAGTTCACATGGACATTAAGGAAAGCTATACTGCCTACTTTGTTGTTACCACATTGACTCTCAGCTGGGTGGCTTAGTAAAGCAGGAGGAACTAGTTGTCTAGGCTGGCTGGTTCCACAAAATACAGTACTGAGTCTTCATCACTGATAAGTAGTGCAGGGGACAGTCCGTGTCACTTCACTCTTTGGAGACCAGAGAAGTGCAAACTCTTGGAGTGGTCTGGCCAAGACAGAGCATAAGGAAGCTGGCCAGTCTAATCTCATCTGTAGCAATAACCTTCTTGTCACCGATGAACTCCTGTAGCTCACCTGTATATTTCAGGACACTCCCAAAAAACGTCCAAGGCTTGAACTGCTTTGGGGAAATGATCTACCCCTGTGCATTCCCAGCAGGCAAGTGACAATTTGATGCTGGTGGTCTCACTACCAAAAGTTGGAAAATTTATCTTCTGATCTTATGTGGTCTATTGTGGTTCTGTTTCAGCATGTGAATGATATAGCCAGGTAGTTTATGTGCTCTTATACAACTGAAACATATGTTAACTTTATGCTATGTGTTCATGTAGCTAATCTGCTTGAGAAAACTGTGAAATTTTTGCTACCTAGGGGTTATACTGATTGCACCTCAGGCAAAGGGAAAATTGTCTCCCTTGCAAGAGAATGGTTGAGTGTGAGACTTCTTACTCAGTCACTGTCTCGCTGCAGGAAGGCAAGTCTTCTAAGCACATCAGATGTGTGGCACATGAATTACACCCGCAGGCTGGTCCCTTTGTGGATGCCAATCTCTCTTCAGAATTGACTGTCCACCTGCAACAATTCCCTTCTTCATACCCTCTCTGTTGCTTATCTGAATAACTTCTGAAAGCTGTATCTCCGTGTGCCTCCCTGAAAGTTATTCAATCTTGCCCTAAAGGTACCCTCAGTAGTGACAATTCATCTTGTACTTGGAGAATCTTTTCTAATACTTGATTGTAGTCATTACTGAAAAATTAATTTGCATTTCCACACTGGTCCTCAAACCATCCTTATCAACCAGACTGAAAAGTACCAGACTGCCTTGTGCTATCCACTAATGCCTTCAATTCTTGGATGAACTACAGAAAATGAGCACTTGAAGCTTTATGTTGTATATATTGGATTCAGAAGCTGGAAACCTTTTCTTCTGGAACTTTGTTCATCCTGTGCGTCTCATGACCCAGCACCAATTGCTAGCACAAGGGTCTATGTATCATGGATAAAAAATCAAGACGCTGAGAAGAAATCCTAGCACTATATTTCTGTCCACAAACTATACCTGGTGTTTTTGCCATGGCATTATGGCATGCTGAGTGCTTGTGCCAAGTCAGTTATTCACAGTGATTTCCAAGTCCATCTGCTGCTTCTCTAGGCAGCTTCTCCCATCTCGTATTGACAACATCTGTGCTCCTGGTTTCCAGATGTAATATTTTGCATTTGGTGGTATTAAAAAACCATTTTGTCTGACTCCTACAGGCAATTAGTCACATTGTTGATGGGCGGAGTAACTGCATAGTGTCTGGAGATGATGGAAGTGCTCACAGTTCTTGAGTGCTGAAGGGTACACAAGGTTATTGTGAGCACTTTGAAACCTGCAGGTGGTTTAAAACCAGCAGCAGCACAACATCTGCAAAGGTACTGGACATAGACTATTTTGGGAGTATTCTTTTTTTCTCTGCAAATACAGGGTAGAAACAGTAAAGGAAGCTTAACAGCAGTTCCTCAGTCCTTTCTTCCGCACCCCCACATCTAAAACACTGTGGTGAGAAGTATCCCTGGGGCACGAGTCTGCAGCATGAGTGAAGCAGAAAGCTCCATATTTCTGCTCTTGCCATCACATCTGTTAGTCATCACAGTCATCTGCCTCTCTGTTTTACTGCTCATGTGGGGCTCCCGAAATGTTATGTAGCCCTGACTAATTGCCAGGACTGATGTAGCTCTCTAGACCCCATAAGCTCTCTTCCACTTTCTCCTCCTAGGCAGCTTTTCTTAAGACTGGAGGAAGGCAAGTTATTTTTGGGAACTGAGCCTGCCATCAATCCCACCACCCAAATTCCCTGGGACACCAGTGCGAGTTTGTCAAATGCTATGAGGGATTTGCTGACAGCCTGGCAGACCCGAGTGGCTACAGCTCCTGCATTACAGCTGTCCAGCTGTGCTGGAGTAAGTGTCCACAGCCCTGTTTGATCAGTGGGAGCAACATGTGTGGATGGGGCTCAGCCTCTGGCAGCAAATTCATGGAGTTACTCCAGATAAATGCTGCTCATAAAAAAAAATGGCATCTGTTTTGGAGCAGAGGAAACTTTGAATATGAAGTAATATTCCAGTGAAGCATGTGCATGCTTCAAATTGGTGGTTAGCTTCCTTCCTTGCTGCACTTCTCTGATAGAAGGAGGATTCCTATTTACTACCATTTCCCAGATCAAAAAATGAGCCCTGAAGAGGGGAAGCAGCACACTTAGGCAACATGGACTTGCTGGCAGGGCTAGGAGCAGATATTTTGGAAGTCCTGCCTATTGATGGGATGGGAAGAGAAAGGTGGGTGAGTGGTACTGGGACATTTCAGAAATTCAGTAGCAGGATGCGGGTGTTTAGAAAACCACATAGATGAACTGGGGAACTGCAGTTTTTAAGTAGATGTATACCATCATCTCACAGGGATGTCTGATTTAAAACTGCAGCAAAACTTGCAGAGGGGCTGTGTCATGCTCATATTTAAGATACTCTATCCATGTAATTTGTAACTTCTTGCAATACTCAGTCGCAATATAAAATCATGGGAGTAAATGTGCTGTTCTGTTACTGTGTGTTACACGCATGGCTCCCCTCAGCAGTTGTGGTATGAACTCTGGCCTTTGGTATTCTCAGCCAGATTTTCAGTTGTCTGGTTAGAAACAGAAGATTGCTGTATGGGTATAATTGCAACTATGGTTAGGAGTTTCAGTTGACCAGAACTTGAATTCTTGTTTTAATTGAAGTATAAGTAGAAAACTTGGATTTAGTTTAAAAAAGGAAATGTCTATCATGAATACGTGTTCATTAACCAGCAATGTGATATTTGACAGAAGTGCTCTTATATTTAACTGTAGAACTGCTTGTGAAGTTATGACTTTTAATTCCAGAACAGTAGCTTTTACTTCAAAGGCACTTACTCTCTGATTACTGATTTTGCTTATTGCTAATAAAGAATAGATGAGTATCAAAAAGGGCTACAGTTCAGAAGGATAAGAAATTACTGGAGGGAGTCCAGTGGCGGGCTACAAAGATGATTAGGGACCTAGAGCACCTTTCTTATGAGGAGAGACACAGAGAGCTGGGTCTGTTCAGCCTGGAGAAGAGAAGGCTGAGAGGGGATCTTATCAATGGTTATAAATATCTCAAGGGTGAATGTCAAGAGGATGGGACCAGACTCCTTTCAGTGGTGCCCAATGATAGGATGAGGGGCAACGGGCACAGACTGAAGCACAGGAGGTTCCATCTGAATATGAGGAGAAACTTCTTTACTTTGAGGGTGACAGAGCACTGTAACAGGCTGCCCAGAGAGGTTGTGGAGTCTCCTTCTCTGGAGACATTCAAAACCTACCTGGACACATTCCTGTGTGACCTGCTCTGGGTGAACCTGCTTTAGCAGGTGGGTTGGACTACATGATCTCCAGATGTTCCTTCCAACCCCAACCATTCTGTGATTCTGTGATTCACCTCAGGCATCCTTTGATTGACTTGCAGTATCATAACACCAGCTCATTTTCAGAGAGTTTATGTCCACTGCTGACAAGACCTCCAGATCACAGACTTCATGGGAAAGCAATAGTCGTACTGGTATAATGCATTATACTGTACTTGAGTAAGAGAAAAACTGCAGAAAAAAATTATAAACCTGGTTTCTTTATGGTGACTGTTTTTGAGGCTGTTTCAGGCATGCTTGATAGATTACAAACAATGCTTAATTTGTAAAAGGGACCATCTCAGAGGAGGCTGTTCATTGCTGTATGTATTATATTGTAATGTATCACAAATAGGCTGCAGTATAGTAGCACTGGCTTATGAAACCGTTTGAAACAGTCTGACCTAAATGACCGAATTTTTAACCCGTTGAAGTGACACTACTTTTACAAATGACATCAGAGGACTGCGAAACCTACATTAAGACTTTGAAGGTTCAGGGGAGCAGAGCTGTTTGGCAGCTGTTGGTGCCTGCTCTGCATCTTGAGGAGAGGATTTCTGTGCATGGGCCATTTCAGAGAGGACCCTGGGGCACTGATGAGCACTGAGGAGCAGCATGGGGCCTTCATTCACCTGCTGTATTCACTGCATAATGATGTGAATTAAATGACAAGTTAAATCTTACCTCCAAATGATGTGAATTAAGCAGCAAGTTAAACCTTACCTCCAAATTTAATCGGGCTCCATAGCAACCTCACATCCCTTTTTATTTTTCTTCCAGTGGTTTAATTTCCTTTTTATTTCCGTAGCAATGGATTCTTGAGAATCCAGACATGCTGGAGTGCTGGCACATTACCTACCTAGACTTTAACCAAATCTTCATTCTCACAGTATAGAGTTAGCAGAGAACTGAAGCACTGAGAAAATAAGGTGTAAATAGTGTATAAATGCTGTAAACAAACATTTAAAAAACCTTTTTTTAAAGCTCAAAGGACTCCTATTATGTAAAATAATTTTAAAGAACTAACATCTTACTTTTTTTACGTAGTCATCATTTTAATTTTTCTTTGGGTGGGTGCCAGTTGTACCCTGACTTCTGGATATCACCTGGAGATTCTGGTCATCAGTGATAAGGACAGCAAATCAAGGTGTGACTGTTATTCAGGCTGATGTTTTGCTTCTGATGTTCCACTCTGAAGACCTTTTTTCCTTTAGAAAATTATGGTGAAATATTGCACAGGCTCACAACAATATTTTTCTTTCATGAAAGATCATTTATAGAAATTCTTTTCTTAAAAAAAAAATCATTGGATCAAGCCTAGGGGTTTATTTTGGCTGAGGGTTCCTGACATACAGCCATCTAAAATAAGTTTCTGATAGCACTCCACACAGTGTTCTGTCTTGCACCCAATAACCCAAGGATTGCTATGAGATGAGGCAGCCTGTGGTGCTGGTGCCTGACTGCAAAACCTGTCTGGAGCTTTTTTTTTCTCATTGATGCTTCAGCTTCAGGTTATCTGGGGTCCAAACTCAGCCTCCAGTCAATCTTTACAGCATTGCTTCTACAAGGGCCTGGTGGACCAGGCATTGGCTGAGGTCAGTGCAGCATGGAGGGCATGACCTTTCATAGAATGCCCTGAGTTGGAAGAGACCCACAAGGATCATCGAATCCAGCTCCTGTCCCTGCATATGACAACCCCACAGTTCACTGTCAGGCTTGGGGCCGTGACACCTCCTTTGGGAGCCTGTTCCAGTGCTCCACCACCCTCTGGGGGAAGAACCTTTTCCTAATGCCCAACCTAAACTTTCCCTGGCACATCTTCCTGCCATTCTCTCGGGTTCTGTCATTGGTAACTAAACAGAAGAGTTCGGCGTCTGCCCCTCCTCCCTTTGTAAGGAAGCTGTAGACCGCGATGAGGTCTTCTATTAGTCTCCAGGCTGAACAAACCAAGTTACTTTAGCTGCTCCTCATACCTTCATCAACTTCGTAGCCCTCTTTTGGACACTCTGCAGTAGCTTTTTATCTTTTCTATACTGTGGCACCCAGAACTGCACACAATGCTCCAGGTGAGGCCGCACCAGTGCAGAGCAGAGCAGGACCATCACCTCCCTGGTCCAGCTGGCAATGCTGTGCTTGATGCATCCAGGTCATGGTTGGCCCTCTTGGCTGCCAGCACACACTGTTGGCTCATGTTCAACTTGCCATCAACCAGAACCCTCAGATCCCTCTCCGCTGCTTTCCAGCATCCCGTTCCTGAGTCTGTAGGTACAGCCAGGGTTGCCGTGTCCCAGGTGCAAAATCCAGCACTTGCTCTTGTTGAACTTCATGCGACTGGTGATTGCCCAGTTCTCTAATTTGTCCAGATCCCTCTGCAGGGCTTCTCTGCCCTCAAGCGTGTTGACAGCTCCTCCCAATTTTGTGTCATCAGCAAATTTACTAAGTAATCCCTCAAGTCATGAGTCTAAGTAATTTATGAAGTCATTGAAGAGTGCCAGCCTTAAGATGGATCCCTGTGGAACCCCGCTAGTGACTGGTCACCAGCCCAACATAACCCCATTTACTAGAACCCTTTGAGCCCCGCCCATCAGCCAATTGCTCACCTGCTGCATTGTGTGTTTACCCAGCTGTATGCTGGACATCTTGTCCGGGAGGATACTGTGAGAGACAGTATCAAAGGCTTTACTGAAATCCAAAAAGATCACATCGACAGGCTTCCCTTGGTCAGCTAGGTGGGTAACCTTGTTGTAGAACAAAATTAAGTTTGTCAAGCAAGACTTTCCCCTCATGAATCTGTGCTGGCTAGGACCAATGACTATGTTGTCGTTCAAATGTTTTTCAATAACTCCCAGAACAATCTTCTCCATGATTTTGCCAAGAACAGAAGTGAGACTGACAGGCCTGTAATTACAGGGGTCATCCCTGTTGCCCTTCTTGTAGGTTGGGACATTTGCCAGCTTCTGGTCTTCTGGGACTTCTTCAGATTCCTAAGAGTGTTGAAAAATCACAGGTCTCGCTATGATGTCAGCCAGCTCTTTAAGCACCCTTGGATGAATCTCATCAGGCCCCATTGACTTGTAGGGATTTAGCTGGAGTAGCAAATCCCATCCAAGTTCCAGATTGATTGGGAGTTTGAGGTTCAGGGAAAAGCTATTTGACATATCAGGTGTACCAGGACAAGCTGTGAGAATGGAATGGTTTCTGCACATATGCTGTTTTTTGGGAGTGTATTTTGGAAACCTTTGTTCAACCCTGTCCTCTCTTCTGACAGGCTGTACTGTAGTATGGGATCACTGGGCTCTAGAAACATTCATGTCTCTACAGCAGCTATGAAGAAATCCTGGAGCAACTGGCCCAGATACCTACAACACAGACAACTAAAAATGGCAAGTAGAGTCTTATCCCAAACACTCAGAAATCAGACAACAATACCACAAATTTTCTTCCAAGCTCACTGGAGTAAATTCTTCCTTTCCTGTGACTCTGTTTCTGTGATGACAATGTGGGTACATCCTTGCAGGTTGCTTGAGTCTTCTCCACTCTGTGTCAAGTCGGATGTTAGCAATTCTCCCAGCCAAAGGTCTGCAGGTAGCAAGTTGGAGACATCTCCTTCAGGGAACAGAAGTCTTTGCACTGTCTGTCTTCCACTCTCCCCTAACATTGAGTGACCCGCTTATCTTGGCTTTTGTTTTTTCCACATCTATGCACGTGCCAGGAAGGCCTTCTGCAATGGCAAGAGCAGAGGGTTCAGGAGAAAAGTCTGACTTGGAGGCCAGAGCTTTACTGGAGAAAAATCCACATCTTTCATGCATGTTTAACCCATGTTTTTAACCATTTTTCTCCAATCATCTTTGATCCACACTTGGGTGAAATCATTGTCAGTCCTGTGGACTTAAAGAACGCCTTGCTTCCAAGTGAAAATGACTCCAAAACAACTCCAAAACATTCAGGACCCAGCACGAGAAAAGCAGTCAGAGCTGAGAAGTGACTGGTGACCATATAGATAAGATTGGTTGAGACAGAAAGGGTTCAGGGGTCTGAAAGCTGGTCTTGGACTATCCAAGCAAAGGCCTTTAGGATGTGAAAAAGGGTGTTCCTGCCAGTGTTTTGGATTGTTGTGGCATGTCTCTAAAAGCCTAATATCCCAAGAGGAGGAAAGTTTGCTTTCTTCTTGGGATATTAGGCTTTTAGAGAGTAAAATAGATGGGAATAAAACTTTGTGAAGAGAAAAATTGTTTTCAAATGGGGAAAATTATTTAGGAAGAATATATTAGATGACCAAAGAGTTATATTTCCACATTTGAGAGAGATGATAGGTTTAGCTAAAAACCATTGTACTGAACTACAATGAAGGCAGTAAGTAGAAGCAGATACGCATGATATTAGATATGACTAAAAAGGCACTAATAGGTGGCTTTTGATGTAAGTGAAACTTCTCATGTACAAAAAACTATGGGGAGGGGATGCTGAAAACCAGCTAGATACATTTTCCTGAAAGACAATAGGAAGATGTTTCATTTTTGGAATAAAACTTACTGTGCTAAAGGCAGACACCTTTTTGGTGTTTGGAAGTCTGTTAATAAAGATTCAAAAGATGGTACAATTTTTTCTGTTGAATGTTTGGAAGGGAGGGTGCTCTGCTTAGATGTCAAACTACTCTTGAGTCCCTTAGCAATAGAAAATTATTAGAAAACAGCAACTTTTGAGATGAGTTGGCTAGAGAGCATTCTGGTCTGCTGATATTAATGTTACGTCTTGTAATACTGGGTAAATTTGAGTAGAATTAAAACATAAGGCCTCTATTCCAATATTGTAGGAGGAAATCTAGGGAGAACCACATAAATCCTTATCTCTGGACTCCAGTTTTACAGGTTAGTGGAAGAAATGCCTTGTACACGTGAAGAAGTGGTTCTGGCACATGAGGTGAACAGAGGACTTTTTCCCATAAGCCTTTAAATATAATATTAAGTGAGGTCCAAGGGGAAGCTTCATGCTGGCTTTAAAAGATAAGAATGGGAAAGATTTCCCTTCTTTTTTTTTGCCATGAGCTTCTTGAAGGTGTTGTTTTGGCTTCAGGCCATTGAACTTCCTACAGTGCAGCACAGTAGTCCCCATTTGATACAGCCACAGAGGATCTAGAACTCAGTTGAGGAGGATGATACAAGATATGCCACTTCTTCTTGGGTCCAGTAGCTATGACTGGCCATCTCTAGTCTTGGATAGCAAATGTGTAAGCCCCCATCCTGCCCTAGTTAGCACTCAGAAACAGTCTAGTAAACCCATCCAAAACTGAGATCACATACTCCATGTGACTGACAATGGGAAGCCTGATGTCAGCTCTGACAGCCCTTGCTTAGCTGTAGGGCTTCCACCACAGTAGCCCTCTCCCATTTGCTTCTGTCCCATTTAGTAGCAGCAATTAGAATGCATCCCATAGCAGACCAGCCTCACCAGTTCCAGGAATAGTCACGAGGTACATGGTGGCTCTGCTGAGTGAGCCTGCCTGTAAAAGTGGGAATGTGTGTCCTGTGCTTTAACTTCTGCCCAACTTAGCCAATAAACTTTATCCCCTATTTCTAAAACAGTTCCTGCTGTCTCCAAACCCAGTTCACCTCACCGTAAATAAATATTGCTAACAACGAAAAGTTTTGGTTTTAATTTCTCATTTTGGAGAAGCATGGGCTCTACAGGTAAGAGAGAGAAGAGAGGCAGGTATTTAAATGCCCTTTTTAAGTCTCAGATAAGTTATTCCCCTCTCTCTTTTGTCTCAGATTAGTTGCCTCAATGAATGAGCAGTGACTTGTGCATTCCTACTGTGTTCTTTGGGTGAATCCTCGAGTCATTTTCTATTACTCACTGCCACCTTTTATACATATCACACACCTGTTCAGCAGCTGCATGTGCCTGTTTGGGCCAGCGATAAATGGTCTACCCCTTCTTTGATTCTCATTTAATGAATTCTATTAATTTTAATATCTATCCTATCCTGTCCTGTCCTGTCCTATCCTATCCTATCCTATATATAATAGATATTACATATAATAGTATATGTAATAGATATAATTTTAATAATATTATGAATAATATTAATTCCAGATCAGAGAGAGGCCTGGAGAGACTCTAACTGTAAATGTCTGTAAAGATGCTTGTTGAAAGCTGTGAGGGCAGTTAACTATGTATCCTTACAGAGGCAGCTTTCTGAAACTCCTCAACCTCTACACCTCCCACCTCACTGCTTGTCAGGCTGCTGCGGAGTTCAGTAAGGTGCCCTCTCCTTCAATGGCCAGGGAATTTCGTTTGGAATATGGGCTGAGTGTGTTGTGAAGTACACAGAGGACTGGGTCATAGTTACTTTTTACTTTTAGGGTTGGGAGATGACAATACCCCTGAGCTGGCACGGGGTTGGAGAAAGTCATGCCATAAACTCGTTGTCCAGTGTTTAATTCACGTTTTGGTGTTTTGTTTTTGTTTTGTTTTGGTTTGGTTTGTTTTTGTTGCTGTTGTTTTGCCCCCCCACTCCACCCCCCATCCCGCGTCACCCGGCTTCACGCCCCGCGCCGCGGGAAGCCCCGGGGAGCGGCGGTGGCGCGCTCAGCACCGCGGACAGCGCCCGGGCCGCCCCCGTAGGCGGCCGCCGCGGTGCGGGGGGAGGCGGCAGCTCCCGGGCCCGGCCCGCCCGACGCCCCCTCGGCTCTGTTCCATTGTTCTGGCACTCTCACTGTGAAGAAGTTTCTTCTCATATTTAAGTGGAACCTCCTGTGTTTCAGTTTGCACCCATTGCCTCTTGTCACCAAGAAGAGCCTGACTCCATCTTTATGACGTCCACCCTTTACATATTTATAAACATGAATGAGGTCACTCCTCAGTCTCCTCTTCTCCAAGCTAAAGAGACCCATCTCCCTCAGCCTTTCCTCATACGGGAGGTGCTCTACTCCCTTAATCATCTTCATGGCTCTGCGCTGGACTCTCTCAAGCAGTTCCCTGTCCTTCTTGAACTGAGGGACCCAGAACTGGACACAATATTCCAGATGTGGTCTCATCAGGGTAGAGTAGAGGGGGAGGAGAACCTCTCTCAACCTACTAATCACATCCACGATGCCATTGGCCTTCCTGGCCACAAGGGTACAGTGCTGGCTCATGGTCATCTTGCTGTCCACCAGGTCTCCCAGGTCTGTCTCCCCTACACTGCTCTCCAAATGGAATGGGGGAGTGGGGGACCTGTTGCCCATGCAGACTGCGCAGGACCCCACCAACACTAGTGTTGTCAGATGGGAGGGGTCTGAAAGGGAGGGGAGAGCAAAGTTTGGATGTTGTGCACATCCTTGAGTTAATCAACTCTCTTACGAGCTTCCTCTCTTGATGGAGAAACCCCCCAAAAATGAGGCAGAGACGCTGCAGGGATGGTTAGATGGTGAGCAAGAAGGTGGGGAGTTCAGCAAGCTGAGCTACCGTGTTCCCTGCAATCCTGGTCTGAATGGAAGGCTCTGGAGTGAGTGTTTATTCTCTAAGACCTCTCCCCACCAGCCTTTCTGAAGACAGCCTCCTTCCTGAGCCCAGGGAAGGCACTGATCAGGCAGCATGTGACTGAGCCTGTATCTTTGTTTGCTGAGCAAGTACCAGCCTACAGCTAATGGAAGGACTGAATTTGGAGACTTTCCTTAGAAAGCCTGTCTGTAACGAAACTTCTCCTGAGCTTGCAAGTCATCCTTACATTCTCCTGTGATTAGAAGTATAAAGGGAAGACAAAAACTCATTTCCAACCTTCTCAGGGCTTGTCTAGCACTTGTCACCTACACAAATACTGTGCATCCACCTACTCACAGCTGTGGCATATGTATGCCAGTTCCTCGGTCACAAATAGTTAATACCATTTCATGTAGATCCTCTCACTGTGAGAGTCTCGTAAGGATAATTTGCCCTTTGGCATGAGAGAAGAAAGTATTTTAATTTCAGTTTTATTTGTGGAGACCTGAAAAGAGAAGGAAAGAGAAAAAAAACTGAAGTAGTGACACAGTGAGGTCCCATCTTCAGGACCTTGCTGTTTTATGTCCCTTCAGGCTCACCTCTGCATTTACCATGAAAAACTCTTCTCTGCAGCATGGGCTTGTTTCTTCCTCAAAAAGCACAGACAAGCAAAGTCTCAAGGCAAATTCTGTTTAGTAGGCAGCTGCACAGAAAAAGTAACTCAGGACTAGGGATTAACAGAAGAAATATGAGAAGAAAAGCTTCCCCATCTCAGCTCCCACTCAGTGTACGTTTGCCAAAAAACACTAGGGACTTGTTTGCAGCCAGCTGAGAACATTTAAAAGGCAATGCTTACCTGGCTGTCAGTTTTGGATAGCACATTCCCTCTTCTCTTCTGGTGTTACAGTGTGAGCTCCCTGCCCTGTTTCAGTCTGCTTGCTTTCTGGGGCCAGAGACCACATATTAGCTTGCAGCAGTGTTTGGGCAATACTTTAACATGTAACTTCTAATCCCCATGAGATGTGGCAGAAAAATAATGGGTAGGCCATGCTGCATGGGTTCTTGTGTAGACCTTTGTATGCAAAAGTGTAACACCAGTGTTTAAAAGACAGAAAATATCAGAAGGGAGAATATGTAATTATGGATAGAGATGTCAGGACTAGACCAGCCTGACAATGGAAATGCCAAGAGGAGGAAGGAGCTGGACACACAGATGACCTTTTTTGGGGCTGCCCGTTAAAGCTCTGCCTGGTGCACCCAGTCCAAGAGGACTCAACTGCCCACCTCAGCTGCCTCCCTCCAGTGTGCCCCCTCTCACCAGGGAGAAAAAGGGTGAGGGGACTTGAGGGTTAGCTTGAAAACCTGAGTGGGTTTGAATGATCTTTGAAATCTAAGAGAATTAAAGGTTCTTTCAATGGTAGAAAAACAGATGGAAAGAAAACACTGCCCTGGCATGGGATTAGAAGAGGGGTCATGCTGTGGAACAGCCCTCCCCAGGCTGGCAGGTTTCCTAGAGTGGAAAAATCATTGTTATCACCCTCAGTAGAAAGAAGGTGCTACTGATGGGGGACAATGAGGAATTCAGGAGCCTAGTCACCCAGAGTAGCCCGGGGATTAGTGGTGTTCCTTTCTTCTCCTTCCTCTCCCACAGGTCCCAGCCCTTACAGCCTCTGCTGGCTCCGTGTGTGTGCACCCCCCATGCCCCTTATCCTTCCCTTCACACCCCTTTGCAGGACTGCTCTGCAGCTGGGCTGAATTTAACCCTGTACTCCTCTTCTTTAATTGCCAATGGGTGCTCTGCTCTGTAGGACAAGGACCAATATCCTCCACCTCTGGGCACTTCTTGCCATGCAGCATGAAGGTATTGAATTGCATGCCTGCACCGTCAGCAGCTCTTCTCCAGTTCCCACATGTGCTGGCACGTGAGTGGTGCAGAAAGCCCGGGGACAGGACAGCATTGGCATCCTCCCTGGGAGCCTGTGTCCCTGTGGTGTGGGAGGATCCTGGCCAGCTGTGAGCACTCCTTGGCAGCCAAAAGGTGGCACGCTGTGTACACAAGAGTGTGTGAACTCAGTCAAACTTCACAAACAAGGATAAGAACACAGCCAAGACATAATCAGTGCTCAAATATAGCAACTCAAGGTTTCCTGAGAGAGAGAGAAGCAAAACAGCTAGGCAGAGCAGGTGTCGCAATCCCTGTGGCTTTCACTTGCCCTCACCATGGCTTCTAAGCTGGTGCTGGCCGTAGGGCCCAATTTAGGCTACAGGCAGTGAAACAGCCTGTCACAGGTAGCCTTGTTGCTATGCAGGACTGGAGTCTTACCATCACCTGCAAGGTGCACATCCTAGTGCCATGCTAGTCCCTCACCTCCAGCAGAGTCACTGCAGCCACCCCCCCACCTCCTCTCCATCTCCATTGCTAACTCCAGTGCTGCTACCAAAACAGCCGAGCGTGGTGCCAGTTGGCATTTCAGAGCAGCCTTGTGGCTTGCTCCTGGACCAAGAGCTGAGTGGCTGTGTCCCTCTTCTGCATAACCCTTCAGCACAGCTGAAGCTCCAGCAGGGGAGACAGCTCTCCATATCCCAGGATGTTTCACTACCTGAGAAAGGTGAGGTGAATTGAAATAAAGCTCTGGAGCCTGGAGTTTCCCCCTCATCTGCAGAACAAGAAGCTAGGCATCTGGAGGTCTTATAATACTGACATTTGAGTTTCTTCCAGCCCATTGCTTCTGCAGCAAGGTGGATCAGTAATGTTGCTTGCAACACAGCTACTGGTCAGATTCAGCTCAGCTTGGCCTCTCTGATGGGTCTGGTTACAGCTTTCAGATGGTGGAAAGATTGGCTTGGTGAAGCATGCTGGTGGCTCCAGTCTTTCTGTCAGCCCCTGGAAGGCATTATGGTGGGGGGGGGGGCTGCAGCTGCCCGGCATCCCTTCCCTGGCATGGCTTGGCTTGCTGGGTGCCCACCAGTGCTAAGAGGGACTATGCTCTTCGTTGCAACCAGTAAATTGCTGCCCCTTTGAGCTTGCAGGGAGTTGCTGTAAGAGACGAGCTCGTGTTCCCCAGCCATGCCAGGCAGCCTACATGGGGAGAGCCACCTGTAGCTCTCTGTAGGCTTGGGCACAGCTTGGAATGAGGTAACTGTGTGTCAGACATGGCCTGAGAAAATGGAACCTCTGAACCTAGGGCCAGGCTTAGAGTTCTCCTACATCTGAATCTAGGCAAGAACTGACTTGTGATCAAGCAGGGACCAACAGAACCTCAGCAACCTCAGAAGAAGAATGTCTCTGTTGGAGGTGTTGCGATTCTTGGCTTTCCCATTAGTGCTACAGTGGTGCGGGCTGGCACGTACCATGGCCATCTTGGCTGTGCTGTAGCCTTGGAGGAGAGGCCAGGTTTCCTGGAGAGCTGGAGCCAAAAGGGAAAACTTTCAGAAACAGGGACCTCCTGGTTACACTGAAGCCGGGACACTTGAGGGTTGTCAGTGTCCTGTGAAGCACACCCCTTGTCTGACCTCCTCTTCAGAAGGGCTGTTTGCTTTTGAGGCCGAGCAGTGGTACAGCATGGCTTTCGGCTGGAAACAGCCACCCTCTCTGTGCCATTTTCTGACTCAGAACAGCAGTTCTGTGAGAGGACACAGCAGCTAAAATGGGACAAAGACGGAGGTCCAGGTGCCGCCTGCATGAAAACCTTTGTAGTGTCCCAGGTGTCGATAACATACTCAATAGGGGAGGGAGAAAAGGAGAGAGAAACCAGCCATGTCCTCCTGCGCACCCACAGTGTCTCAGGCTCCCGACTGAAGTCTAAACCAGGTGTTTCCTGGGGTGCAAGAGTGCAGGGTGTCCCTGCAGCTACCACCTTTCTGCAGGGTGCTTTGCTCCCCATCTTCCTCCTCCTCGCCCCTCATGCCTTCAGATGGCATGGAGAGCGGAGCCTCCTCTGTGCCCCTGAGATAAGGAATGTGCCCCACTGCTTTCCTGTGCTCCTGCACCCCATAAAATGACTCTTGACCCCGGTTTTGTGCTCTGACCTGAGCACCTGTGGGTAGATGTGGGCCATGGCCAGCAGAAAGCCAGTCACAGTGGAGCTCTGCTCTGTCTTCATCAGTCACCATCAGTGTGGTTGCCTGAAGCCACAGGCTTTGATGCAGGCAGGTGGAGACCTGCACCCAGGCAGCTGGCTGAATTGGGTGAGGGTCTCTAAGAAGAGGTACAATGCCTTCAAGCCCTTCAGCTCTCCAGTGGTCGACTGGCAAGTGAAAAGCCACACATCAGCAAAATCCCACACGTTCTGCTGTATCCCCAGTTCAGCCTGGTGATGGACTGAGCCACCATCCCAGCTGGGTGCCCACTGCCAGAGCTGTGTCCTGCAATGGGCTCTGTGTCTCATGCAGCACCTGCTCCGTGCTTCAGTGGGCTGGCTGTGCTGCTTCCCAAACCTGAATCCTGTCCTCTGTGCACCCAGTGCTGTCCACACCCTGCTTTGGTGGTGCTCATCCTCATCCCACCCAGGGGCCGGGGTGTGGCTGGGTGGAGACATCTCCACCCACCTTGGAGGAGCGATGTATGAGTGTAGGTGGATGAGTTACCAGCTCAGGAAGTTTGTGGGCTGTTCATAGTCCATCCTAGTAACTGCTGTGAAATATCCATGCATCTGGTCCCCGGAGGCACTTGTTCCTTTGGGAATGCAGAACAGCCCAACTTGTGGTCCTCCCTAAAGGTCTCTGTGATGCCTGGAGGGTTTATGTCCCCATGTCTGAGCAGTACAGTGCAGCAGGTGGAACAAGTACCATGCTCACTTGGCTGACCCCTCTGTTTTGCAACAGGAAGGGACTCTTTGAGGAGAAGTCAGAGTTTTTCAGGGAGTTTGGAAACTGTGGATGGCAGCCGTGGTGCATCTGATGGCATTCAGAGTGCTGGCTCAGCCTTTTGCCTGCTCTGCTCCATGTCGGGTGCCAGTCCTCTGGTGTTTGCATCCTGCACAGCGTATGGAGCCCAGGGAGCTGCAGGGGAGCCAGCACTAGTGCTAAGGTTCTGTAACCTCACAGCTCAGTCACCACCTGCGAGCTCCGTGGTGCAAAATGCTTGGGAGCCAGTGATCCTGTGAGGCAGCAGCAGGCTGCAGGCACAGCAGCGAGGTCAGAATAAATATCAGCTGTGCACAAGGTTGTTGATGTTTTGTCCTGGAGGAAAAAGATCCCGAAAAGACCTCGAGGAGGCAGTGAGGTGACTCTCTGTGCCAGGATGAGACCCCTCCCCCTGCTGCAGGCTTTTTGAAGAGACCCTTCGTGGGTCCACACAGCCTCTGGCAACACTCACTGCCCTGGTGTGCATTCCCAGGCTTGTGTGACCTGGAAAAGGGAGGTAAAATGAGTCCTGAGCTTGTGCCATAGCTCCAGTCACACGTCACATTTTGGGATGCTGCAGAACCTCCATCCCTGGGGACGCAGCAACCATATCAAACCCTCTCCTGAGTGCTGGCATTCTGGACTGTACCAGCGCTGCTGGGGCTGTGTCACAAGCTGGGCAGCTGCTGGACATCAAACATGCTGCCAGCATTGCTACTGTGGCAGAGCCTGACAGGTGGGTTTTGCTGGGGCAGGTGATGCTGGACTGGGCAATCAGGACCTCCAGTTAAAGTGGGCCAAATATAATTTTAAAAAGGGGTCTACTGAGTTGCTGTGTGCTGCTCCCAGGCTGGAAGAGGTTGGTACAATTGTGGCAGCATGGGAGATGCTCGGGTCTCAAAGAGAAACTGCACGTGGTACCTCCATGACAGGTCTGTGGATGCCATGCTTGAAACTGTTCATTACCCGGCTGAACACAAATTAACTCCTTCTTTAGGTTTGCTAATCTTAATCACTGCCCTGGAAGCCTGACCAAATATTCCTGCCCATGCTTCTACCCCTTCGTCTGGTGTTGAGCCACGGCAGTGTTCCTCTCCGTGTTGCACAGGAGGCAGGACTCACCAGGCTTTCCTTTTCCTTAAATATACAAGTCAGGAACCAACAGGTCAAGTCCATATGTCCTTGTACGAGTAAGGAAGGTTTAGTATCTTTTTTCATAACCTTTAAGTTAAACACCGTGAGGCAGAATGTCTAGAAAGAACAAAACCCTGCAACCCTATATCCATATACTGTGCCTGCAGATTAATTTAGAAAAGACATTATTCTTAAAGATCTTTGAAAGACAGAATAAATTTCAGTTCATTCCCTTTTAGCCACTTTTTGGCTGACACAGTTGAACATCCCGTTGAGTTCATGAGATGATGACATTTGCTTTGCAGCCGGCATCCCCTGGCTACACTCTGTGGGTTTATGATTTTTCTAAATGTCTCTTTTCTTCTTCTTTATTTATGGCCTCCGGTGATTTTCCAGGTAGGGGTACAAGCCCTATCAGTCTGCACTTCTCTAAAATGGTGGGCTACTGCTTTTTGGAAGTATCAATGCAAAATGCTGGCATAAATTAGCCCATTTCATACTGTCTCCAACTTGAAAAACTTACTTTTTCATTGAAAAGCAGCATTAAAACAGAAAGGAGACTTGGCTTTCTAGCTTGTCTTGCGAGGGGGCAGAGGCAAGACAGTTCCTTTTGTTTGGGGGATGGTTTTTAGCTCTTTGTTTCTTTAGAAGCAGATGCAAATATCTGCAATATTGGCAGACTTGGGTTTCTTCTCTTTGTGTCTTTTTTTTTTTTATTTTAGGAAATTAGGTCTTGATTTCTTTCTTTTTCTTGGAAGACTTTGCCCGGTGCCAATTACCAGTGGTGTAGAAGGTGGATTTGACACAATCCAAGCAAGGGAGGAAAAAACAAGAGCAACCACAAGGCAAAAATACTTCAGCTAATCAAACGATTAATAACATGCATGTTTAATGTTGGTTCCCTTTAGCATTTGTCTCCAGATGTCTGGCAAGTGGTCAGAAGTGTTTTGTATGAAAACTCCAAGAGCAGTCACTGCTTCAGCTAGCAACGGAGAAGGTTTCCATGTCTAATTATCTGTATCTAACCACCTTCCTGCGGGAACCAGGAAGGACACAGGAGATGCTACGCAAAAGCAAGTTATGCAAAGAGAACCCAATTCAGGATTAAAAAATGTAGCAATGTCAAAAAAAAAATAAAACCCAAACCCCTTCTTGCCTACCTTGAGTTTTTTATAGACCAGAAAACAAAAGTCCTACAACAAATTAAACTATCACAGAGCCACAAATTGCCTGTGACCTTTTGGAGACCATAAGTGACTGTTGCCCCTGTGTCTTTGCCTCTGGCAGTGACATTGATTAGGGCTGACTCGCTCCACAGCATGAAACCTTTTTCTGCCCAGGGAGGACATTTTGGCTTAAGTGATAAGGTTTCTATCTTGGGAAAGATTGAAACTTGCTTCGAAAAACCTTCTGCCTCTTTGACTGCTGGCTTTACCTGGCTGGGAACCTTTTGCAAAACGCTAATGGAGCTTTTGCTGCTAAAACTTGGGGGCGGTGAGGGGGAGAAAGAGCTGTATTGCTGCTCAAATGGTCTTGGAAAAAAAGAGGTAGTTGCATTTGCATGCCATGAGCTGAACAGCTTGAGCAGAAATCTACAAAGTGCCTGGCAGCTGTGTGGCCCATGGGGCCCATTCCCACTACCACCCGCAGCTCGGTCCCTCGCTGCAGCGCAAATAGAGATGCCCCGGTGAGCGGACCCGTCTGGGTTCAGGGTCACCCCTATCAGCGCTGCCCCCCCTCAAGCAGCCCTGTGGCCACAGCTGCTCGTCTTCCCTCTGCCTCAGCCCTGGGGATGATGGCCCCTGGGCCAAATGGCCCCTGGGCCCAGCCCCACCAAATCTCATCCTCAGCTGGTACCACAGCTCCCCATGCTCAGCCAGCTTAGTGCCAAGGGCAGGGCTGAGGGACCAAGTTCAGGACCATGGTTCCCTGTTCACTGTGCTGTTGTTCCTGGAGATTGGTATCCTTGGGTTAACAAATGGCTTTGTGACTTTTTTTTTTTTTAAGAATAGAAAGTCAAATCTGCCTTACTTGGCTTTGAAAGTGGTAAGAATAGGCAGGGAGGAAGTTGAGGGGATGTGACCTTTCAAAACAGTGTCTGTGATCAGGAAAGCAAATGCTAAAGAAAAAAAAAAGGTTTAAAAAAGTAAAATTGTTAAAATTCAAGAAAAAAAAAATCCCATCAGTATCACAGTTTGGGCTGCCAGACAATATTCTGAGAGTTTATTCTTCAGCTGAAGAAGACCCTGTGCTTTCTGGCTGGTTTTCTGGGCAGTCCCAAGAAGCTGCTCGGGCCCTGGCTGGTGGGGCTGTAGTGGCACCAGCTGCACTGTGCCAGCTCACCTGGGGACAGGCAGCTGTCTGTCCTGGGACACAATGGCATGTCAGAACACAACAGTCTGCATGAGCCAAGACTGAGCCCAGGTTAAAAAAAGCCTTTCGGGCCCTGGGAAAGAGAGCACCTCACCTCCATGTTCCTGCCCCCTCCCACATCTTCCCAAAGGGACCAAGAGACTTTTTGTGGGCCCTGTGGGCTCCCTGTTGCATTGCTTGGTCCTGGGGGGAGCAGCCCCAACATCACCTCCATCCTCTCTGCCTGTCCTCCCTGTGCGAGGTTACTCAACTGTGCGTATGAAAATAACTCATGTGTCCCAGTTTTTTATTTCTCCTAAGCGGATGAGAGGGTTGGAGACTGATCAGAGCAGAGGAGTCGCCTGGTGAGTTCATTCTTCAAAAGCTCGGGTGGGCTGCTTCTCATTAGGGTTTGCTATAGTGCCAAGAGAAAACAATATTTCTCTCTGGATTCATGTGCATGTCCCTCTGTGCTGTCCTGGAGCTGTGACAGCTGCCCTTCTCCTGGGATTTGCCAGACACAGCAAACCCCTTGCTGTTAGCCTGCACAGAGTGCTGGCAGCTGGAGGTGGAGGGCTGGGAGCAGCGTGAGCTTCCAGCTGTGCAGCGCTGCTGGGGGCACAGCACCCATCTCTCCCACAGTGCCCAGGTGTGGGCGCACACTCCATTCGTGGACCCTGTGATGCATCAAAGAACAACTGAAGAGTCTAGGGAGCTCCTAAACAGCTTTGTTTCTCCCCACCCAAAAACCCATAAGCCAAAACCTCAAAACCTCCAGAAGTGTCTGGAGTCAACATGCTTAATTTAATGGTGATAGTTTAAAAATGTACCAAGCCGTGCTATGGGCTGGGGCACCACTGCAAGTGTTTGCTGCCCCTGTCGTCCTTGCTGGTTGCTCCAGGGTTGCAGTGTGTTTCATTGGGCCAGCTGATGAGCATTACCTTGGGCAGGGGGTGCCTGCAAGACCACGCTAAATGAAGGAGTCCTCCATCAGAAACCCTTGCTGCTGACTCTGCAATGTATTTTTCACAGGTGTAAAGACTGTTTCTATTTCTGCTGCTTGCTGCCCATCTGAAGCAATAAAATAACCTGCATCCAACAGCAAACACTGAGATGTTTTTCCAGCCCAGGTGTTGGAAAGGTGTTGCACTTTGTGTCTCTTGCAAATTGGCAACACAGGATGGGTCAGGAGGGAATAATGGGTTTCGCACTGGGGAAGCCCCAAAGTTTGTTTTTAGTGACTCACGTTAAAGGCTTATTGCTAATTGTGAAAAATTTCTGCACTGTTGCTTCTGTAATGACTATTTAAGTAGTTTTGCTCACTAATTGTAACAGTGATGATTGCAGCACATAGAGTGAAACATTTAAGTGTGATGCAGCAGAGGAGGATTTGCCTGACTGCATCAATCCCTCCAAAAATGTCTAAGAGGGCATCTTGCCCACAGCCACTGTCTCTGCACAAACTCCACCATCTTCTTTGGGTCTCAGTATGCTCTGCTGTACTGAGTACTCATCCCATGCCCCTGGGCTCTGCTGTCCTGAGCTAGCACATCAGCAACACTGATGGCTGCTACTGCACCAGCCAGGC